>NC_081409.1:16873259-17196384 GCF_030272615.1 Cryptomeria japonica
TAGGACATCATATGACCTCTTAGGAAACAATATGACCTCTAATGACACCTAAGGGGTCATATGGTGGGATAATAAAATGATATATTAAATTTAAAGTTATGAATAGAACATCATACAATGAGACTCCAAGCCAACAAATAACGAGGCTTCACTAAAAAACAAGTGTAAGAGCTTGACCTAACCCTAAGAGTATTGCCTAAGTTCTAAAACATATGATGCTATTAAATTTGCAAGGTTATAAGACTGATCTTGATTGTGACTATAGGAATTACACACTTGATTTCTTTCATGGGTATGTACCGTTCCAAGTTGTTTGACAAGTGATGATCATCATATACTACCACTGCCATGCATACAACAAACTTTAATTTCTTTAGGTGACAGGCGTTGTGTAACAACATGGGAACTCTCACATACCCACCACTATCATTCTATATGACATCATCTGTGTTACTCTCCCTCTTTCTCTTCCTACCCATTGTTTCCTTCTAAGAAACATATTGCAAGTACTCTGACTCATCATGTTGCTTTGTTGACACTATTTTCCACATCTGCTCTACTCATTAAAAACACATTCAAGAAGAATATTGCTACAGGTTTCCTTGTTTGTTACGGTAATACACTCGTGGTTCAATTTCAAACCCTATTCCTCCTATTCAATATACACACACAAATCCATCAGTCATCGAGACTCCAAGCGAACAAACAACAAGGCTTCGCTAAAAAGCAAGTGTAAGAGCTTGACCTAACCCTAAGAGTACTGCCTAAGTTCTAAAACATATGATGCTATTAAAGTTGTAAGGTTATAAGACTAATCTCGATTGTGACTATAGAAATTACACACTTTATTTCTTTCATGGGAATGTACCATTCCAAGATGTTTGACAAGTGATGATCATCATATACTACCACTGCCATGCATACAACAAACTTTACTTTCTTTAGGCAATAGGCATTGTGTAACAACATGGGAACTCTTGCATACCCACCCCTATCATTCTACATGACATCATCTGTGTTACTCTCCCTCTTTCTCTTCCTACCTGTTGTTTTCTTCTGAAAAACATATTGTAGGTACTCTGACTCATCATGTTGCTTTGTTGACACTATTTTCCACATCTGCTCTGCTCATTAAAAACACATTCGAGAAGAATATTGCTATAGGTTTCCTTGTTTGTCATGGTAATACACCCGTGGTTCAATTTCAAACCCTATTCCTCCTATTCAATATACACACACAAATCCATCAGTCAATTTTCTTAGGAGAGCATACATGATAAAAATCAAAGAGGAAGTTGCAGACAAGAAATAAATTTACTTACTTCTATAGAAGTGCAGACACAGTTGCAGTGGGGTATGGAGGGAGGGAGGGAGAGAATAAGAGAAAGAGGGATGGGGTATGGAGAGAGAGAGAGAGAGAGAGAGAGAGAGAGAGACCTTGTATGCGTTTGAGAGGGGGAGACAATACACTTAAATGTGAATATATATGTTTAATATATTATATGTATATAAACATATTATGTATACAATATCATATTATACACATATTATATATTACATATATTATATGTATATACACATATTATATATAGAATATCATATTATACAATAGCGCGTACGCGCTGTTTATAGTAAAGGTAGCCCATATGCACTATTTATAGGGAAACAAGCGCGTACGTGCTGCTTACACTATAAGTATCTCGTATGCACTTTTAAAACCATAATTACCCCATACGCGCTTTTAACTATTTAGACTTGGAAAAAGGCCTGGATGACAAAGCTACTGTTTGGAAGTATGATTTCCCTCCATTTCTCTCATTTTTGACATGTTTTATTTTATCAACTTGGTTTATCGACTTTGTCATCATCAGGTTTACACTTCATCAAGTGGGTATTTCTAAAATTGCCACCATATTTTCACCCATCTTTTGAGCTTTCTAACATATAATTTTTTTTTCAGTTTGAATAACAATAACATATTATTATTAAATTTCTTTTACCAGTGTCTCCATAGTTCTCACAGACATAGGTGCACCATTTTTTGAATAACTTTTGATATACTTATCCAAATTTAAAAAAAATTATATATTATTGTAGTGCACTTGATTCTTTACAATTTAAAAAAAACAATTGTATTTTTTGATTTTTTTAGTGCAACTTATGCTTCGCTCACGAACAGGTACCTAATTTTCAGGATGTGCTCAATTGGAAAAATCATAAAAAAACAAATACTCAACAAAAAATTATAAAAAATAACACATCTTCTAGTGTTAACTCTCAACTATCTTTCTTCCAAAGGATTTGTCAAAATACTAAATCTAACTATGACTTTTTTGATGCGCACGTCAGACACTATGTTATGTTTTTCAGAAAAAATCAGGGTCAGTTTTTTGTGCGCGAAGGATTTGACCCCCTTAATTTTATCCAATTTTGAAAAATTTTAGTAGTTTGGAAACTAGATTCAGAGTACTACAATATTTGTTGTTTGATTATCTTCATATCTTGAGTGGATGACTTTCAAATTTTGCTTCCAAGTTCAGGTTCACTTGATTTCAGAAAAAAAGTGTCCACTTATACCCCCCTTTTTGACCACCATCTTTGTGCACTTACCCTTACTATTTTTATTAAGTCTATTTTTGTCAGGTCAATCTCAAGCAATGGTTAGGATATTGAAGGCAGAGCGTTCCTGAAAATCCATGTCTAAATCTGAAAAGTTGAAAAAGAAGCAGGTGATAAGAAAATGGTTATGTATGAAGTTCTTTCCTGAAGTGGAAAAGCACAAAACTCTTTCTAAGGCAAGAGAAATCCATTTCATTCCAAAAGTGGCATCCAAATCCAAGTGATAAGAAAAAAATGTCTAAGACAAGAAAATTTTCCAAACTTCATCAAATTTCCTTCATCCTTGCCAAATTCCACTCAAGTTGAGATCAGGGCCCAAATCAAGGTCAAGAAGGCAAAATTCCACTCAAGCAAGGAGATGGGTGCCAAAGTGGGGTTCAGGAGGAATTTCATCCCAAACAAGAAATTCCTCCTCCATAGGAAATTAGCGACCAAAGCAAGGAGGGAGCACCATATGCATGTTGTGAAAGATTTTTTTCCTCAAAGCCAAAATTCCTCCTACAAGTGGAATTAGCTTCTAGACTGGAGGAGCACCAAAATGGTAAAGGGGAGGAATTTCTCTCACAAGCAAGAATTTCTCCTAGTTAAAATTTCGCCCAAATTCAGGACTAGGCGCCAAATAGAGGTTTAGCAGGAATTCTTCCACATGGTGAAAACAATGCTCAAATTGAGGTGAGAGTGCTAAATCAATGTACAGGAGGAATTTTCTAGGTTTTCCAAAATCCTATACAAGGTGGAAATAACACCCAAGGACAAGTTGAGAACATGGATTCCATGCCATGGAGGATTTTTTCCTTCTCAACAAAAATTCCTTCCTTAAGGCGAAAATGCGCCCAAGGTGGAGAATTTCAAGGCACATGGAAAATTAGCTAAGAGAGAAAATTTTCTCTCTCCAAGAACTTTGGATAGGATAAAATTTCCCAGACATGGAAGAATTGGTCAGTTGATGGAAAAATATCCTTCAAAACAAGATGTGAACTAGAACGCAAAAAAATTCCTTCAAGACAAAAAATATCTCTACAAAGATTTTCTCTCTCCTAGAATTCTAGATGTACATGAATCCTTCAAAAGTGGAAAAGATTGTTAAAATTTTTCCAAGACAAGAAAATCTTCCAAAATATCTTTTGTGAACCCAAAATGAAAAGATTCTTGTAAAGGATGAGTTGGTGAAATGTGAAGAGAATATTCGTATTAATGAAGCACAACTCGAAAAATTATAAAAGTTCCTATGGCGGCAAGGTCCATTATGGTGAGAATTTATTAAGTGCATGGCGACATGATGGTATATTTATTTCTAGTGAATATCTTGACCAAGTAGTGGCATACTTAATGCATGGCGGCTACCATATTCCAAGAAGTGATGGCTCATTTATTGCATGTTGGGTTATTTTAGTTATAGTGATGCATTTAATGGATTATGGACACCATTTTAAGCAAAGGATAATTAAGGTAAAGTGTGCAAGATTTCTCATTTATGACTCTCCCCACTACTTGGCATCGTGTATTTGGGAATTTATTGGTAAAACCCTAATTAGGGTTTGCATGTTCAATCTTGGCCATTGATTGGTTTGTGATCTAGGCCATCCATTTTCCTCCTAGAGACCTATAAAAGGGGTTCACCCCTTCATTTGTAAAGGGGGGAGATTGTATGAAATTATTGTGATAAGTTTTTTGAGATAATAATAGTGATACATTGTTCTCTGATGGTGTTCACTTAAGTTATTTTTCAAAAATTGCATGGTTTCACCTTCCTCACTTAGAGTAGAATTTTATTTTCCAAGTAGTTAGATGAACAAAGTTGATTGTAATGTTTTAAGGTGAAGTTCCCTTGCTCGTACCTTTTGTTAATGGGTGATTACTATTGACAATGCAAGGTTGGATTGAGTTTTTCTATATCTGTGCTTAATCTAAATTGTTGGATGAACATTGTTCTTTGATGGTGTTCATTAATGGTCTAAAAACACTCAAACACAGCCTCTGAAGATTGCATCCGCTTTATGTAGTTTTTCCCTAGTGGAGAAGTAAAGTGTGGTTGATCTCATTTGAAGAATTGCTATCTATTGAGTTCTTAGATTTAGCCTAGTCTTCGTAAACCCTTTCCCCTTTAATTTTGGTTTATTCTAGTTTAGTTCATTCGAAGCAGAAGCATCACATAATTGCTATATCAGATAATGAAGTTCCAGCCATAGCAAAGAATTGAAAGAATAAGCAAACGTAAGTCCCCTTGGATTACTAGCTGTAGTCACATAAATCTGGCCAGTTTAAATAAATGAATATTTGCTATTTATTTGATTAAAAACCCACTAGCCATCAGTTAATTAAATTAATATTTAATTAATTCATCTTCAAAATATTCTCCTATTAGTTAAATAAATTATTGAATTTATTGAATTAATTCATTAAACCAAAATCACAATCAATTAAATGAATAAATTCTATTTATTTTCATTTAATCTGCTTTCCTCTTTTAAGTAAATTAAATAAAACATTTATTTAAATCATGAAATCCCCCCCACTTGCATTCTCCTAAAAATGCAACTTGCACCTATTTGTTGAAATAAATGAATTTTATTTTAATAAAAATCCTATTTTCTCTCACCCATCAAACCCACTTGCAATCCTAATCCCCTTCTAGATTCTTCTAAACCCCTTTCTAATTAGCCTAATCCATCCCCTAAATATTGTCACATTCCTAAGCAACTTGGAGTCGCTTCTCAAAGACTTCAAAGTCTTTGAAAAGCATTAAATGCTTTGTGTGTTCAACAATTTAACCTCTAAAGTCTTCCAAACCATTAATGGCTCTTACATAACCATTTATGGTTAAATCCACTTGCACCCATGGTTAAAGACTTTAACCCATAACTCAACCCTCATGTGACCCATGTGTCTTCTCAAGCATGTATTGCTTTGACCATGATTATCCTCACTAACTCTTGCACAAGAGTTTATCCATTGGATAAAAGCATTATTCTTTGGATAATGAATTTATTCACTCAACCCAACCTTAACCTTAACTCCCAAGTTAACTCTCAGGTCATGTCAAACATTTAATGCTTATTCCCTCTCCTCTCAACTCGTCTCATGTTGACACTTGCCATCCTAGGATTGGGTTGAAAGCCCTCTCATGGATTGAATATCATTCAATCCTAACCCTTGTTGAGATTACTCAATCTCAACCATCCATTGCTCCATTTTTCTTTAAATAGAGCTCATTTCTTCATAATCCAAATCCTAAAAACTTGTATGCATTTACATTATAGTGAATTTTAGAGAAAGAACATTTGGCATAAATAACATATATTGTCATTTTGGACTAAAATAAATCTTAGTTAATTTCATAGTATATCTAATTAGTTTATTTTACATTTGCATATCATACCTAAAGCATTTCAATCTTGAATCTCCATAAGGCATCCATAGTGCAAAAAGCTGCTAAGAGCTACACTAATTTGGAACTTGGAGAGGAGAGGAACAAGGGAGAAGGAGCTACAAGCATGGTGGAAGGCATTTGGAGATGCCTTGTTGTGTTTTCTTTCATAGTTAAATACTTCATTATGTTTTTAGTGTCTCTCTTGGTATGCCTTCTTAGACTAGTTTTTGGCTGATTAACACTAACTCTTCTTTGTTTCTGGTGTTTCTTATGTGTTATACGACCACAGGTTCTTGTCTAAACATTAACTCCTTTTTGCAGAGCATTACTAGCAAACATCAAAGCCAAATGAGTATATCCACAGTAAAGTATCTAGTGCGTAGTTGGAACCTTCGAGTCAATGTATGATCTTCTTGCAATCTTAGCATACATTTGATTTTGATCAAGAGAGGATATGGTGACCATTGGAAAACTTTATTCTGTGTTGGTGTGGTCACAAAACCCTCATCAATAGATAGGTTTGAATTTTTGCCTCTGTGAATTTATTATCACCATCATAGATATTGTAAAGCTTGTCCCAATCTTATTCTGTAGTACTATAGTGCATTATCTTCACAAATTCAGAGCTAGATAAAACACATAAAATAGCATTCTTGGCTTTTGCATTTGTCTCACATGCTCTCTTTCATCCCTGATCTCTTGGAGGATTTTTTGGAATCTCATAACCATCTACAGTATATTGCCAAACACCAAAATCTAAAGCCATTAAATAGGCTTTCATCTTTACTCTAAAAAATGCACAATTGGATCCATCAAACCAAGGGGACTTGTTTAAAGAAAGACCTTCTTGAGTTGTTGTGTATGCCATCCTGAATCTACCTCAAGATAATAAGATTATTCTAAGAAACCTTTCTTTGATGTTGATGATAAGTCTAATTGAACCTTTGACATCAATGAAAATACTTTTCTCAACACTGTGCAATTCTATGAGATTACATGGATGAGCTAATCTTGAATCACGTTAGTTTTTTGTAGATCAACATCCACTCATAGAGCCCTACCTAAATTTTGAATTTTTTCTTTATATGTATTTTAATTAGTGTATAAATTGATGATACTCTAGTTTCAAATTAATTTTGGTGGTGTACCCCATAGAGTTGATAAAAAAAAAATTAATGTGTGGTAGGGATATTAGTGTAGGAGCACCTAGTTTTGAGTGCAATTTCTTCATTTTGGTGTGTTTGTTCATAGCTTGGTTTTGGATGGTGAATAAAAGTCTTCTAATATGTCCTCATATGTTTTTGATATGCTTTGGTAGGTTGGATGTCCACAAGACCATGCATTTTCTCAATTTTGGCTTGTAAGCCCTTGTAAGCCTAAAATGGCATAATCTTGCATTTTTATGTAAAATGTCTTGAATAGCCTTGTTTGGAATTGGGAAATGTTAAAGTAGTGGTTTTTAGTCATCCTAGATGGTTTGGAGAAGGAAACAAATCATGTAATGCACAAATGCACTTTTTGGCAAAAGTTGTCAAAGTTGCTTGACAACTTTTTGCATTTTTGAGCAAAGGGTTGGTTAGGAAACTGATGGAGAGTTATTTAGACCAAAAATGACATATAAATTCCCTAAGGATGAATTTAATGAGGTTGGGGAATGCCTAAAGGAGAACTTAATACAATTTGGAGACCATTTTCAAGTTTTACCTTGTGTTTTCTAAGAATTAGAGCAACAGTCTGTACTTCATGGATTGATTGCATTGATGTTCTTTGATCTTTGTTTTGTACATGTTCTTGTAGTTCTCAGGAAGCATTTTGGTTAGTTTTGTTGCAGGTTTTAATTGAATTCTTAATTTTGTAAGCTCTCGGCCTGAGTAAGGGCTTGAGAGGCCCAAACATTATTCCAGCTTGAAGTCCTTTGAGTTCTTCTCAATAACCCTTGGGAATCAAGCCATGGAGCCTTTGTACAATGTAAATAGTCTTAGTTTTCATTTGGAGGTCATTGAAAGGACATTGAGTATCATTTCCTAGGCGAGCTCAATCATAGCCTGATTAGGAAATGAATGAAATTAAGCAAATGCTTGCAGGGATGAGTAGGGTTGGAGTTGCAGAGTGTTTGGCATGAACAAGTGGGGTGTGGTAGAGCATATGTGTGAGTTTGGAGGTGTGGAAGATCAGGGAAGACACCAAACCCTTGAAAGAAGACCAAAAAGAGCCTAAAACCCCTTAAAACAAGCCATTCTCAGGTTTTGTACTTGTACAGTCAGACTGAGATTTCTCAATCCATAAATCTTGAATTACTTCCAAAAGGGTACTCAAATCACCAAAGAATTTGTGTGGGTCTTTGGGGAAATTGTGAGAAAATCCACAAAAACCGGTTAGGTAGGGTTAATTGGGGCTCTAGGGCTACTAGGCCTAGAAAATAGGGAAATGAAGGAGCGATGGGGAAATGGATCAAACCCAAACTCAAAACTAGTTGATTGGCCTTGGAAAACCTCATGAACACCTACTACAACCTCTGCAAGCATTTGTTAGGAGTTTGATAGTGTAAGGTTGGATTTACCCTTGTGAATCTCAACTATGCCTGAGCAACCAATAAGCACATCTTGATTGGGAGCACTCCTAGAGAGTTTGGATTCCTAACTTGATTGATAGACTAGAGAAGAATGAAAGGAGCCCACTAAGACAACACTTGACTACCCTTTGATAAAGGATTGACTCTCTTTGAGTATACCTCCCCATCATAGTGGTATCAGAGCAACCAAGATTTGGGAAGAAACGAGTACATGATAGACACTGAATTAGTAGGAGAGAATAGTCTAAGGATGGTGACCAATGCAGAGTTAGACAAGAAGGTATAAGATCAAGAGGAAGAAAATAGGCTCCTCAGAGAAAGATTATTACAATTGGAGAGCAAACTAGATGTAGTTAAAGACAAAACTGAGAAAGTGACAATTCAGGTCAATGAAGGGAAGGGTAAAGAAGTTGTAGAAGAGGATAGAACACCTAAACTAGACTCTATTCTACCTGAAGAACCTTTCCTCAAAGCAATCAAATCTTTAAGAGGAAAATCCCTAGAAGGAGTGCCACTTTTTGTGGAAAAATGGAGCCGGAGGTAGTCCTGGAATGGATAGAGGGATTGAAGAATCACTTTGAATGTGATGGAATAAGTGAGGCGCAAAAGCCGAAGGTGGCCAAGTCTAGATTGAGAGGAGCAGTCTTGACTTGGTGGAAATTTATCCAAGAAGAGAGGCAAAAAGAGGGTAAGAACCCAATAGCCACCTGGAAAGGCATGTTAGCCAAGGTGAAAGAAGCATACATCCCTAAAGATTATGAGATCCAGTTGCACAAGAGGAGACAAAATTTGAGACAGAGAGACTTGGATGTGAGCAGCTACACTGAGGAATTTCAGAAGTTGTGTTTGAGATCCAAGGTGGTAGAGGATGTGAGCATCAAGGTATCCAGATACTTGAATGGCTTAAGATGGAATATTCAAGAGGAATTAAGTTTGTTATGCCATAATACTGTACACAAGTGCTATCGATTGTCACTAAAAGTGGAGGAAAAGAGAAAGAAGAAACAAGAACAAAGCAACAGAGGCAGAGGTAGGGGAAGAGATGGAAGAGGTCAGAGAGATAGATTTGGTGGAAGAAGTGTAGACCAAATATCCCAAGGGGAATCCAAGTTGGTTGAGAAAAGTGGGGATTCCAATAGCAAGAGCAACTATAGAGGAAGGGGATCTAGAAACTCTAGTAGAGGAAGGTCTAGTGGATTAGGAAGAGGGTCTTATTTTGCCACCATGAAGTGCTACAATTGCCATCAACTTGGACACTCAGCCTATAGATTCCCTGAGAAGTCTTCTTCATCCCAAGGAGGTTAGAGGAGAGTAAATTATGCCCAAGAGGATGCAACAAACATGAAAGCATCAGAAGTGAGTTTGGACTCAAAGGTTGGAGAGAACCTTATGATAAGAAGAGTCTTGATTAAAGAACCAGTTAATGAAGAACCTAGCCAAAGGAGATCCTTGTTTAGAGTAAAATGCAAGATCATGGGAAAGGTATGTAGAGTGGTGGTGGATTCAGGATCCATAGACAACATAGTGTCAGAGGAAGCGGTGAGTAAGCTCAATTTGCCAAGAATACCACATAGTGATCCCTATAGAGTTACATGGCTCAACAAGGGGCAACATGTTCTTGTAAATGAACAAACTTGGGTGGAGTTCACTATAGGAGGCTACAAGGACAAAATCTTGTGTGATATCCTGCCCATGGATGCTTGCCACCTACTCCTAGGTAGGCCATGGCAGTTTTACATAAAAGCAATACACCATGGAGAGAAGAATGCTTATACCTTCCAAAAGGATGGAACCACCTACAAAATCCAGTCCATAGGAGACCAAGTAGAGGGCAGATCCAAAGGTTCTAATGTGCTTCTAGTTGGTGAGAAAGAGTTCATAAACACACTCAAGGAGGGAGAAGGGGTGGCGTTTTCCATTGTTGTAAAGCCAAAAGAAGACAACAAAGAGAAGAAGGTGTGCATTCCTAAAGAAGTGCAGAAAGTCCTAAATTAGTTTTAAGGACATCATTAGTGATGGAACACCAACTACATTGCCTCCTCAACATGCCATAAGTCACCAAATTGATTTTATACCCAGGTCTTCATTGCCCAATAAGGCAGCTTATAAAATGACACCAGATCAGAACAAGGAGATAGCCAAGCAAATACAAGAACTCCTAGATAATGGACTAATCCAGAAGAGCATCAGCCCATGTGCAGTACCCACCATTTTGGCTCCAAATAAGGGAGGTACTTGGAGAGTTTGCATTGATTCTAGAGCCATAAACCGGATTACTCAGATATAGATTTCCCATCCCAATAATTGAAGACTTGATGGATTGTTTGGGAGGTGCTGAATACTTCACCAAGATAGATCTCAAGAGTGGTTACCACCAAATCAGAATAAAGGAGAGTAATGAATGGAAGACAACCTTCAAGACTACAGAAGGACTCTATGAATGGCTTGTTATGTCATTTAGACTCACAAATGCTCCTAGCACATTCATGAGAATCATGAATGAAGTACTCAAGGACTAAATTGGTAAAATTGTTGTTGTTTACTTAGATGACATCTTAATTTTTAGCAAGTTTAAAGATGAACATCTTAAGCATATAGAAATTGTATTGAGTAAACGATGTGATGAGCAATTAACCATCAATTTGGAGAAATGTGAGTTTATGAAATAAGAGTTGGTGTATCTTGGGTTTGTAGTCTCAAGATGTGATTTGAAGATGGATACCTCGAAGGTGGAAGCCATAAACAGTTGGCCTACACCTAAGACAACAAGTGAAGTAAGAATTTTTCATGGCTTGGCTCAGTTTTATAGAAAGTTCATCAGAGGGTTTAGTGAAATATGTGCACACATGCTTGAGACGATCAAGGGAGGTATGAGAACCAAGTTTGTTTGGACAAAGAAAGCACAAAGGGGATTTGATCTCTTGAAGACAAAGGTGGCTACTCAGCCGATACTTATCCTACCAATATTTGACAAGCTCTTCACTATTAAATGATGCAATAAACATAGCGGTTGGAGTAGTTTTAAGCCAAGACATTAGACCGGTTGCCTTTTTCAGTGAGAAGCTCACATATGCAAAGAAAAGGTATTCCTCCTATGATTTGGAATTGTATTCACATGTCCAATATCTTAGGAAATGGAGGCATTATTTGCTTCCTAAAGAATTTGTGGTTTACACTGATAATCAAGCTCCCAACTTTCTTAATTCTCAAGAAAAGTTAAACCATAGGCATATTAAATGGGTAGAGTATTTGCAGTCATATACCTTTACCATTAAACAAAAAAAAGGACAAAGTAATAAGGTAGTTGATGCATTGAGTAGGAGGTTACTAAAAATGCAAGAAGTGCAGCTCAAAAGCATTGGAGTGGATAGTTTCAAGAATTTGTATGAAGAAGATGAAGACTTTGTTGCTGCCTACAAGGTTTGCCAAGAGTTTGGAAACCATTTTCATAGTGAATATACAGATTACACCTTGCAAGATGGCCTTTTGTTCAAAAGAGGACAGCTATGTGTTCCTAAAGGGTCTATGAGAGAAAACTTGGTACAAGAGAAGCATAATGGATTCTTGAGTGGACATTTTGGTTTGAACAAGACTTTGGAACTTGTCCAAAGATTCTACTATTGGCCTAAAATGCAAAGAGATGTCAGGAGATATGTGGAGCAATGTGTGGTTTTCCAAAGAGCTAAGGGTACATCTTCCAATGTTGGTCTTTATTGGCCTTTACCTATTCCCAACCGGCCATGGGAGTGTGTAAGTATGGACTTTGTTGTTGGTTTGCCTAAAACCAAATCAGGTTTTGATAGCATCTATGTTATGGTAGATAGGTTTAGTAAGATGGCTCATTTTATTCCATGTAAGGCCACTCATGATGCTAGTCACATTTATCACTTGTTTTTCAAGGAGGTTATTAGAATCCATGGTTTACCTATCAACATTGTGTCAGATAGGGATGCAAAGTTTATTGGTCATTTTTGGAAGACTTTGTGGCAAAGATTAGGTACTAATTTGTCTTTCAGTTCAGCCTATCATCCCCAAATGAATGGCCAAACTAAGGTGGTCAATATAGCACTTGGAAACCTTCTTAGATGCCTGAAAAAAGAGTATGGGAAAGCTTGGGATCAGATCATACATCAAGTTGAGTTTGCCTACAATGACAGTTTTGAGTGCAATTTCTTCATTTTGGTGTGTTTGTTCATAGCTTAGTTTTGGATGGTAAATAAGAGTCTTTTTATAGGTCCTCATATGTTTTTGATATGCTTTGGTAGGTTGGATGTCCATAGGACCATGCATATGCTCAATTTCGGCTTGTAAGCCTAAAATGGCATAATCTTGCATTTTGATGTAAACTATATTGAATAGGCTTGTTTGGAATTGGGACATGTTAAAGTAGTGGTTTTTAGTCATCCTAGATGGTTTGGAGAAGGAAACAAAGCATGTAATGCACAAATGCACTTTTTGGCAAAAGTTGTCAAAGTTGCTTGACAACTTTTTGCAACATTGAGTAACTTTTTGCATTTTTGAGCAAAGGGTTGGTTAGGAAACCAATGGAGAGTTAGTTAGAAAAAAATGGCATATAAATGAACTGAGCATGAATTTAATGAGGTTGGTGAACGCCTGAAGGATAACTTAATACAATTTGGAGACCATTTTCAAGTTTTACCTTGTGTTTTCTAAGAATTAGAGCAACAGTTTGTACTTCATGGATTGATTGCATTGCTATTCTTTGATATTTGTTTTGTAGATGATCTTGTAGTGCTCAAGAAGCATTTTGGTTAGTTTTGTTGCAGGTTTGAATTGAATTCTTAATTTTGTAAGCTCTCGGCATGAGTAAGGGTTTGAGAGGCCTAAACATGGTTCCAACTTGAAGTCCTTTGAGTTCTTCTCAATAACCCTTGGGACTTGAGCCATGGAATGTTTGTATAGTGTATATATTCTTAGTTTTCATTTGGAGGTCATTTAAAGGCCATTGAGCATGATTTCCTAAGCGAGCTTAGTCATAGCCTGGTTAGGAAATGAATGAAATTAAGCAAATGCTTGCAGGGATGAGAAGAGTTGGAGTTGCAGAGTGTTTGGCATGAACAAGTGGGGTGTGGTAGAGCATATGTGTGAGTTTATAGGTGTGGTAGTTCAGGGAAGACACCAAACCCTTGAAAGAAGACCAAAAAGAGCCTAAAACCCCTTAAAACAAGCCATTCTCGAGTTCTGTACCTGTATGGTCAGAGTGATATTTCTCAATCCATAAATATTGAAGTAATTCCAAATGGGTACTCAAATCACCAAAGATCTTGTGGGGTTCTTTGGGGAAATTGTGATTAAATCCACAAAAACTGGTTAGGTAGGGCTAATTGGGGCTCTAGGGCTACTAGGCCTAGAAAATAGGGAAATGAAGGAGCGATGGGGAAATGGATCAAACCCAAACTCAAAACCTGTTGATTGGCCTTGGAAAACCTCATGAAAACCTAATACAACCTTTGCAAGCATTTGTTAGGAGTTTGATAGTGTAAGGTTGGATTCACCCTTGTGAATCTCAACCATGCCTAAGCAACCAGTGAGCACATCTTGACTGGGAGCACTCCTAGAGAGTCTGGATTCCTAATTTGATTGATAGACCAAAGAAAAATGAAGGGATCCCACTAAGACAACACTTGACTTCCCTTTGATAAAGGATTGACTCTTGACTCTCTTTGAGTATACCTCCCCATCAGATACCTATTCTTTACTAAAATCTTTTTGATCGTGCAATAGCCCATACAATGGCTGTTAAAATATAAACTATATAAATCATCAATCATTATGTATAGACATGTGTCTTTTAAGAGACACATCTCTTCATTGATGAACCTATTTAAGGAACTTTGGATCGTCTTATTTGAACATACAAAAAATAAAATTTAATGCTATCCAATTTTTATCATGATATCAAAGCCAATCATTGTAGAAGGTTTGATTAAAGATTTCCAAATTTGTTAAAGATGTTGCTATCCAATAAGTGATCACTGTGAGCTACTGAATTATTGTGGCTAGAGGAGATAGTTGGTTTTAGACAAAGCCATGAAAAGAACTGAGAAATATTACAGATAGGAGAAGATAAGAGGCTACCAAGTTTAGCTACTACATTTGAAAAGTAGATTGCAAAAATAAGTTTCTAAATATGTGATCACCAGACATAAAGTGATGGATGGAGTAAGTTGGTCCATGTAGAGTCTATCATTGTCAAAAGGAGAATTGTGGAGGGTGACTATTAAAGCCACAATTGTGTAAAAAAAGAGATCAAATTTAATTTAGATGTAGCTACTCCCATCAAAGTAAGAGAGATTGCAGCCAAAATAAAGGCGCTCAAGTAACAATAAAAAATAAGAGATCGCTCAAGTGTATAGCCACTAGAAATGATATAGGTGCCACAAAGAAAAAACAACCAAATTCAAGGCTTAGGTTGGGTGCAAGAGGAATAAACAATATGAAGTTGCAGGTTAGAGAGGAATAAATAACATTAGGTGTTCTCAAAGCAAATTGGTTTTTTCAAGTCCTATTAATTGGATCATTGAAGAAATTTTATTCAGAGGTCATCCCAATAGTAACAGTCGTTGTTCTTTATTATTGCTTAGAGAAGATTGTAACATTTTTAGAAGTTGGTGTTAGGGTTAGTAATAATAAAATGGCAAAAAAAAAAAAAAATTGTTAAAAGATGTCAATTTAGTTGAAGTGGATATATAAGTCTCTCTCGAGATCACTACCTTCATTATAGGAAGAGAATTACATTGTTTTTTTACATTAGTTTCAAAGAAAAATTCTCCTTGTTAAATGAACACAAAGTTGCAAATTTAAGAAAGAAGATTGCATGTGGTAAAATATTTAGTGAGAAGAGATAATAGATTTAGGGAAAAAAAAGAGCTTATCTACATCAGTTATTGAAAATTGGTCAAAGAAGAAAGGTGATCATAATTTTTTGTCTACAATATTTGTTAGTTTAATTTTGAAGAGATGCATAGTTACTAGTAAATTATTTCAAATCAAGAAGGAAGCATGTAAATCAAGGAAAGATTTGATCGCAAAGGTCATTATTGGAATTGATCATAAAGATCATGAATTTGATCGCAAAGATCATTGTTGGAATTGATCGCAGAGATCATTAAAGTTTTTTTTGGTCACAAAGATGATTATCGGAATTGATCACATAGATCATTAAAGTTTTTTTTTTATTGCAAAGATGTTTTGGATTTTGATATTTGTGAAGGTTTTCATCATAAAAATCTTTAAAAATGCTCCACTTTCTTTTGTGATATCTATGAAGGTTTTGATCACAAAGATCTTTGGAAATACTTCACTTTCTTTATTGATATCTGTGAAGTTTTTTGATCGCAAAGATCTTAGGAAATGATTAACCATCTTTTTGTTAATTCCTATGAAGGTTTTAATCACAAAGATATTTGAAAATGCTTCAACTTCTTATAGAATAACCATGGAAAACATCTTGTTATAGATAGTAATGAAAATTTGTAATCAAGTGAGTTTGAAACAAGGATTAGACTATATCCATTTGAAGGCAATGATGTTAATGAGTTGCTAACCAACCTATTTTTATAGGTGGCCCCATTGTGTAGTTAAGTTATATGATAAAATAAAATTTAGGGGGGGTGTTAAAATATAAACTGTATTTCATCACAATCATTATGTATAGACATGCCTCTTGTAAGAGACGCGTCTCTCCATTAAGGAACCTATTTAAGAATCTTTGGATCCTCTTATTTGAACATACCAAAAATGTAATTTAATGCTCTCCATTTTTTATCAATGACACCATGTGCCATTCTTCTTGAATGCATACACAATTAGACTACTACTAGGAGAAACTATTAGCCTGGTATTTCCTTGAATGAAAAAATTAGTGGACTCGGTGAACTGGATTTTTCAGTCCTAAAAAAACCTACAAGAGCCATGTCTCACATATGTTGAACATGATGACTGATTGTGCACTGGAAACTTATATTTCCTTCTCTTGTTGTAGCCATCCTAATCAGCTAAAGGTTTTAAACCATATGTTGATATTCTTCTAGCTTCTGTTATTAATTATCATACACACAAGGTTTTTGTTGAACTAACATTTCATGTGTGTTTGCCTAATTTTTCGCCCTTCACACTTGTTCATGTTGATAGTGTGTGTGTGAAAAGTGGACCTGTATCTATAATACACAACACTTCAATTAAGTCATTAGATGCATGGTTAGACAGATATGATCAATGAATAATAAAACCATAACAAAGTGACCCATTGCCTTCTAAAAGATGCGAGTATAAGATTGCTCTCAGATTTGTATAGGCAATACTAGTGACTAGACAACACCAAGACGAAGGATTTAATCTATATGAGCATGATATTAAGCTAAATGGATGCAAGATTAATCTAACAAGATTCAAGCAATAACTAAGATAAATGATCTAAATATGTATGCAATAACTAATATGTGAATATCTAAATGCACAAATATCATTGAACCTAGAGAAAAAACAACATGATAACAATATATTCTCCAGGATCCTTGAATGAGAGATGAGAGCCTAAATTTATAAAAAATTCACAAAGAAACCAAAGGCCGAGATCAAATGATGATGAGCAGTCAAGATTTTCCAAGAGGAAGCACAATTCAGGTGAATTGATGTGATTGGATGCTTTTCTCAATTTTAAAGGAAATTGAACTAAAATTAAGATAAAATCAGAAAAAACTGATTTATTCTCTATTTCATTCAATTTTAAGATTTAATTGTTTTAATTGTTTTCTTTGAGATTATTTATCAATTTTTAATTTGTTTTTCAAGATTATCTCCAATTGATTTCTTTTCTCAAATTTTAATTCATTTTTGGTCAATTAATTCCTTTTTTGATTTATTTCCCTTTTTGAAGATTTGATGGCAAATTGATTTATTTAATTAAATATGCTAGGATATTTAATAAAATAAATAAGATAATTGTTTTAGAATGATTTGCTTGGAATGATTTAATTAATTAAATAAATATTTAATTAATATTGGTTGATTAATTTGCCATGTGACATTTATGATTAAAGAATTAATTGTGTGCTCAAGATTGATTTAATTGCCTTTGGTTAGGACCTTGGTGACATTGTCGAGATTAGGGGCCCATGGTTTAGATGACCATTTTTAGGTTATTACATTTGCCCCTCTTTGAATTAATGTGCGAGCAACATGTTGGTTCAAAGAAAATTTGATGTCTAGGAGATACCAGTTCCGAACTTGATTGATCATGAACTAGATGAAAGCGAGGTGTTTAGCTTGTTTCGAAGCGACGAAGCTGAATGAAGTCTAATTAAAGTGATACCATTCCTGAACTTGATTAAACTTAGGAACGATAGAAAACAAAAGATACCAAACTTGAACTTGATTGATTAAGAAGCGGATCTTACTAATCTAGAACTTGATTGATCTAGACACAATGACTGATGATAAAAATTGATCTTGAACTTGATTGATCAAGATACGATGAGCGAAGATAAACTGTCCAGCTTGATCCAAAGCGACAAATACTGAACACCTTCTTAGATTGAGTGTGATCAAAGATACTCTTTTAAACCCTTGATTGAGTTGAAATGAATAATCAGCTTGATGAAAAGCGATGAAATTGATTAACGTTAAGAGATTGATTCAGACGAAGACAAATATCAACTTGATATGAAGCGATGAAACTGATATGCCCCTAGCAATTGATTTGATTCAGATGATCAAGAGATCTCAACTTGATATAAAGAGATGAAGTGGAGATGCCCCTAGCGATTGATTTGATTCAGATGATCAAGAAATCTCAACTTGATATAAAGCAATGAAGTTGAGATGCCCCTAGCGATGAGGTCTTATTTGATTGATTTTCTTTAGTTGAAAAAGATGTTTTGCTTGACTTTCGATGAAGATTTGAAAATTTTCTCGACATTTGAAGATGTAAGGTCATAAGGTCACAAGTATGCCCCCTTGGGAGCGAAATCGAAAGATAGCGAGGGTACATGATAATGGGCAATATTGAGCGATGATAAGTTGTTTGAGCACAAATTGATTTAGAGGAATTTTTGAAAATTTTGTGTTGATTGATAAAAAATTGAGCGCAAAGTCAATTTGTAGAAATTAAATTGAGATTCAGCGTTGATTCATGAGAAATTGAGCGCAATTAGAAGAGAGAATGAGACTTTGATGAAAAGTGCCAAGTGGTCAACGTCGTGAAATTTTGATGAGAGAATTGACGCCAGATTTTGATTTCGATCCTGAAAATGGACTTAGGACAGCCGATTTACGAGCTCTTGATTTGATTTCATCGTACTTGTGTTGATTGATTATGAGATGTTGTTCTATATGCTTTATTATATATGTATGCATATCTTTTCAATATAGATGAATGAATGCAAATGGAATATGGGTGTTTATTTTTGTTTCTTTTTATGCAAATAAATGAGGAGAATGAGTAACTAGTAATGCAAATGTTTATTTTTCTTCATGCAATAATATGAATGCAAATAAGTGATAATGAATGTATGAATCTATAGAAGATTCTCATGTATGCAACTAGCATCTCAATACAAAAGCACTTGATTGGAGAAACGATGATGAAAAAGAGACCACTTATTTAAGAAATGATGAAGCTTCCAACCCTCATTCAGAAGATAAAGAGATCATTGTTACCATGCCGAAATCACTCTAAATTCACAAGATGCGGAATGAAATGCAAGATGAGATGCAAAATGAAATGCAACTTAAACCTAGTCACTAGATTTGAAAAGCCTAATTTTCATCATTGAGTGTTTTACAAACATAGCAGGCAGATTAGAGTTCCTTTCTTTTCATGCGCAATATTAATTATCTTGTCCGCAATGACCCTTTTTTCGTTCATATCCTTGGACAGATTTCGTAGGGACCTGGATTGCATGATAAAGAAATTCCCTCAAAATAGACAAAGAAATGATGGGGACCTCCCTGTAGCATACAAATAAGTAGAGTTGAGGTATGTGTGGCGATTTCACCTTAATGTGAAGGCACTTATCATAGACACCCAACTAATTAGATGTTTCCAGATCATCGGAATCATTCCTACAAGCAGAAAACAAAGAAAATATTATGCCCCCAATCCTTGCTCCTCTTAGTCAAGATAGACTTCCTCGAGTTACTCAGAGGGATAATAACTGAAAACCAATGTAAAAGATAGCACACAAAGAAAATTTCATGCATATCTCAAACAATTTAGTGATTGTTTTCAGTAGTCTTGTTTTGCTTGTGTACTCAGTGATAAAACTCTTCAGTAGTCAGGACACAGGTGACTGACTTGGAGTGGAAGACCAAGTATCACTGATGAAAAGATGACTTGTTTGACACTGCTTAGGATATGTAATGTGCTTTGTTGATTAACCTAAGACTATGTCATTGATCAGTTTCAAGCCATGAGGGTTCCAAAAGAACTAGGATGTCACAAAAGTGACTAAAAGAATGTACAAGTGAAAGCAAAGATGCAGCATTTCAGTACAAGAGATAAGACTACCCTAGACAAAATACAACGGCCATACCGATCTATGTCATTGTTTTAATTTGTGTGATCATTGATAGGAATGTTTGGTTTCAAAGAGTAAGTACCCCGTATAAGACCAATTTGTTTGGTTTCGAGTGTACCCTTCCTTGTATAAGATATTTTGATGTTTGATAGAGTTTGAAAGATAGATTAACAAGACATGTGATAAGTTTGTTTGTAGACTTTGAGAGTTTGTCTGATGTTGATTTAGTTTGATGGATAGTCCATGTGATAGGGAGGTAAGTGTTGGGTGGTTGTTAGGTGTTTAGTATGTTTTCTTGGCAAAAGTTCCTTACTATTTTCAAGGTGTAAACACCTTGATCAGAGTGCAAATAGATCAAAGGCAGTCCAACAACTCACCTTGCTTCACCTCCCTATGTCAAACTCATCTTGGTTGCTCAAGGGCTTCAAATCCATTGTTTTTGTCTCCCTCTCTAGTGCTACAAAACCAACTTATGGAGTCTGCCACACCAAAAATGTTAAATGTATGTAAGGAAAACTTGTATCAACTGGACTTGATGGGTTTTAGGCTTTACATTCCCCATTTGTGTACCCAATTTTAGGCCTAAATCGGGCTACTAGGAATTAGCCCTCCTTTTGGGGTTTTGTGCTCACCCTACTCTAGCGATGGACTTCCAAACAAAACAAAGTTGATATTCGGACACCCTTTTGGGAGTTCTTGAAGATTTTCCAAGTTTAGGGGTCCCTAAGGCCTTCTCTGTGACTATCCCAAAAATGGGCATAAAAAGAGGGTTTTGGTAGGGTTTGTTGGCAAAATCAAATTTCAAACTTGAGACCCTCCAAAAGACACAAGAACACTTAGTTCTACCTTGTTGCTGACTAACTAGGCCACAAACAAGAAGATTTGAACCTCACAGTGTGGGGAACAAGATTTTTACAAAATGCACATAAGGAAAGTGCAACATTTGACAACTTTTCATTTTTGCCTTCTACAAACACAACTTTTACATGAATTCCAATTACAATTTGAAGCATGTGAACATGGCCATCATTAGAGACAAGAAGGAATCAAATTAGCCCTACACAAAAGGCATTAGGCAATTACAAAATAACAAGTAGTTCACTGTCAAGTTAATTATGACTACATTTTGCCCTCTCACTGCCTTTTCACATTGGACCTGCACTTCACACTGTTAGAACTCCTTTCCAAGGTCTGTTTTTTGCTTTCTTAACAATACTCTACCTATTTATGCTTAATGTCCTTCATACCTACCATTTTAAAGAGGGAGATTACATATACAATCTCAAAACAAGTGTAAAAATCAGTCCTAGATGACTGTGACAGCCTGCTAGGCGTTTATCATTTTGCCTAAAGAGATCATTGTTTGATCTTGGCATTAACAATACCTATGGGTAGGGTTTACACCACTCCTTGTTCTTGTTTTCAAACAAACAAATATTAACAAGGTTTACACACACCAATAATTGGTGGAGAGCAAACAAAGGAAGGAAAAACTACTACCAAACAATGACTCACAGTTTTGGTTTAAAATTCACAAAACTGAAACATGTAACCCTCCTTGTCCTAGCTTAGGAAGCCTCTTTGCTTGAACATATCACTTGGACATAAAGCAGGTATATCCACCAAATGAATGCAATTGCTATGAAAGAGCAAAGCATCAAACTTATACAAGACCCTAGCCAAATGGCATGCTTGCCTAGGGCTCCATGGCCACAAAACTCCTTGCACCTGCACTCTTGAAACCAAAACATATATTTAAATAATTTACAAATTGACCAATTGGTTCTTGAGAAGCCATGAACATTTTAGGACTTCAAGAAGCCAAGTTGGTCAAGCATCCTTGCCAAATTCCTAGACAAGGCAGTGAAACTGTCAAATCAAACTAATTTTGCTACAAACTCAAAACTTGATGAAATTGAATGCCACCAAAGGGAGAAGTTTAAAAAAACATAGTAGAAATTGAAAATGCTAGAACAGTACGGCCAAGTACAGCAGGTGTACGGACTGTTGTTCACATGAAGTTAGAAACTAGGGAAAAACAAGGTAAAATGAGTGCAAACTTTCAAAATGATTAATAACTCCGATTGAACAACCCTTACAATAGTTCCAACATGAGAATAAATACAACTCTAGGTTGGTTAGCCTCCTATATGGATAGGTACATGTCCAAGAACACTAAATTTGACATTTTGATGCCCAAATGACAACTTTTGATGCCTAAATGACAACTATTGATGCCTAGAAGGTGTAGGGTTGATCTCAAAGCCTACAAAACACCTAAGAACACTTCTCACACCTACAAACCAAACACAAAACATGTCTAGACATTTTCAAAACAAAAACACATTAAAAACACACTTTTTACAACATTTTGCCAGGCAACTCCAAAACTGGCAATTTTGAGCAAAAGATGAAAACAGGAAACCAAAACCACACAATGAGTTCAAAACTCATCCAAACAACTTAAAACAACACAAAAACAACTTAATCAACCTTTCCAAATCAAAGCTAATAAAAATCAAACTTACTCTCAAACCTGTTGTTAAAATGAGGCCTAGGTGCTCCTGCACCGCGATGCTTTCTTGCTCTAATTTTTTTTCAGTTTTTTTATTTAGTGAAGTTTTTGAGTTTTTAGGATTTTTTCAGGACATTTTATGATTTTTAGGATTTTGTTCAAGACATTTTATGATTTTTATGATTTTCTTTAGAACTTTTTATGATTTTTATGATTTTTTAATGTTTGCCCCTAGTGTCTAGCAAGGCAAAAGGGATTTTGAGTACATGAATGGATAAGTGAATGATGGTGGACACTTTCAAGGACTATCTCACAATGTTAATCCAAGCACAGGGACCTGATATAGCAATGTAAAGTAAGGATTTTAGCGATGTAAAGCAAGGATTTTCGCAATGTAAAGAAAGGATATAGCGCAACGAAGCAAAGATATAGAATAATGAAGCCATATGGTCCAAAGAAGTGGCCATGTCAAGAGGTTTGTGGAAAGCATGTTTTTGCATTTTGTCCATAGTGTTGATCAAGATCAAGAAATAGATCTGGATAGGGGACAAATAGGATAAGCAAGATCAAAGGTAGTAATGAAAGATGCAAGAAAGCAATGGATATGAGCTAAAGGGTCTAGATCAAGTGTAATAAATAGGAAACATGAAGCCTGCAAGGATCTTTAACCTTGTCAAGATCAAAGGTGGAAAAGGGATATGAATGTAGATAGAGTGGATGAGGGATATTGGAGGATGAAGGATAATGGAGGAAGAAAGATAATAGATGGATGAACATGGATGGAACTTGCCCTTAGTGTAAAGTGAAAAAGGATAATGGATTACACATGATGCCTGTTTGCCAGGTTTTCATCATGGTACTTGCCCAAGGTGCCACAAGAAGTGGTTTTCACACAAGGACGAATTTATTTCTCTTTACTTTTTTTTTTTGATTTTTTTTTCCTTTTTTTTTTCATCATCTTTTTTTTTCCCTTTTTTGGAAGATAATGAAGGCATGATAGGGGATGGAAGAAGGACCCTGGTGTCTCACTTCTTTGGATGGTACCATTAGAATATAAGTTGCAATAGACCATGGCTATGAAGATATGCTCAAAGATGTTGGCAGGATAATGAAATGAAAGTAGGGCAAGGATTTATGCAAATTGGATAAGAGGGATGGGAGGGTGAAAAAGAGGTGTTGGATAATGGATGGGATGTTGGAAGAATTGTGTATGGATAGATTAAAATGCTAGAAAGATCAATATTGGCACACACCTTAAGGGATGGTGGACATATGGAGGAGAAGCGAATCTCAGATTCTGAGATTTGGATGGAGGAAAGGTTACAGATTTTGAGGCATAAGAACCCAAAATGGATGAAGGAGGTGATGGAGGAACAACAATTTTGGATGCCAATTTTGATTTTTCTTTAGACTTTTGTGCTTCAAGTACCTGCTTAGGGATCCACATGGTTTTTGATTTTGCATGCTTTTGCAGTTTCTTGGAACACATTGCTTCTACAAGTGCCTTAGGAACCCATATAACTTTTGACTTTTCTTCTTTATTTGTGGGCCTTTGTGGCATTTTGTATTTTTCTTTTTGGATCATATTTTTCTTTGCTTTGACATGTCGATTAGATGAGACATGTTGATCCTTGAATACATGTGGATTACTTGACTTATGAATTTAATGCTTGGCATCCAAATTGCTTGGAGGGAGATGCGTGGATAGATAGGAATGATATGAAGGTCTGTTAGATGGATGGAAGGTACTCAAAGATGTGTGCCTTTGTTGATCCCACATAAGGGATGGAGGGATATAGGGACCTACAATGGATGAAAGCGATGATGGGGAAAGCGTATATTTGGATTTAACTGGAGAAATGTAGGATTTATGAGAGATACCAACATCTTGAGAAATGTCCCTGAGGCCATGACCTTTAACATTTTCTTTAATATGGAGGGGTTCTTGCTTGTGTAGATCTACCGCTTTGCCTTTATAAATATTTTGACTTGTAGGATATATTGTGCTTTAGAAAGAAGGTGTGAGTCCATTATGAGATGGAGGTGGAATGTAAGGAATGATAGAATCACCAAGGGGATTTGTAGGCATGATGGACTCTTGAGGTGAATATGGAGGATTATGAAAAGGAGATGAAGGGATACTTTGATCTTGACATGGAAGAGGACCATTGGATAGAGTAGGAAGGGTGTTTGACTCTTCATTTTGAATAGGACCATTTGAAAAGGTGGAAGAGGCATCATGATCTTGCTTAGGAAGTGGATTAGGAATGAGATTTGGAAAGATATTTTTCTCTTGAGATGGAAGGAGTTCATCTTGGAAGAAATAGAAAGGTATAAAGGGATCATCATGGGATTCTATGGAAATAGGATCTTTTTCAATCATTAGATGGGATTGAGGAGTTTTGGTGTCTTGATCTTGATTTATAATAGGACTTATTTTTTCATTTTCCAGATTTTCCTCTTGACATGAGGAAGAGGTAGTGTTTTTGATATGCATGGAGGATTCTTGGAAGGTGTTCATATTTTGGTATGATGGGGAAGCATTTTGAGTGGGACTCTCTAGAGTGGGTACATTTGGAATTGGAGTGCATGATGGCATAGGATCTAGGATTTTTAAATCTTTAGAGGAACTTGTATCAATATTGGCATTAACTTGGATTTCCATAGGAGATAGCCCTTGAAGGTAAACATGAGAAGTTTCATTGTTCGAAGGAGATGGTATGGATTTTTGCTGAGAAGTTTTAGGAGATGAAGGCATCATGGAAGGGATGGAGGCCACATATGGAGCCTTGCTAGACATAGGTTCATGATTTTGATCATGCTTAGAAGTAGTTCATTCTTTTTCTTTAGGTGAGTCATTAGGATCTTTAGTTTCAATGACACCATCATCAAGGAGATCTTGAATCTTATGTTTTAATTCCATACATATTGAAGTCTTATGTTTGTTATGTCTATGATATACACAACAACTACTCAAAACTACACATCCCCATGTAGTCGTTTTAGGTATTATGATAAGATTGTTCTTAAGAAGCTCTTCCAAAGCTGTCTCAAAAGATTGCCCCAAAGGTGTAAACTGTCTATCTACAGAATATATGTCTTTTTGTCTTGGTGAAGGTGTTTTGTGATCTTGTATGAGATTTGGTCTCTAATTGTCAATTATTTCTTGTTCCATCTTATGTAATTGTTTTAGAATTTCTTGAAGTCTAGTTTTCTTAATATCATGAAGTTTTATCTCAAGAGGTGTCATTGAATCTTTTCGTTGAGCTTGAATGTAATATATATCTCTCTTGAGATCTTGAATTTGTTGAGCTAAGGCAGCCATGGGCTTCTTAATTTTGTCAGAATTTTTTAGAAGAGCTTATGGTTTGGACAGGAATTTACAACCGACGGGACCAAGAGCTAGATGTGTTGCAGAAGTCAAGATCAAATTGGAGCTAGTTGTTCATTTAACGTAGTGATTGAGAGAAGTTACTAAGATCTGGTGACCTGGTTTCAAGAATGATCTATCCTGTGTAAGATGTTATCTAAGTTAAATTAGGTTTGATTAGATGTTGTTTGAAATAGCTGAGAGATGATCGACAAAATTGTGCAATGTAATGACAGAGGTACACTATCAAGGTTGTTTATGCTTAGGATGATGATAACTAGTTTTAGGCTTGTTGTAGACTATTTTAGATAGGTTTGACTATTCTGGACTGGCAAAATCAGAGACTCGTATGACAGGATTTCTAAGACCGTACGACAATATAACAGCTTCAGGATAATAATAGTTCTGTTTCGTATGAGTTGTTTCCTAGTACCGTACGACAAATGAGCATGTCCCAAATGACAAAGGATTCAGTGCAGTTCTGACTCGTACGACATGAGATTTAGCTTTAAACAACAGGCTACTGTGTCTCGTACGACAGAGCATTAAGCTCGGACGACAAATTGGAAGACTCGTACAACACAGGATATGGTGCAGGATGACAAATGATCAGGCTCGCACGACTGTTAACAGAATAGAAATAAAAATTTTGAGTTTTTCAATAGCTGAGTATGACCAATTCTAAGGTGGACTGTTTTTTTAACAGGATAGACTAGTTTTGACATAGATAGATTTTTATCACTGAGTTGTTGATTTGTTTGATTTGTTTTCTCTAGTTTCAGTATTTCAGTTTTAGTTTGAGGGATGAAAATACAGAAGACACGCAGTACGAATAGTAACTGCAATCACAGCATGCAAACCCTATGGAAGTTGGCTTAGAGAAGAAAACCTTTGCTTGCTGAATTAGGTACACACCCAATAGCTAATCAGAATATGACTGCTGAGTCTCACGCAATGGATTCTCAATGCCGTATTAGCCGACTCCAAACACTAATGGGGCCACGATATGGCAAGTGTCTTGGGAGAGTTGCTATCTCTCTTGTAATAAGATTACCAACCTTTCAAAGGTGAATTGGATAGCTTCTAATCTTATAGTTCTTAGTCAAGAATTCCATTTGAAATTACCCCTTGAAGTCACGCAAGCATGATTGAGGCCTATAGCCCAACAAGGTACCGAAACAAGTTGTAGTCACGTAAACATGATTGAGACCACGAGGCCCTGCACAATGCTCAATATGAGAGATCTCAAAGAGAAAAATCAAATAATCCCATCCTCTAAGACTTTAATCATGAAAGGCCTATTTATTATAGTGAGTTGGAATGCTCAGGTCCAGCTGTACTCACTTGGGTTGTTCTCACAGGGTGATTACTTTTTCCCAGTGTGACAGGCCCGCTAAAGGTACACAAATCTCAAAACTTAGAAAAAAGCTTCGAGGGTCTAGATTTATGATTGTCTGTAAAAGACAAGAGCATACTCTCCTACCTCTCAAATTTTTCTGAAAACACAAAAGATAGATTTATTCATTAACCAGATAGCAAGTTAGGTGCCTAAAAAAAATGAATTTAAAGAATACACGATGTTTGGTTGATTCTCTTTAGGCAACCTACAAAAACAATGTATCAGTAGTTATGTTGTTTTTATTCTTTGATAGGCGTATGTTTGATTGATAAATTCTTTGACAAGTGTCCTATAAGAAACTAGTTAGGCTGTGAAAATATCAGGCAGACAGAAGATGATTCAGGGTTAGTGTCAGTATCATCAAAATTTAATTCAAGAAAAGCCCTGAAAAGTAATTTGTTTTTCAACAAATCCTAATCTAACTCCTCCAACCTATAAGAAATTGTTAGAAACTTGCAAGAAGAAAAAGTTAGTGAAATATCAAATCTCTTGGTGGGCTTACACAAGCCTAATTTCAAATCTTGGTTACAAATTTTTCACTCCTAATGCTGAAATGCCCTGAAATTTGACTAAGTCTGAAATTTGGAGGATCCTCCAAAAACTAGATTTTGCATTATAACTCCTGGAAGTTCGAAACCCCTCTCAAACATCCTGACAATATATATGGAATATAACTTAAAGTATAAGTGATATTTCCTCTTCTCTCACTTATACTTAAATGTTATATTCCATATATATTGACCTTCCACAAGCCTTATTTGAAGAAAAATCCTAAACAAAAACTCTATGTTTTTCATATGACAAAATAGTAACTTGTACGAGTATTCTCCCCTAACCATACGACAATTCTCACCAAACCAAACGAGTAAAAACAGAAAAAAAAAAAAAATGACAAATCAGTTACTCGTATGACAGAGGATTTCTTCTCGCACGATAGATGATTTATGCTCGTACAACAAAGAATTTTACTTCGTACGACACATGCAAGTTTGTCATTTCAGCCTGTGAGAAATGTTGTACAAGATGACACAGAGGTTGTACGGCCGAAAATCCGAAAAGTCGAAAAACCTTAAAAATAACAAAAATAAAAAGTCAGTCTTTGGAGGCCAAAAAAATGTAGTCTTCTACCCCACGGTGGGTGCCAAAGATGTGTGTGTGAAAAGTGGACCTATATCTATAATACACAACACTTCAATTAAGTCATTAGATGCGTGGTTAGATAGATATGATCAATGAATAATAAAACCATAACAAAGCGACCCATTGCCTTCTAAAAGATGTGAGTATAAGATTGCTCTCAGATTTGTATAAGCAATACCAGTGACTAGACAACAAGATTTAAGCAATAATTGAGATAAATGATCTAAATATGTATGCAATAACTAATATGTGAATATCTAAATGCACAAATATCATTGAACCTAGAGAAAAAACAACATGATAAAAATATATTCTCTAGGATCCTTGAATGAGAGATGAGAGCCAGAATTTATAGAAAATTCAGAAAGAAACCAAAGGCTGAGATCAAATGACGATGAGCGGTCAAGATTTTCCAAGAGGAAGCACAATTCAGGTGAATTGATGTGATTGGATGCTTTTCTCAGTTTTAAAGGAAATTGAACTAAAATTAAGATAAAATAAAAAAAAACTGATTTATTCTCTATTTCATTCAATTTTAAGATTTAATTGTTTTAATTGTTTTCTTTGATATTATTTATCAATTTTTAATTTGTTTTTCAAGATTATCTCCAATTGATTTCTTTTCTCAATTTTTAATTCTTTTTTGGTCAATTAATTCCTTTTTTGATTTATTTCCTTTTTTGAAGATTTGATGGCAAATTTATTTATTTAATTAAATATGCTAGGATATTTAATAAAATAAATAGGATAATTGTTTTAAAATGATTTGCTTGGAATGATTTAATTAATTAAATAAATATTTAATTAATATTGGTTGATTAATTTGCCATGTGACATTTATGATTAAAGAATTAATTGTGTGCTCAAGATTGATTTAATTGCCTTTGGTTAGGACCTTGGTGACGTTGTCGAGATTAGGGGCCCATGGTTTAGATGACCATTTTTAGGGTATTATAGATAGGTGTCATCAAGATGTGTGAATTCACGGTACAATATTGTTATTTATGATCTTGTAGCACACAAGAGAGAAAAACTTGTTGATACATAGGCATATACAAGATATTAATATGATGATGGTTCTTAGATATTCCAATCTCTCATGTTTTTTGATAATAATTATGAGAACATAAATGTGCTTGTTACAAATCCTTCTTCACATGTAGGCAAAGTGTGATGGCTTGCAGTAACCATGGAAGATGTTAAAGTTAGTGTTAGTACCTTATGTTGGATAAAAAAAAAGATGCTCACCTTACTAGTGGAAATGCAACCAATGATGCTCAGAAGGAGAAGTGGGTTGACATGCTTCTGAGGATGTACAGTTTGTAGTCGACACTTTTTCAGAAGCTTCCATCATGGTTTCATTTTGCATCAACAATGTTGTTCAAATCATAAACCATTGACTATAAATCGGGACATTGAATAGTTTTAACAAAATGATGGCATTCAAGATGTTGACAGAGTGCAAGTAAAGTAACTATGCCAGTTCTCATAATATGGCTAATATTTGAGATAGGTATTGAGTCCCATTGATGCTAAGGGTCTCAATTTATTACCAGGTCTCTTTTAAAAGCATCAAAGGGTTGGAATATTAGAGATTATTAAGGTTTGTCTTCAAAAATAAAGAGGAATGCCAGGGCAGTGAACATAACGACTTAGTTTTGAAAAGTAAAAATAAACCAAAAAGGAAAGAAAACAAGCCTTTTTTGCTCTAGAAATGATTGTGGGTTGGATACCAAACTTTAAAACCCAAAATAAATGATGTTAAAACTAATGTGCCTGAGATGGGCACTGATTATGGTATGCAAGAGAACGATGGGACACTGATGTTGTGGTTTGATGATTTCAGTAACATGTGTAGAAAGATAAGATATCGGTTCTTGTCTAAAAGGGCTGGGTTCGGGTCTTGGTTCTTGCCCGGTCCTGGTCCGAGCCAGGTTCTCCCTGGGTTCCACCCGGGTCCTCCCAAGGTGGCTGGGTTCTCTGTGGCAGGCTGGTTTCTCTGTGTTAGGCTGGGTTCTCGATGGTAGGACCCTGTCACAGAGAACCCAACCACCTTGGCAGGACCGAGGTGGAACCCAGGGGGAGCCCGGGAGAACCAAGGCCCGTGGGTTCCCAAAAATGGGGCCCACGGGTCATGAATATGATATTAGACTTTAGTTATTACTGATTACACTTGCAATATATGAATATTTATTGGCATTGGCAATTATGGATTTATCATTTATCGTTTATCATTTATGTATGGGAAGTCACGGTGTATATTTCATATTTGTATGGATTGAATCATTGTAATAATCAATAATGGTAGTGATAGTTTATAAATTATATAATTATATTTTATAATTTTGATGTTTGAACATATATATATATATATGTATGTATGTGTGTGTGTGTGTACGGATGTACTCATACCCATACCCAAGGAAAAAAAAAATTAACTGAATCTGTGAATCCATACCTGTATCTGTATCTGTACTAGTACCAAGACTGCTGATTGATTTGCATAGGAGATTTGGCAATTGAATCCAACAGAGTTGTAGACTTTGCTTTTTTATAGTTGTAAATTAAGTCATTTTGATATGACTTAATAGGTTATACTTTTTAGAAAAGTAAAGAAAAACATAATTAAAATATGGTTTATTTTAAAATCATTGTTTTTAAGGAAGTAGTTATTAGGGATTTTGCATGTAATTGGAGTTTTTTATGGAAAAACATTAATTCTTTCTTACATTATATAGGAGCAAGAAGTTGTTGATCTTTTTATGTTGAATTGAATAAAGAATGATAGGGATGGTCGAACCAGTAGTCTCTTTATTTGTATATCTGATTTACAACTTTTCTTTGAATATCTTCTTTTAAATGGATAATGCAAATATTTCTTTTCATATATATGTTTAACATATATAACTTGAATATGATAATAGGTTGCTTTGTGATTTATTAGTCATAAAATTCTATGTGTAGGCACATCTCTTATGTTGGACTACATTCCACTTTTAAAACCCTTGTTGCATTCTTTTCAAATGATATTTATTAAGAAATGAATTATGTGTTTATCCCCCTCTTTTATCAACCCCTTATTTTCATTGGTCACTCCCTTTTACATTGCACTTGTTGCATGTCACTAATAATGTAGTGTGGTAGACATTTTTAGCATGGTGAATCAAAATATTCTTAGTGTCACTAAATTTGTTAATAGAGAATATGATCAAAGTTGTTAAGTATTAAGTTTTTAATGTTATGGCATTGATTTTACTTTCAAACACTAGAATCTAAAGGTTGATCTCTATTTTGAAAAAAAATAAAATAAATAAAATTATATTATTGATTAGCATGTGGGATGTATTGATTCTAGATGAATCGTGAAGTTAACAAACTATAAAAGATCTCTCAACATTGTGTTTCGAGAGCCACAATGACTAGTTTTTATATGGTTTATGGCACCATAACTATATGTCAATCTAGTGAATTGTTCTTTTATTAGTATTTGTCAAGATCAAATGTTGAACTAGGAGTATGATCCATTAATTTGGGTTGTAAACATGTTTTAATGGGGATTAAATTTTTAAAAAAAAATCTTTGATACCAATGTTTCAAATCCTAGAAAGATTCTTGTTTGGTGTCCTCTCATATTGCATAGCCAATAATGACCTATTATTGGTGATTATAAACAGTAAATATTTTATAGAAAGATATTTGTCTTCGTACTTGCAATAATTGTTTAATCAGAAGATAAATACTATAAGGATTCTGAAATCAGATTTCTACAAGAGACAATGAAGTTCCAAGTTCTAGATCCCTTCAAACGAATGCTTTCTCTAAGGAGATTATGGGGGTCCTAGTCTAAGGGATATTTTGTTGCCAACATCCTAACCCCTATTGCATTAGGATTTTTTAAAAACTTCCAAGCTAGTTTAGCCCCAAGAGCTTTGTTTTGCAAATTTAGATCTTTGATTCCTAAACCCCCCATTGATTTAGGTTTGATAGTTTTATCCTATGCAATTAAGGCAATTTTGTGTTTTTCTTCAGTGTTTTGCCAGAAAAAATTTCTCATCTTCTTGATGATGTAGGAATTTGCACTAGCTATTAAAGATAAAATGGATAATAAGTAAATAGGTAGGGCTGAAATCACTGCTTGGAGCATAACTAATCTACCTGCCCATGAAAGCCACTTCCCCTTCTAGGAGTTTGTGTTGTTATCCATCTTTAGCTTTAAAGGATCCCAAAGTTTATTGTTCCTTAGTCCTTTATCAATTGGAATGGCTAGATGTATACATGGAAGTGCTCCTGCTCTGTAGTTTAGGATTCTTAGGATATTTGCCTATATGAGATTAGGAGTGGAAAAAAAGAAAACTTTTGATTTTTTTTATTAGTTATTTATCTTGAGGCCTTTCCATAGGATTCTAGTAGCAATTTTAATTGGGTTGCTTCCTTGACTTTTGCTGCACCCAACATAATATTATCATCAACAAATTGTTGGTGTGTGGCAACAAAGTTTGTGGTTACTTTGACTCCCTCTAAAAGGTTGTTAGATTTTCTTGATTTAATTTCCCTCCCTACATCTTCCCCCATAATAATGTAGAGAAAAGGAGATATGGGATCTCCTTACCGGATGCCCCTTGAAGAAGAAAAGAAACCTATTGGCTTTCCATTTATCAAAATAGAAAATTTGGGTGTAGAAATAAATTCGTAGACCCAGTTGATCCATTGTTTAGCAAATCCAAAAACTTGCATAATTTTGCAAAGGAAACACCAATCTACATTATCATAAGCTTTTGAGATATCTAACTTAATTATCATACCTGGTCTATTCATGCTTTGTAGAGTGTGGATGACTTCCTGTGCCACAATGGCCCCATCAAGAATTGAATGGCCATGAACAAATTCAGTCTTCTCATCTGATATAATGTAGTCCATGAGAGGCTTCATTCTGTTTGTCATGACTTTTGAAAGGATTTTGTAAATTGTAATGCATAGAGAGATAGGTCTGAAATCCCCTAGGTAAGATGCTTTCTCCTTTTTTGGAATGAGAGCAATAAACATGTTATTGATTTCTCTGAGCAATTTACCTGATCTTCTTGCACATTCTAAGGCTTCTGTAAGTTATTGACCCAATATATGCCAACATTTCTTTAAAAAGTCAGTAGGAAAGCCATCCAGACCAGGAGCCTTTCCAGAGGGAAGCTGGTTGAAAGCTTTAGATACTTCTTCTAGAGAGAATTTCTTATTTAATTTTTGATTTTGTTCACCTGTTATGATCTTTGGGATCAAAGCCAAGAACTTTTCCTGTTCTATCAGGTGAGAGCCTTCAACATTTTTTTAGAAGATTAGAGTAATATGTTATGATTTCTCTCTTAATCTCTTCATGATCCTCTATAGTTTGATTCTAATTCAACTCCAATTTAAAAATCTAGTTCTTACTCTTGTGAATCTTTGTCACGTTGTAAAAGAACTTTGTATTTTTATCTCCCATTCTGAGCCAATTCTCTCTGGACTTCTGCTTCCAAAATATTTCTTCTTTTGAAAGGATATCCTCATATTCCATGAGTAGGTTCTTTTCTTGTTCAAAAGATTCTTGATCCATTCCCTCAAAGATGATCTTACCATTTAAGACTGCCAGCTACTCTTCTAAGAATTTTTTGGATGAAAAAATAATTTTAAAATGCTGAGCATTCCATTGTAACAGTTTCTGTTTTACTTGTTTTAACTTTGAAATGAAGCAATAGAGTTTTGATCCTTCAAATGGTTCTTCCTTCCACTAGTCTTCTACCATAGTTATAAAATTTGGATCTTTCATCCACATATTCTCAAATATAAAGGGAGATCTAGGGGAATCAAGGATGCCTTGGAGCGACAACATAATGGGAAAGTGGTATGAACTTGAGCAAGCTAGAATTGAACAATCAAAGAAAAAAGGAAAGGATCTAAGATCGCCCTGCCAAAAGAATTTATCAATTTTTTTTGAAATATTGCTAAAGCCTTTTCTCCTGTTTGTCCATGTGAAGGAATCCCCTGAGTCAATTTCTAATAATCCATTCCTGTCTATCCAATCATTGAAATCTTGTTGAGATCTGCCTAATCGGATGATACCTCCTCTTTTGTTTGAAGCATACCTAAAAGAATTGAAATCACCTCCTATAATTAGTTGTTTATCAACCAATTGCAATATGACCCCATCTAGGGATAACCATAGAAGTCACCTTTTATGAGGAGACGTTGGTCCATAAGTATTAATGACAAATAAAGATGAATTTAATTGGAGGTGAGTGATTTTGACTAGCAACCAATTTCTGTTAGAAGCAATACCCTCCATGAGAAGGCTTCAAGATTATCATTAGACCCCTAGAGGCTCCTTCTGATACAACTATCGCTTGAAGAGATGAATGAAACAAAGAGCTAATTCCAACACCAAAATAAAAAACCTTCTGACAATCTAATTTGGTTTCTTTAAGGAGGGTGACATCTGCACTGACCAAAAGAATCCTTCTTTTGATCACCCTTTGTTTGTTAGGGGCATTGAGACCCCTAACATTCTAGGATAGGATTTTCATTATTGTTCAGGAAGGGGGTTTCCCTTCCCTACTTTCTAAAGGTTTGTTATTTTGGATTGGTTTTTTGTTGCCCCATCTTGAGATCTAGCTTCAATCAGAGATTTGCGACCCTTCTTAAGAGGGGAGGAACCAAAATCAAGTTTCACATTTCCCTCTTGAACCTAATGTAGACCTAGTTTCCTTTTTTCCTTGATCTGAGAATACATTACCACTAGGGGAGTATCTAGAACTGAATCTAAATCTTCATCATCATTCATGTATTCTTGAAAGAGTTTCTAGGTGTTTTGATCGATAGTCATATCCAAACCTTGTGGAATCAATGAAGGAGACAACAAGAGCGGATAAGGGATCTCTGCCGAAAGATTGAAGCAATGCCTTGAAGATAAAGGCTCTATAGGAGGGGATATCTCTCCTCCAGAGAGGTGAGGGTCATCTTCCACCTCCATGTCTACTTTAATATCATTTGCTATATCATCCTCCTCCTGTAAGATATTATCTAGATGCATAGGTTTGCCTAAGTTTGACTCTATAAGTGTCCGAGCATCTCTAAATCGCTTACGCCTGAGTTTATTCTTTCTTTTTAAGGCCTTTATGGGATTCTGAGAGAAAATGTTGAAGGCACCTCTACTAAGAGAAGGGGTTTTCTTTTGACCAAACAGGCTCCTTACTATTTTATTAGGTTGAATCTTAACAATCGGAGACAAGATGAGAGGGGGAGAACTTGAAGGAAGGAGGGGGGAAGACAGAGATCTCGTACCTGAAAGAGACTGAATCAAATTTCCTAACTTGTCATCTGAGTGATGAGAGGATCTTGGAGTATGAGGATGGCAGGAGACTACAGGAATAGGAGAGACAGTTGGAGAAGTCAAGCCCATGTTATCCATCTGTAGAGTAGTATTGTTAGTTGGAAGAGCAGCATCTAAAGCAAGTTGATCCGTTAGATTCACCAATCCCTTGTCCTCCCTAAGTGGGTCGAGGCCTTCATTACTTGAATCTATTGTTGCTTGGAATGGATTTAATGCTCCTCTTGCTGCTGCCAACGAACAATTTTTAATGATTTGGATTTGAAGAACGCATTTCCCAAGAATCTCCTTTCCCAATCTCCTCACTTTCTGCTTCCATCCACCCATTTATGATATTATCTCTATTTCACTGTAAAAACCTAGTTTAAGGTCGATCTCAACATAGATGTTGGCCACATCCCCTTTGAGACCATTCATAAATTCCTCCTCAATTCCCACTAAAGATCCTAATGCATCACCTATCTTCAAAAGAGCCTCCGAACACCAAAACTCTAATGGAAGACCAACTAGAGAAAGCCATACTAGAGATTTCTGAAATCTGTGATTCACCGAATCAAAGCCTGGTTTCCAGTCCAGGAAATGAAAAGTCGAGCCTTGGAAGAATAGCGAGCTTCCATTGATAATTGCATTTTTCAACGTAGAGTCTGCACACTCTAAGAAGAAAAAGTCATTCTGCAAAGGTTTGATTGAGATCATTCCTGGAAAAGAAGAGGTCCACTAGGACATGATCTCTTTGCTATTCCCTCTGCAACCACACCATTGTAAAATTCTTGATTTAGATTCATCTCTTTGCTATTCCCTCTACAAGTAAATTCTTGATTTACATTCATTAAACAATAATTATAATGTTGGTTTTTTTCGTGATTCAAGACTGTTGATTGATTTGCATAGGAGATTTGTCAATTTAATCCAACAAAGTTGTAGACTTTGCTTTTTCATATTTGTAAATTAAGTCATTTTGATATGACTTAATAGGTGATCTATGTTAGAAAATGGGTCATACTTTTTAGAAAAGTAAAGAAAAACATAATTAAAATATGGTTTATTTTAAAATCATTGCTTTTCATGAAGTAGTTATTAGGGATTTTGCATGTAATTGGACAGTTTTTTTGGAAAGACATTAATTCTCTCTCACATTATATAGGAGCAAGAAGTCTTTGAGCTTTTTATTTTGAATTGAATAAAGAATGATAGGGATGGTCAGACCAGTAGTCTCTTTATTTGTATATCTGATGTACAACTTTTCTTTGAATATCTTCCGTTAAATAGATAATGCAAATACTTCTTTTCATATATATGTTTAACATATATAAGTGGAATATGATAATAGGTTGCTTTGTGATTTATTAGTCATAAAAGTCTATGTGTAGGCACATCTCTTATGTTGGACTACATTCCACTTTTAAAACCCTTGCTGCATTCTTTTCAAATGATATTTATTAAGAAACGAATTATGTGTTTATCCCCCTCTTTTATCAACCCCTTCTTTTCATTGGTCACTCCCTTTTATATTGCACTTGTTGCATGTCACTAATAATGTACTGTGGTAGACATTTTTAGCATTGTGGTAGACATATTTAGCATTGTGTCACTAAATTTGTTAATAGAGAATATGATCAAAGTTGTTAAGTATTAAGTTTTAATGTCATGGCATTGATTTTACTTTCAAACACTAGAATCTAAAGATTGATCTCTATTTTGAAAAAAAAATAAATCAATAAAATTATATTATGGGATGTATTGATTCTAGATGAATCATGAATTTAACAAACTATAAAAGATCCCTCAACATTGACTAGTTTTTATATGGTTTATGGCACCATAACTATATGCCAATCTAGCGCATTGTTCTTTTACTAGTATTTGTGAAGATGATCAAATATTGAAATAGGAGTATGATCCATTAATTTGGGTTGTAAACATGTTTTAATGGGGATGAAAATAAATAAAAAATCTTTGCTACCAATGTTTCAAATCCTAGAAAGATTATTGTTTGGTGTCCTCTCCTATTGCATAGCCAATAATGACCTATTATTGATGATTATAAACAGTAAATATTGAATAAACAGGAAGATTATAATAATAACCTATTATTGGTGATTATAAACAGGAAGATTATTGTTTGGTGTCCTCTCCTATTGCAAGTTGTTATCCAAAATGAGTAGATACAATCTCATGCTCTTCTCTGCTTCTTTGTCTGCTCATAATCAGGATCGTCAGTGGGCAATTCATGTTTGCAGAGTGGACAGAAATTTGAGGAAGCCAACCACTTATCAATACACTCTTCATGGTATTCATGTTTGCATGGCATCTTCTTCATTGTTTCCCCCTCCACCATTTTCTCCTGGCACACAGAACACAAGTTTTCTCTGCCCTTAACCAAAACTTTGGTTTTCAAATTCCTTACTGCAGTTTTAGCTGCTGGAGGATTTCCTCTGATTTGAACTGCAGACCCATCAAGCCAAAGATCATCTTCCCCATCATCTTGAATATCATAAATGCGAAATACTAGAACAGCTGTATTAGATTGAACATCTTGCCATATTTTTTCCCAATTCAAGTTGTCTCCAACTATTTGAATTGCTGTATTATTCATGGATTCAAGACCCCAAAACATTACTCTGAGTGGAAGAATATAAGAATTTGAATCCTCTGCAGGAATTGTCCTTCTGTTTCTACTCTGTTCAGGATTGGAATGTGAGAATTGGGCAAGATATCTGCCCACAAACAAACAAGTTACAGAGATAGCAACACCATTAGTGAAATACTCTATATGTGAAATCCTTCTGTGTATGTCTTTTCTGTAAGCTTCAGAAGCTCTGTTTCTCAAGACATTTGCAGGCACATTTTGTTGGAGAAGTTCTGATGGGTTGGGAACTCCTGTTCCAATGCACAGTTTCATGACTTCTTTGAGTTCATCTCTGTATACTCTGGAATACTCACTAAATTCAATTGACAAAGCTTCCATGCATTCACATTCACCAGAGGGAGTTATATCTGCTTCACACTTTGGGCACTTCAATTGTTCCATATTATTGACAGTTAATCTCTAAATCAGGTTAGGATGAAAAAGAAACTAAGCGAATTTCCAATTAAAACGATTGCATCTATATTAATATCTGATTTACATGGTCCAAATATTTGTGTGGACACTGCAACCTTTGGTATAAGTCGTGTACCCTCATTGGGGTTCATACGTTTTCATATGAACATTGTTTATAGGCAACTTAAATAGAAGTTTAGTATTGTTTTTATTAATTCAAACAAAGACCAACCTCTTCCTCATGCCGAGGTGAAAATAGAGTGCTAGTGATGCAAAGTAGCCTGTGACAAAAAAGACCAAAACCTCTGCAAATATTACCAACTTCGCCAAACAAAATTCTTCTGCAAACAAATGAAGACACCTCCTACAACAGAATCACAAATACCTCCAAATAGACCAAAATTTCTGCACAAACCAAATCTTTTACCAAAAAATAGATGGGGAAATTGCAGAGTTGCCCATTCCAAAAAAAATTTCAAAAAATTTCGACTTTTTGTACAGCTTGTGCACACGGAAAATTTGAAAAAAATTTAAAATTTATCAGGACATTTCAATTGATAGAGATATGAGATTGATTTCCCCAAAAAGAGAAGGAACTTGTGCTATAATATCATGTCATGTTCGAGCAGCAACAAATAAATGCAAAATTTAGACTTTCATAAATGAATCAAGCATAATGCAATTGACAATAATCTATCATAAAAATGTGTGTATGTATGTATGATAAACTCTTGTTCCATATATAAATGAAAGAGGAAGTAGGAAGGTTTTCAATAAATAATTAATCAAGTAAACTTAAGCTAGTGTGAAAATGACTAGTAGGTGTAGGAATTAGATAAAAGATAACTAGATGAATAAAGATATTGTTCACACTAACACAAACACAAACACTCATTTGAATAAGCTTCTCTTGTTCTTTAGTAAGTTGCATAGAAAAATCTTCAAAGGAAGACATAATAAAATTACTCCCAAAAGTATGCTTTGAAGCATAGAAAGTAGACACAAACATTTAATATTTAGGTCCTAGATTTGAAAGAGCACTAAGCACCAATTGTGTATCTATCTTTTCAACTTTACACTCCTTAAATTGAGTTCTTATTAACTTGAATTTTGTTATGAAGTCTTGTATGTTGTTAAAATTTTATGGTTTAAGACATTAATTCATTCTCCAACAAATGTCCTTGAATTTCATCTGTTTGCGCAAATAAATTTGACAATTTGGTCTGCATAGCCATGGGTGTATCCAAGATTTCAATGTGAAACAACAACTTAAGAGAGACATACAAGAACAAATATCTAAGTGTTTCTTCATAGCTAATCAATCACCTATTCCTTTTAGCTTCATAATCTTTTAGTTCACCATCAAGCTCACTAGAGGGGAATTTTTTTTTGAGGCCCAAGGAAAAGTGGTATGAGTATGACGAATTGACAGTTGATCTTGGGGTTTTTGGGCCTCCTGGAATTGATGAAAGGATTGTATTTGACCCAAAATGCTCCCAATTTGTAGCTACATTTTGGATCCGGTAACCAACTCCCAATTTGGACAAAAAAGGAAAACATGAATTTCTCAAACCCTCTTAACACAATTGTGAGCTTAGATTTGCACTAGAAAGATTTGATTTTGACCTACAACACAAAGCCACAAAGAGGACCCCCTAGAATCTAGTATTTCTATCAAGTTTTTTATGATTTTCTAGGTCACCATTCAAGGCAAGAGAAGAGGATACTCAATTTTCAAGATCGGTCTATACTCAAAATCTCTTAAGAAGACTATCCAAAGGCACCCAACTTGCTTTGGTACCATGTAATATTTGGTTATGTAGATAGTGACCCAAGATCTAGAGGCCTAATGGAAAGTATAATTAAATGAGAAGACTAATATAACAAGAATAAATTGTATTCCTTTTAAGAACAAAAATAGAATGGATTTGAGATTACAAGGGAAACCCCTTGGTTATATAGACCAAGGTGAACATATGATTACATAAGATTATGACATGAGTTTTAATATTATGACTTGAGATGTGAAGTGATAAATTGTATCCACTTAAAGTGGGAAGAATCCTATGTGTACCCTAAGTGAGCTTAACTAACATGTGTGATTAGAATATGGGTGATGAACTTATTAGGTACAACACCCCTTTCACACCAAAAATAATGATCTACATCTCAATGAATAGAATATCAACATAACTGAAAGAAATAACTAGAATATTTATCATGAAATTGCTAATGAGAAGAAGGAAATATACAAAGAGAAACTAAACACGTAGGATGAATAAGATATGAATTTAATAAATCAACATGTTTTCTTCTCTTATCATATTCAAATTTTAGAAGGGTTCTTTCATAACATTCATTGACATGTTTCTTCCTCATTTAATGCTCTATCTCTTGAAAAAATATGTTCTCCTTAAATGGGGTGGACAAATCCAACATTCCATTTATCTCCTTATTTAACTTTGAATTTACCTTTTTTTAGTCGTTTCATGGACATTGCTAAGGTTTCTATGTCAGTTAATCATAATTCGGTAGTTATCTTCTTCTTAATTGAGATTGCGGATAGAACTTTGATTTTGGTTTTCCTAGCACATTTCCTTATCCATCATCCTAGTATATCCCTTATCATATTTGATACAAAGAATGGTATTTAAATTACTCATCTAAGTCCTTCCAAGAGATTATATTAGATGAGAATATAACTTCATCTTTACTTCTTAATCTTGTGATTAGGGTTTTCTAGAGTTCTAGTCACCAAATGGGGATTTTGAAAATTTGTAAGGTCAATCAAATGGAATAATACCTATTGGTGTTTAAGGCATGGTATAGAATTGTTGATTCTCAAACTAAATTTAACTAATTAACTCAACAATCTTCCTTGGTTCTAGCTTGGGGATGACCGTTTGGTGAAATGGTGGGGCTTCTTGCCTGTAGTGCCTAGAACCTAGGTTCAAACCCCCACGGGTTCATCTCTACCATGTTAAAAATGGAGTACCCTTACCTTGGAGAGAACCTTGGAGAAATAGTGGGGCTTCTTGCCTATAGTGCTTACATCCTTGGTTTAAACCCTTAATTTAATAAGGGTGCATGAGTAGCCGAGCTGGTGTGAAGGCGAGTCGTGAGGCGTAGTGTTAGGTTAATGATCTTGATGCTACACATCAACTCCGGTTCGATTCTAACTAGTTACCATAAGCCCTTTAAAAGGGAGAGATGCGGGAGCGGGAGAAGGGAGCGACTTTGAATTTGAACTTAGTACAGGGCGGGAAACCTTGCAATGGACAGGCGAACCAAGGGGAGGGCAAAAAGGACGAATCCCTGGACTGCCCTGATTCATCTGAGCCAAATGGAAAGGACTCGGCGGATGGGGACCCACAAGATGGCATACCTAATGAAAATAAACTAACTAGGTGCCAATCACAAGGTCTAAAAGGAAATTTTAGATATGTAAATTGAATAGTTCAAGTAGGCATAACTAATTTATCACCATATTCAATAACCCTCCTAAATAAACTAACCAACTAATGAGTGTCTTTAATTGAGAAGGTGGTGAGTAAGTATACTCCTTTGTAGAATTCTATTACCATACATATTACAAATAAGAAGAATTTATTAGCTTACATCAACTAATATTAATAATGCGAAAAATATGATTGGTTAAAGAAAGAAATTTTATATAATCATACTAGTAGTATAGGTTCTCTTTATGGACTGTAATATTTTTTTTAATTAAATATAAAGTAAGAAAACCATTACAAATATATATCAGTATGGACTAGACTGTCAAGGCTACTAAGCCATAACTGCAACTATAATGTCTAGTAAGACTGCTAACTCGACTTCATTGTGCAATACATAGCATTACAAAAGCTGGCATAACAATATGTAAACTGATAAACATATCAAATGAGACCACAAGATGCTACAGGACATAGCATAGCGTCCCATTATGCACAAAAAGACACAGGTAGCTGAAAACATGCATCAACTCTCAATCCATGAGATCCAGCCCTGTGAACCTTCCATTCAGATGGTGGTTCTGGTTTCCTGGATGATGAAAGGAGATTCAGCTTGGGGTGCTTGTGGTGTCCCTTTCTTGTTATCGTTGATTTCCTTGACAGTGGCTTGCAGCAATGGACTTTAATGTTATTTAGATGTCCTTTTATTTTATTTGTTATTTCCACTCATTCTTCCACCAAGCATTGTTCTATTTATTCACATACCCATTAAATATATTGGCGATCCTATATAAATACTTAATTATGCATAAAGACATAACAATACACTAGAAATATTTTAAGTTCGTTCGATAGATATTCAAAAAGGTAATCGGTTTTGATTTTAACTACTCATGATTCTCGTATTATTAAAATATTTAAGTTAAATGAATGCATTTTTTATTTATATATAAGGATAGAGCAGCATATCATCCAAAGTGTATTTAGTCAACCTTAGATAAGAATGGTAAAGGGGATAATTGGCTAGAATTTTAACTTTTAACATTTAAAACCTATTGAGATGAGTCTATGATTGCAATGACAACCTTGTAATTACAAATGATCTTAAGACATAAAAGAAATTTATTCACAATAAATAATGTCTTCATGCATAGGTATGATGAATAAGAATATAGAGTAATTGTGTGGGTATATATAATCATATGGGTGAGAAATGAGAGATGATAAGTAAGAATATATGAACATGGGGCTAAGTGGATAGCATAAGGCAAGAGACATAATTTTGCATAAAAAACACATCATTTATCATATCTTTATGTGTCAACGCACTTGTCCCAAAATGAACATAAAGATAACTAAGAGATTGCTTAGGTATGTGGATTTCACCATTACATTTTAATCCTCTACCTTAAAGTGCATGAAATTCATAGAATGATCGTGTATCAAAAGGCATACAATATTCAAAAGAAACATGTATAGTGAATATCTCAAAAATTACTCTACTTTCTGAGGGTACTATGCACTCTTCAAAATATGACTCTCTACAAGGAGCTATAAATATTTGCAAAAGAATAAACATGAGAATGCTAGCAACAAGTTATGTCTTGACTGGTAGATTCAAGGTACTATATGAAGATAAAATAATAATACATAAAAATAGAATTTAATGTATAAATACAATAATTTAGTGTATATGGATTTGGATAATTTTATGATAGGATTATTAAGCCAGTATCATATGGCTACTACAAGTATATATCGATGCAATGAATAGTAAAAAGGAGTCCAACTTCATGTGTTAGACTTATTACATCCTTCATTGCAAACTTTATACATGAAATACCATAAACATATTTCTTCACGATTTTCAAATATGGAACTACTTAATAGGTATGCAAATATTTACAAGATAGTGCATTCAGATTAGATCTAAAGTACAACTTCATATGTTAGACTTATTACATCCTTCATTGCAAACTTTATACATGAAATATCATAAACATATTTCTTCATGGTTTTCAAACATGGAACTACTTAATAGGTATGCAAATGTTTACAGGATAGTGCATTCAGATTAATAACAAAAGCATAGGTAGGTAGATCAGAAACACAAATACCAAGAGAGAATCCCCCCTTTTTCACTCTATCAATGGACACCCCCCCCCAGAAAAATACGATTTGGGCACTTTATAAATCAGTGCATTTACAATGCTAGAGTTGACTTTCAGAGTTTTACAACATCCCAAACTAGACCCAAATACTCGATTTGAGGTCATATGTGAAAGTTATAGCCATTTGAAGTTACAAAAACTGGGATTGTCTTTTAGATTTGTTGAGAAAACTTGATATCTAGAAAATAAGTATCACATGAGAAAAAAATAATTCCACCACTACGAAGCCTGCGAAGTTCTGCCCCAAATAAAAAAAATACGCTGAAAAAATCCACCGCATGCTCAAGATATGGCACTTCGAATTTGAGGTGCAAAAACCAAAATTCCAATGGTGAAGGGGTCAAAAATTGCAAATAAGAACCTCCAGAAAATTTGGTGAAACTACTGCTCAGTTTAAGAACTCTGACAGTTTTGGTATACCTCCAAATTTGTCTTCTTGCCAAATTTAAAAAATCACTAGCTAACTTAGACTGTCTCCAAATTTTTCAGTTTCGCCAAATATGACAAACCCGCTAAGTTTATCAACATCTCTGAAAAATCCACCAAATGTGGAAGACTACACAAAATTCGAGGTGAACCGTACGAACTCCAACTTTCAGCATGAAAGTCGTGGGACACTTAATTATGCAAGTGGGGCCATTTTTTATTTTCACTAAAATTTAGAGTGTCTTGTATCAATATTCATCTGTTCAGCCTTTTGGACTCAATAGTGATGTCCTTTTTGACTGAAGATGCACCCAACAAAAGATCACTACTAAATTTCTCCCAAATTTGAGAAGGGGTTGCAGATCTGGAAGCTCTGATACCATGTCAGAGTCACTAATGGAGTCAATCTCCCAGGATCACCTACAAAACCAAGATCAACCTTCTACACAAGAGCAACAAAGAGGATGAAATGATGGAATATGGTGCAATAACTGAATAATGATATTATCACACTCAAAATGATACAATAATGATCAGCACTCCCTTGTACTGACTAAGCTAATATGAACTCGTCTAACACTAATACATTTGGACTAGATTTTCAACTGAGGTTTCTAACGGAGAAGGTATATTGTGGCCAAATTTGATTTTTTTTGAAAAAATGCCCGCATTCATCGTAATTCCGATGGAAATTACCCATTTGGTTTTGACGAAGAAGGCATTAGCAATGAGAATTTTCTTTTTTTCAAAAAAGTGCTCGAGTTCGTCATAATTTCGATGACAACGACCATTACAAAATTAAAAAAGAGGCGGGGAATTGATTTGTGAATTGAAATCCCGCGTAGGCATTGGTGGCAACTTCAACCCCCAAGAACATCAAACCCGCGTCGAAGGCAATCCCACGCAGGAGGTAGATTCAAATTGCCCTAGTTTTTAATTTCATGTTGCAAAAAATATACATGTGGTGGTTAATTGTCCTAGTTTAATCTCATAAAACCATAGACCTGTGATTGAGGAGTGAGTGTTCAATTTTTTATCAGCAATCCCTTCCTCCCGTATACGCACATGTTAATTTTTCACATGAGATCACATCTCTTTGCGGCATCGTATCAAACAATTCACGAGCCTTGCCCATGTTTCCACATTTTGCATTCATGTCAAGCAAGGCATTTGCAAGTACAACACCTAACAAAATTCCTCTATCCGTTATGCTTTGATGGATGTCCATACCTTGTTCCAAAGCTCCCATTTTTGCACAGGCAGGGAGGATGCTGGCAAAGGTTGTGGAATTTGGCTTTATGCCTTCCAATTTCATTTGCTTGAAAGTGTCTAAAGCCTTTTCGACAAATCCATTTTGTGCATATCTAGCAATCGTTGCAATCCACAAGACAACATTTCTTTCAAGCATTCTATCAAATAGTTCACGTGCCTTGTCTATGCTTCCATATTTTGCATACATGTCTACCAAGGTATTTACAACTACAACATCTGACAAAATTTCTCTATCCTTTATGCTTTGATGAATGTCCATACCCTATTCCAAATCTCCCATTTTGGCACAAGCAGGGAGGATAGTAGCAATGGTCATCGAATTTGGCTTTACACTTGCCGATTGCATTTGCTTGAAAGTTTCTAAAGCCTTCTCAACAAATCCATTTTGTGTAGTTGCAACTACATCTGACAAAATTCCTCTATCTTTTATGCTTTGATGGATGTCCATACCCTATTCCAAAGCTCCCATTTTGGCACAGGCTGGCAAACGTAACTAAAGAAATACAATGATCGGCTCCAAAGACATCATGTTAGGCCTAATATGGAAAGCTAATGTACTGAGAGGGAAGGGGTGAATCAGTACTCCAAAACTTTTCTTGAATAATAACTTTACTGTTATGCATAAATAGAATAGTGCAGTAACATAAAATAAAGTTAAACCAAATAGATAACAATCATACATGATTCACTCCATAACACATATATTTTGGTTACGCAGAAACTCTTGGTTAGAGAGAAAAACTGTGGTGGGGATGGCACCCACAACTTCACTACTGCAATAATAAAGAGTGCTCGGTTAGAGCTACATTTTAGCTATTTCTAATAGCTTACACTATTAGGAGTAACAAGATCAGTTAGATCTACCTTGCTAAAGGATTTTACAACATTTATTCCGAATGCTGCACCTAGTTAGAGGCTTTACAATTTATAGACTTGTTTAGAGTCTTTTACCATGTTAAAGGTTTCTCTTTCAACTTCACAATATTTCAATAAAATCATTACAAATATCTGCAACTTTACATCTGAAATGTTATAGCAGATTCTATGTGCTCAAAATAGATTACCTTGCTTATAGCATACCTCGGTAACCCATATAATAACTTGGTAAACCCTTCTGTTTACTCTGTTCTTCGACTGTTCTCTAAAAAATTTTCTCGGTAACACTTTCCACTCGGTGTATATCAACTCGGTGTGTCATCTTTACTACTCAGTAGTCATAAAAAGATACTTGGTAGACAGCTCGGTGTATACTGTGTTTTGTGACTGCTTTTCTTCTGTAACTGACTAGACTGTGCATACCAACTTCTCTGTGTATACCGACTAGAGTATATAGTATGACTTTGAATATAAAAACTAATGGCAACTTGATAAGTAGTGATAATCTCCCCTTTTGACATTAGTTGAGATGTTTGACAAAAACTACTTTCAAAGTCATAACTCAAAAATCTATATACATTGCAAAATGACTATACTTGACAATATATACAATAGTCAATGAAATAGTATATACAGATATACTCCCCTTATCATTATGTTGTACATAACTCTGATTTTGCATGCTCGGTCCTATGCTTGTGTGCTCTGCTTGCTGTCCTTGGATACTCTGCATATTTTGCTCGATATACTCCCCCTGTATACAATACTCCGAATACTGTATCAAAACTATATCACTCCCTCAATATATTATATTACTCCCCTTATATAGTTGTTGGCAATATTGCATTATAATAGACAATGAAAGATTGTTGGCATTTCATAAGGATATTGAGAAGGTTGTTGATGATTATGGATATAACTGATTAAAGATGTTTTACTATCTTGATATTATTATTTTGTCATTGATGTCAAGAAATTGATTTTCTAATTTAGTATGATGTTGCAATATCTTGAGAAGTATGATATGAAGATTATAAAGATGTCGATAAAAGACACAGGAAAGAATATGATGAATAAGGGGATGAATAAGGTATTCAATGGGCAACTACTTCCGAGTCAGACAATGATGAGATCATGATGTTTTAGATTGTTTTAACATCATACATATGCTGTAAATTGTAAAGGTTAATACTATACTATGTTATCAACCAAAGAACCTAGTCAGTAAACCCTAAGGTTATCGCTATCGGTTAAAGAAGGCAGAATGTCTACCGAGTGAAGTTTAGTATTCATCGAGTTGTAACCGAGCTATAACAGAATGCATTAAATGTTTACATGTGGTATTTAATGAAGGAAGTTGATGAGCTAGAGCAGATTAAATGATTGGTAAGCCATGGAAGAAGTTTGTTAATGAATCTAAGGCAATGAAAAGTCGACATGAAGATCTACAGCTCAGATTGAACCGCAATACCCTGGCACAAGTTCCAAGACTAGTATGCAAGTTCCAAGGCGGGTAAAATGTTTTCAGATCTAATGGCTATGATTGATCATGGGAAATGTGATCAAGGAGATTAAGCAGTTATCTAATTGTTTATAAATAGGAAACTGTTGATAAACAATGTATGCGAGCAAGTGTATGCACAGGGATGCTACATAGTGATTACTGAGCACAAAAGCTTGAAGACCTGTTAGAATAACAGAGTATAGAAGCCCAGCAGATAGACAAGATTAGTTCTATGTCTAGATTGTATTGAACAAATAAGAATATGCTTTAGCATTTTAGATGTGAAGTTGCAGATAGATTTTTATTACTGTTATTTTGTGAAAGTGACATAAAATCTCTTAACCGAGTGGACTTAACAGTCTTATATGTAAATCCTCTAGCAAGGTGACATTCTAATTGAGTGTTTGAAATCCTTTAACAAGGTCACTTCTAACAAAGTGAAGATCCTAACAGATCTGAGGGAAATCCCTTAACCGGGTCACATCTAGCAATGTGTTTGTAATCTTTAATAGGATTTTCTTTTAACCGAGCATACTCTAGAAGAGTATATTTCTTAGTGGGTCCAAAATCCCACAATGGCTTTTCCGTATTTGGGTTTCCACGTTAAATCTGGTGTTATGAGGTTTATATTGTTCATATGTTTTTGAGTTTGCATGATTAACAGTTTTGGTTATATTGATGATATATATGTTACCGAGGTTGAATCTGATGTTTTTATGGATGATTAAGTTTGTATGATTCACCCCCCCTCTCATCTTGTTGGCTATTGGATCTGTACTTATATTAAGTATCAGAACTATCAATTGGTATCAGAGCTTTGGACTCCGGAAGGAAAGTTTAAAGGCACTTGAGTTAAAGATCCAAAGATGTATAAGAGGGATGCACCGAAGCTGAACAAGTCCAGTTTCTCTACAAGGCAGAAAATGATGAAGCTACATCTATCAAGAGTTGGAGAATATGTTGTATACCATCTAGAGAATGATTTTGTTGCACCGAGCACCTATCCATTGACTATGGAAGAGATAAGGGCAAAGCAAGAACATATTCAAGCAATGATTGAAATAACATCTGCATTGACTGATTCAAAGTTTAATGACCTAGAAGGCTGCAATGATGCAAAGGTAATGTGGGATAAGCTCATATCAATATATGGAGGAGATGAACATGTTCAAAGAGCAAAAGTAGATAGTCTGAGAGGACAACTTGAATCTATGAGGATGAATGAAGGTGAGAATATAACTCAATACAGTACAAGACTAAAGGAGATTGTCAATCAAATCAAAGGAGCAGGTGGAACTATTGAAGAAAAGGATATAACAAGTAAGTTGTTGAGAACCCTTCTACTAGCTTATGCAATCCGAGTCTCTACAATCAATAAATTCAGGTTTGTACCTAATATGCCAGTTTCTTTAGATGCTACTATTGGTAAGCTACATGCATTTGAGTTAAGTAATTTTGATAACAGTGGATCTTCGGTAAATAAAGTTGAATCTGCATTTAGTTCTTTTCATCTTGATGAATCTAATGATTACAATGAAAGAAAGTATAAGTACTCTGAAGGAGATCACAGTGGAGCAAGTGAAAGATTTCGGAAGAACATGGAAGAAGTACATAAACTGTATGAAGAAATCAGAAAGTAAGAAGAGTTTGAAGCACTATTAGCCAAAAGGTTACTGAGAGGCAGAGGTAAGTATAAAGGAAAACTACCTTTGAAATGTTTCAATTGTGATAAGATAGGACATATGGCTTCTAACTGTCCTGACAAAGATTTTACTGAAAGAAGAGATTACCGAGATGATAGATAGAAAGATAATTATTACAGAGCACACCGAGACTTCAGAAGAAGAGATAGAAAGACATGCTTAATAGCTGATGAGGAATCTAACGATGATAAATCAGATGAGACTGATACAGAGGAAGTAGTTTATGTGGCTATCAAGGATGGATCAGATGAAGAAAGGTATGAAGAAAAAGCCCTAATATCTCACATAAACACTAATGATTCTTGGATTATAGATAGTGGATGCTCACATCATATGACAGGAGATAAACACAAGTTTGTTATATTAGAAGATTATGATGGAGGCTATATTAGATTTGGTAATGATGCACCATGTCCGGTAAGAGGTAAAGGATCTATAACACTTCTTGATAATGCAAGATGCAATGATGTTTATTGGGTTGAAGGTTTGAAATACAATTTGTTGAGTGTAGCACAGCTAAACAACACAAGTTACCAAATAGAATTTCAGAAAGGAATTGTCAAAGTTCATGACAAAAATGGAAAGTTAGCTGCTACCGGGACACAAACAAAAGGTAATACATTTCACCTTGACTCAACTCAGAATAAGTGTTTGCATGCAAAGGTTGATGATACCTGGTTATGGCATAAAAGGTTTTGTCATGTCAATTTTGATAATCTGATCAAAATAAGTAGGAAGCACAGAGTAAGAGGTCTATCGAGTCTTGAAAAACCTGAGAATGCTATGTGCCAAGGATGCCAGATGGGTAAGATGACAAGATCAAGCTTTACAAGTAAGTCTTACACTTCTAAGGGAATTTTAGATCTAGTGCACACTGATCTTTGTGGTCCTATGAAAGTTCAAAGTTATTATGGTGATAAATATTTCATATTATTTGTGGATGACTATTCAAGGATGATGTCCGTAATGTTTTTAAAAGAAAAGTCAGAAGCTTTTCAAATGTTTAAATGGTACAAGGCAAGAGTTGAAAATGAAACAGGAAGACAACTGAAATGTCTTAGATCAGATAGAGGAGGAGAGTTCACATCTGATGAATTCAACTTATTCTGCAATGATCATGGTATTAAAAGACAAGTCTCTGCACCGGGAACTCCACAACAGAATGGAATAGCTGAAAGAAGAAACAGATCTATTGTGGATTGTGCTAGAACACTGATGATTGAAAAGAACGTGCCACAAACATTTTGGAGAGAAGCAATAAGCACAACTGTTTACACCTTGAACCGAGTTCAATTGAAGAAAGGTACTTTTAAGACACCATATGAAATCTGGTATGATAAGAAACCAAATGTTAGTTATTTTAAAATCTTTGGAAGTAGATGCTATGTTCATAAAGATGATAGAAATGGCAAGTTTGATTAGAAAAGTGAAGAAGGAATGTTTCTAGGTTACTCTTCTAGAAGCAAAGCATTTAAATGTCTGATCAAATCATCTAACAAAATAGTAGAAAGTGCAAATGTGAAAATTGATGAATTTGCAGAAAGAAATGATGAAGGAAATTCCAAGGAACTAGAAGACTATGATGAATTTGTCTATGTTCAACCGAGAAGTCCTACCGAGAAGACTGTTGAAGAAAATGAAGAGAATATCTAGTTACCGAGTGATGAAGAAGATCATACAGAGCCTACCAAGCCTGTATTAGCCAAGTATGTCAAAAGACATCATGCACCAATTCAAATTATAGGAGATAAGGATGATCCAGTGATGACAAGGAACAAACTGAGATAGAACACATGCTTGATATCTGAATTTGAACTGAGAATAGTAAAAGTGGTATTTAATAGTGAAGATTGGGTAAATGCTATGATAGAAGAGATTGATCAAACCAAGAAGAATGACACATGGACACTAATCCCAAGACCGAAGGACAAAAATGTAATCGGTAGAAAGTGGATTTTCAGAAACAAGCTAAATGAAAAAGGTGAAGTCATTCGAAACAAAGCAAGACTAGTTTGCAAAGGTTATGCTCAAGAAGAAGGAATTGATTATGGTGAAACTTTTGCACCTGTTGCTAGACTTGAAGGAGTTAGAACATTGTTGGCCTATGCTGCTTTCAAGAACTTCAAGATATATCAAATGGATGTCAAATCTGCATTTCTGAACGGAATATTAGAAGAAGAAGTTTTCACTGAACAACCTGAAGGATTTGTTGAAGATAATAATAAAGATCAGGTATGTAAACTGAACAAAGCTTTATATGGTTTGAAACAAGCACCAAGAGCATGGTATGAAAGATTGCACTCTTATTTGATTAAGATTGGTTTTATAAGGACAAGTGAAAACAACAACATGTAGATGAAGAATGATGAAAATGGAATATTGATCTCAGCCATATTTGTTGATGATATTATATTTTGTGGAAATGACTCTTTATGCAAGAACTTTGGAAATGAAATGAGCAAAGAATTTGAGATGTCATTAATCAGTGAGATAAAGTATTTTATAGGTTTACAGATACTGCAAATGAAAAATGAGATTTTCATTACTCAATCCAAGTACATAAAGGAAATCTTGAAGAAATTTGGAATGGATGATTCAAACCAGTAAGTACTCCTATGACTACCAACTGCAAATTATCAAAGAATGATGAATCTGCATCTGTTGATGAGACACTCTACCGATCCATGATTGGAAAACTACAATATGTTGTTCACAGCAGACCAAATATAGCACATGCAGTAGGTATAGTTGCAAGATTCTTTGCAGATCCTAAGGAAACACACATGACAACAATCAAAAGAATTTTTAGATACTTGAAAGGCACAGAGGATTATGGCTTAGTATATCAGAAAGGTAATGATTTTGATTTAAAATTTTATACTGATGCTGATTGGGCAGGTAACATTGATGACAGAAAAAGCACAAGTGGAGGAGCTTTCTTTTTAGGAGAAAGACTAGTGAGTTGGCTTAGCAAGAAACAAGGATGTGTTTCACAGTCAACAACAGAAGCTGAATACGTTGCTGCAGCATTGAATTGTACCAACATAGCATGGATCAAACAACTATTGGAAGGTATAAATGAGAAAGTTACCGAGCCAATAACTATATTCTGTGACAATTCTAGTGCCATTAATATTTCAAAGAATCTTGTTATGCTTTCTAAGACAAAGCACATATCTATCAAATATCATTATCTTAGAGAAGAAGCTCAAGAGAAGAAAGTGGTGTTGGAATATGTTAGCACAAAGGAGCAAATAGAAGATATCTTCACCAAGCCACTACCAAAGGACACTTTTGAATATCTTAGAAGTAAGTTAGGGGTCTTACCCCTATCTTCTACTCACTAACCGAGTTCGGTGAAAGCATCAATCCAGTGACTAATGAATATGTTTTGGGAGTTGATGCTGAGTTATACACTTTAGGATGTTTTCTAAAGGTGTACAGGACATAATACAAGAAATATTACAGGGAAGAGGAATTGAAGACAAATGCTCTAACCGAGACTCAGTTTATACACAACAACAGGAAATAACTTCTTACAAAAAGAAATTATGTTTTAGTTCTTTACTTTTTGGCATTGTTGTCAAAGGGGGAGAAGAACTACAAAGGGGAGAAGACTAATATGAAGAAGAGACAACTGAGAGAAGACCTATCAGGGGAGAAGACTAAGAGCAAACTACAGATTGGAAAGAAGACAGAAATGAGGAGAAGTCTAATGTATGGGGGAGAGAATTTCAACATTTCAGAATCACATCAATCCGAATCTATTAAGGTAAAATCAATTGGTTTTGCCATCAATGCCAAAGGGGGAGATTGTTGGCAATATTGCATTATAACAAACAATGAAAGATTGTTGGCATTTCATAAGGATATTGAGAAGGTTGTTGATGATTATGGATATAACTGATTAAAGATGTTTTACTATCTTGATATTATTATTTTGTCATTGATGTCAAGAAATTGATTTTCCAATTCAGTATGATGTTGCCATATCTTGAGAATTATGATATGAAGATTATAAAGATGTCGGTAAAAGACACAAGAAAGAATATGATGAATAAGGGGATGAATAATGTATTCAATGGGAAACTACTACCGAGTCAGACAATGATGAGATCATGATGTTTTAGATTGTTTTAACATCATACATGTGTTGTAAATTGTAAAGGTTAATACTATACTATGTTATCAACCAAAGAACCTAGTCGGTAAACCCTAAGGTTATCGCTATCGGTTAATGAAGGCAGAATGTCTACCGAGTGAAGTTTAGTATTCACTGAGTTGTTATTGAGTTGTAACCGAGCTATAACAGAATGCATTAAATGTTTACATGCGGTATTTAATGAAGGAAGCTGATGAGCTGGAGCAGATTAAATGATTGGTAAGACGTGGAAGAAGTTTGTTAACAAATCTAAGGCAATGAAAAGTCAGCATGAATATCTATAGATCAAATTGAACTGCAATACCCTGGCACAAGTTCCAAGACTAGTATGCAAGTTCCAAGGCAGGGTAAAATGTTTTCAAATTGAAAGATGCATTGAACCTGGACAAGATTGAAGATCTGATGGCTATGATTGATCATGGGAAATGTGATCAAGGAGATTAAGCAGTTATTTGATTGTTTATAAATAGGAAACTATTGATAAACAATGTATGTGGGCAAGTGTATGCACAGGGATGCTACATAGTGATTACTGAGCACAGAAGCTTGAAGACCTGTTAGAATAACAAAGTATAGAAGCCCAGCAGATAGACAAGATTAGTTCTATGTCTAGATTGTATTGAACAAATAAGAATCTGCTTTAGCATTTTAGATGTGAAGTTGTAGATAGATTTTTATTACTATTATTTTGTGAAAGTGACAGAAAATCTCTTAACCGAGTGGACTTAACAGTCTTATATGTAAATCCTCTAGCAAGGTGACATTCTAATTGAGTGTTTGAAATCCTTTAACAAGGTCACTTCTAACAAAGTGAAGATAATAACAGATCTGAGGGAAATCCCTTAACCGAGTCACATCTAGCAATGTGTTTGTAATCTTTAACAGGATTTGCTTTTAACCGAGCATACTCTAGAAGAGTATATTTCTTAGTGGGTTTGAAATCCCACAGTGGTTTTTCCCTATTTGGGTTTCCACGTTAAATCTAGTGTTATAAGGTTTATATTGTTCATATGCTTTTGAGTTTGCATGTTTAACAGTTTTGGTTATATTGCTGATATATATGTTACCGAGGTTGAATCTGATGTTTTTATGGATGATTAAGTTTGTATGATTCACTCCCCCCCCCCTCTCATCTTGTTGACTATTGGATCTGTACTTATATTAAGTATCAGAACTATCAATAGTATCACTCCCCCTTTTTGACAAACATCAAAAACTTAATTTCCATCTGGGGGTGGTAACTGATCAAAAATAGATTTATACTTCTCTCGGGCGTCAGTGAGAGCGACAGAGAGTGCATCCTTTACACTTTCCATTAAAGAAGTGTGTGCTTGAATATCATCCAATAGGGATATAAAGCCATCAAGAGTGCTTCCCTCTTGTGCAGTAGATAGGCGTGTAGCTCGGTTAATCTGTTCTTGAACTAATGAAAGATGAGGAAGGAATAATGTCTAGAGTGTCATTATGTCCATCCTGATCTTATGTTCTTCATTTCTTAGTTCCAGTTGTTGAGCCATGAGCTGTTGAAGCTTTGTATAAAAATTCTGAACTGAATTGGGCTCAGTGGTCAACTTATTTGAGAGATCAGTGATCTCTTTCTCAATTGCATCAGTTTTATTCTTGATATCTTTAATGAATATAGAAAATGTGCAAAGTTTCTGAAATAAATAAAGAATATGCTTGAGTTGAAGGGACAACTTAGCAATGAATTTGACAAGCTTGGCTTTCCCAATAGCTAGAGCTTTTTGTACCTCTTCTATCATTTTTGCAGTAAGCTCCTTGTCTTTAGCTTGCTCAAGTACTTAGATGCATCAACTCCAGATGTTTCTATTTGATTAAGGAGTTCATCCAGTTGAATATGGATGGCTGCATCGGTTGACATTGTAGCTGATGGTAGCATATCTGTTAGCAGTGTCTTCACCTTCTGAAGTACTTTATTCTTCTTTTGAATGGCCATCTATTTTTCTTGTTCGACCTTTGCTTTGCATAGTTCACCGAAATCAATAAGTGCTTGCCCCTTTAATTTTGAGATATCCACATTGGACAACATTATTGGTTTAGATAAATCAACTTTGAAACTATGCTTTTTCACCTTCTTCTCTTTACCTTTGGTTGGTTGGACCAAGACAATAGCTTGAGAGGCTTGTTGACCCTCGGTAGGTTGCTCAGTAGAGGCAACACTTTGGGTGGTTCCTGTAGCTGTTGTGGTGTCTTTCAGTGTCTTGGTACTGGGTGTCTCAACTGCTACATTTTCAGTGCTCGAGGGTGCTTGAGAGGTCTTTTCTTGAGTTGTACCTTTTGCTGCTTCAAACTGGTGACCTTTGGTGCCTTGTGTTGTATCCTAAGGAGCTTCAATAGAGACATGTTGATTGATCAGTGGGTAAGGCTGAACTTGTTCTAAAATGGATTCACTAGATACAAGTTTTGCATATGTAGTGCCTTCGATCATTTCCTGCTCTGGTGCTTCTGTATCCATGACATCTTCATCAATTTGAATAGTGTCAGCTAGGTCTTGCTTGGTAGCATCAGGACCATGCTCGGTGACATTAGGATCTTGTTCGGTGACATCAACAATTTCAACTTTAGATTGTTCACCGACATCCTTAGTTTTGAAGATTTCCCGCCATTTTTCTTTTGTCTCATTCTCTACATCAATATATAGTCCATTCATCAGTTTTAAGGCTCTTTGTTTGACAAGAAATTTTGAATTGTAGGTTGTCAAGTGTTCCTTTATTTCTGCTACAGACATATCAGGAAATAGATGGACTAAACTTCTTTCTCTAATTTGTTTCTCTGAGTCCATTGCATATTTCCACCTATTATCAATATGCAAGTAAAGTTCATTTGGAAGTGACTTTACTAGTTCTAATGGAGCTAGCCGAAACTTTAGAAGTGTACAAATAACAACTTCTTCAATTTGTCTCTTCTCATCATTATTCCTAGTCTCATACTTGACATATCTAAATCCTACAAATCCACCATATTCTTTTAGATCGGCATAGAAGTTTTCAACACTATGAATATTTACCTTCTTGCTTTTTACAATCTAGAATTTGTTTGCATCATTGGATTCTGTATCACTCAACTCTTTTGCCAGAATGAGTCTTCGAGTAGATTTCTTGTAGGTCTTGGTTACCTTGGGAGTAGTAACACTCTTTTGTCTCTTACTTGGTGATGCAGCTGATGCTCTAGTGTTAGGTCTCTTTGTTGGTGGAGTCGGTAGGGCCTTTGAAGTGTCTAGTTTCTTTCTTTTCAACACTTTACCCTTAGGCAATTTGGTGCTCAATGTTATTGCTGCCTCTTGAGCTTCTGATTCCTCTTCGGTGATGGCAAGAGTGCCTTTGACAGGTGTAGAAGAAGATTCTTCTCTGAATTTCTCAGATAAAACCTTTATCATCTTTGTAGCCTTGGGTACTACAATGCTCATTTTACCTTTTCCTTAACTTCTTCATAAGTTCCATACCTTAGCTCAGTAGCATGCCTTGGTAATGTGAGATATGCATCAATTTGCTATTGTGTGATATCAAAGTCAATCTTGTAACCCATTGGTGGCAAAGATTGAGTCCTCGGTTCCACAACATTCACATAACTGTAATCAGTATCTACCTCAAAGCATATATCATCTTTATATTTCTCTATCAGTTGGGGTGGAATCTGGTACCTATTGTGCATCTTTTCTTGAAATTTGCTGAAGTAGTCATCCATTATATCATTGAAATTATCTCCCAATTTCTTCATAAATTCATTAATTTGATGGGTGATTGGTCGGTGTAGCTCCCAAACTACTTTACCGAGTGATGGAAAGAATTTCTCAAAGTAGAAAAACATGCATACAAGAATTGAACCAAACTTCAGTGTATTTGTCGAGTTGTTCTTCTTTGGCTTCCTTATTGTGTTCAAATTCTCAAACAAGTTCTTCAATAACACTTCACATAAGTCAACTTTCATTCCCTTTTTCATAATTTTATAGGCTAAGTCAATTGCGGCACATGGTACACTATTTTCCCTTGCTGATTGGAAGAAATAGTAACTGATTACTCTAATGACAAACTTAAGTTCTGCATCAGTGACATTGTTCAATTTTAGTCCTCTGTAATTAGATTCTACCCCAGTTAAACTGATTAACTCCTTCTATGATATCATCTTCTGAGCTTGTGCATGATCATAGATGGGATAACCGGTGATCACATGAATGATTTCCTTGGTGATTTTGAATGGTTGCTCTTCTAGCCACATGAAATCATCATGAACTCTGCTCAAAACAAATTTAACCCATTGGGGCTTGAACACACAAGGGTAGGTTAGGGCTTCAGTCAATCCCTTAATTCTGATGTGTTCATACTTGCTATTTAATACACCATCGGTACATAATTAATCATATGTGTCTCTAATCTCAACATGACCGAGTTCTTCAACACAACATTTGGTGAAGAATCTAACATCTTCAATTAACAAGACTCGATTCGGGATGAGTGAAAAGGTAGTTTTGTCATCCGGTTTAGAGGCAGCTTAAGGAGTCAAAGTGTATTTCAGTGAGGGTTTCTCCACATCCTTGACAACTATGGGATCTTGGATCTTGGGTGCCATTGTAGATTTCAGGTAAAACTTAGAAAATTATCCTTAGGGTTTGACGATTTACAAACGACAGACGCTTCACACTCGGTAGATAATAGCAATTTGATAAGATCGGTAAACTATCTTGACAGTGTGATGAGATTTGATGTAAATACCTTGGATTCACTTTGAATGAAGTTTGATCACCTTGATTTGCTCTTCTTTGCTCTTTGAAAACTTGGTGAATGTAAATGACCACAAAAATGCTTTTAAATACACAAAATACCTTATCAGGCTCCATGCGGGTTAGGTCAAAACATTAAATGCACTCGGTTAACCGATTTACTCTCCTTTTTTCATTTTAACCGAGTAACCAAATTTCCTTCATTTACCAACTTGACAGGCTTCCTGTATTCACCGACTTGACAGGCTTCCTGTAAAGTACTTTTATAAAATTTCAAACTTACTCATGCATCTTCACTATGCAGATTTAGAACTTTGTACAAAATAGAATAGGAGCTGTTATGATTTTAACCTTTAGAGAATGCAGTCCCTTCATACCTTTTCTGATTAATTTGGAATGGGTGCACCTAACTCAGTAGGTAAGGTGCTTTCTTCATTTGACACAATTTCCTTCTTTCACCAAATCATCTTTAATTTCTCTTTTATTTCTTCAGTGTCTCCTCTAGGTTGATCTCTGCAATCTCCAGCTAAATGTCCAACTTTGTGACAATGAAAACATGCCATACTAGGATTTCTCCATGATCTTCGGTTGTTCATTCCAAACCTTATAAAACAGTTGGCACTAATATGTCCATATCTTCCACAACATTCATACTATATCCTTGTATTCTAATCCCATGGTACTGCTGCATATTGTCTCAATTTGTTCCACTAACTTTTGAGAATCCTGCAAGTCATCAGATAATCTTCTTCTTACTTTTAGAGATTTTTGCATTTGCCTTTGCATGTCTGCAATCACTTGATTAGCATGATCCAACTCTTCTTGTAGATATACAATCCTCCGAGATTGTTTATAGCCTTCCATTGATAAGATCTTTCTCTTTAGGTAGTTAAACCCTTTTCCAAGATTCAAGCTCTGATACCAATTGTTAGGCCCAATATGGAAAGCTAATGTACTGAGAGGGGAGGGGTGAATCAGTACTCCAAAACTTTTCTTGAATAATAACTTTACTATTATGCATAAATAGAATAGTGCAGTAACATAAAATAAAGTTAAAGAAAATAGATAACAATCATACATGATTCACTCCATAACACATATATTTTGGTTACGCAGAAACTCTTGGTTAGAGAGAAAAACTACGGTGGGGATGGCACCCACAACTTCACTACTGCAATAATAAAGAGTGTTTGGTTAGAGCTACATTTTAGCTATTTTTGATAGCTTACCCTATTAGGAGTAACAAGATCAATTAGATCTACCTTGCTAAAGGATTTTACAACATTTATTCTGAATGCTGCACCTGGTTAGAGGCTTTACAATTTATAGACTTGTTTAGAGTCTTTTACCCTATTAAAGGTTTCTCTTTCAACTTCACAATATTACAATAAAATCATTACAAATATCTACAACTTTACATTTGAAATGTTATAGCAGATTCTATGTGCTTAGAATAGATTACCTTGCTTATTGCATACCTCGGTAACCCATATAGTAACTCAGTAAACCCTTCTGTTTACACTGTTCTTTGACTATTCTCTGAAAAACTTTCTCGATGACTTCTGTGTCTTTGTAACAGTCTTCTTACACACACATATACCCTTAACTCATGTTGTATAAATAGATCTCTTAAGACAGTGATCCAATTCATTGCTTCAATCTTACAAACAAGATTCCTTGAATGAATAACTATACAAATTATTTCATTGGTTAGATTGATCTCAAAATCATACACAATCTTCTGGTGCAATTTCCAATGTAATAACGTTTAGATGTGCCTTGATCTTGTAACACGTTTTCATATGCATGTCCAGGTTCAATGTATTTGGTAACATGTTCCACTCAGTGTATATCAACTCGGTGTGTCATCTTTACTACTTGGTAGTCATAAAAAGATACTCGATAGATAGCTCGGTGTATACTGCGTTCTGTGACTACTTTTCTTCTGTAATTGACTAGACTGTGCATACTGACTTCTCTGTGTATACCGACTAGAGTATATAGTATGACTTTGAATATAAAAACTAATGGAAACTTGATAAGTAGTGACACATCAAACCACTACTAACAAAACTAAGAGTCTAAAATATGATAGGGAATAGTGTGAGTTGTCCTAAAATAAAATATTTTATTTTCAATTTCAACTAAAACATAATTACTTAGCCATTTAATGTTATTGATAAGTGTTTAATTTATGAAAGAGATAAATGGTTGGCCACAAGTACATGAGTTACTAAATGCACACAAATAAGTGAATTTGATATTCAAAACTATCTACAATGAATTCAATTCTTGTCCATTAGTCATTTATGTTTGCAATAAGCATCTTTCTTTGTTTTTATTAATCTTTATTCATAGTTATGTGCATATTTCACATTCTATAATTAGGATATCAGTTACTATGGTTGAACACTAGCATGATGTTTGTGTTGTGGTATAGATGCGTGGAAACATAATTATGGGATTGTTATATTATAGAGATCATAAATCTAGATATCGCATATTAGTTCTAGCTCTTCTTGGATTGAGTCTAAAGTTGACATACAGTCATAAAGCCATTATTAGTAGATCTATCCATTTCTAGTAAAGACAATTGAGAAAGTCATTTTGATATTGAGAGTTTCTTATTTGTTTACCTATTGATCATTATTAAGCCATAATGTTTAGGTCTATTTATCTCTCTTGCAAAACCTCTGTAAGTGTCCTAGATTGTCCCTACTACTCACTCTTCAATTCGGAAAAATGGAGTTCTACAGATTTGTTGCACAAGATGGTGTTGAACGTATCAACAAGGCTAGCATGAAAGGCATGTTCAAGCTTCCACTTGTACAACTTACAACAAATGATTTGTTGATAGAAGAAATTCTTGAAATAGGGATACAATCCAAAGACAAGTAAGTAGATACAAACCTCCTCAGTTGAAAGTAAAATCTGTGTATAAAAAGAGTACATTGAATCCCAATCCATAAACACAATAGAGATACTGATGGAGACTTAATTGGATGTAGCATGTCACACCAAAGTTGTTAGAGTATGCTAAGCTAGTACATAATGTTTCATAAAGCCACATTAGAATTTTACCCAGATCATTATCTACCAAAACTAACTATAGTAATCCTTTTGAGGATTAATTTCATGGTGCTAGATCTTCATTTAGTTCCACTTCTTGTTGGAGAAAAGAATAGTTATTTCTTGAGGTAGATGAATATCCCATCAACAAAGGACAAGACCCTTTCTAGAATATAACAAATTCTACTCCAACAAAAGATCATGGGGGTTTCACTAGAGCTATTGAATAAGAGATAGACTTCTACTACTGCATTAAAAGCATTGGCATGTTCTTCATTTATTGATGTAAACTCTCTGTGACACCACCACAACCAACAATGTGAAAAGTTGTTTGCAATGAAAGGATTTTTAGGATTGTCCTTTGAGAAAATAGAATTAAAGTATGGAAGCAGGATCTGCCAGCTCCTAAGGGAAAGACCATGTCAGACAATAATTTCTATTTTCTTGCCTGTGAAGAAAGACCATGTCAGACAATATCAACAAACAACAAAATAAGGAGACAATTTCTAGATTGTGGTCTAACTTGAAAAGAAAAGGTGATGGAAAATGTTATTGTCCGTGCAAAATTTGTAAGGGGTTAAAGACTAGAAGACTTCTAATCAAAACAGTGAAGAAACATTGTAGGCTGCATGGTCACATTGAAGGTGGAAATAATTATCATCCATTGGTAAGGTTTTCATTATATCATTTTGACAATTTATATCATAATAAATCACGTGATGATGAGATCATGATCACGGTTTATTTATGTATATCAATTTTATATAGGTCGAGCACCTCGGAGCACATGGTATGGATCAACATAACCCTGAGAATATGGTTTTTGAAGTGGATGAACATGGAGGTGTGAATATCGAATCTGAAGATAATGATCCCATGGAAGATGACGATCATGAGCCAGAAAACACAATTGAAGATGATGGTACAAATACATTGATCCATGACTCATTTAGTACTCACGCAGCTAATCATGATGATGAAGATGACCTTGATGTTGTTCATGATGTCCCTCTACTTGAGAAGGCATCTAAGGCCCTTTATGAAGGTTCACAGGCAACTCTTCTCTCTGCTGTATTGTTGTTGGTGAACTTGAGGGTTATTAATGGTTTATCCAACATAACAATGTCACGTATGTTAAGGCATGTCATATATGTCATAATAAACTGTGAATCATGGTGTACCATTAATATTCTTCACTATAACAAAATATATTTTGTTGTTGTAGATTGATAGGTGAGTTTTTGTTACCACCATCAAATATTCTACCTCGCTCATACTGAGAATTATTTGCTGTTATGAAATATATTGGAATGGAGTATCAAGCAATAGATGCTTGTCCTAATGATCATATTAAATATCACAAACAACATGAATTTTGAACTGAATGCCCTGAATGTCATATCAGTAGATATCGAACAGATCAAATAACAAAAAGGGTTCCTCACAAGGTTCTTTGCTATATTCCTATTATTCCACGTATGCAACTATTATTCAAGTGCACTAGCTTGGCACAATTTATGGATTACCATGCACGCAATAGAATTCGAGATGACATTATTTGAATGCCTGCGGATGGTTCAACATTTATGGACATAGAGGAAAAGTGGCAGACATTGTCAATCCATTTGGAGAGATGAGATCTGTTTACTCAGTGTGGCCTGTTTTTGTTATCAACAATAACATTCCTCCATGGATGTCAATAAAGAGGGAGCACATAATGTTGGCAATGATTGTTCCAAGTATTTTATCATTTAAATATAGTCATCTAAATTTAATTATAAATATTGTAGTAAAATGGTCATAATAATTATTGTTCATTCGATTAGGTAAGTACCAAGTTAAAGATATGAATGTATATATCGAGCCTCTTATCGATGAGTTGCTGGAGTTATGGAATGGTGTCACTGTGCATGACGTCTCTAGACCAATAGGACAAAGACAATTTCAATTCCATGCGATGCTTCTATGGACAATACATGATGCCCCGGGGCTAACACATTTTTGTGGTATGTTATAGTGTTTAAGCTATGCATGAACATTATAATTCAAAAAATTATCATATTTAATCCAATTATACATTATCTTGTAGGTCTTCAAACAAAGGGAAAATTTGCATGTCTTGTTTGTGGTCCAAAGATGAAATCTCGTCATTCAAAAAGTTTAGGAAAGTAGGTGTTTGATGAGTATAGGCACTTTCTCTGCAAAAATCATAAGTATCAAAATACTGAAAAACATCTTTTCAATGGGAAAGAAGAGAATACATCAAAGCCACGAAGAATGGCACCTCACCTGTGGAAGTTGGAATATAATAGAATTAATCGTCAAGGTAATGCCATTTCGTCTATTGGTTTGTCATAAAACATCTTTTCTATTTTGTTTTGTTTACTGATGATGTGATTGATGACCATGAAGGTCGTGAAGGCATAAATGACCACCTTCCTAAGGGAATAAAAAGTTATCCCCAACAATTTAGTAGGTTGCCCTACTACGAGCAGTTACAAATTGTTCATTTGTTTGATAGTATGCATATTGGAAAGAATATAACAAAGACATCATGGAACATATTGGATGGAAGGTGTGACAAAGAAAAAATTGTCAAAATATGTACTGACATTTAGGATTCCAATCATACAATGATAAATTTCATTCAATCAAATAGCCATCGAGACTAGATTAATATAACTGAGCTTCCTTGGTTATTAACCGACCAGCAAACCAATGCTATAAAAGAAGTCATACAAAAAATTCAATTTCCCACAGGATTTGCTGCGAACATAAACAATCTCATATCAAAGAAAAGTGAATTTGGGCCAGGGATGAAAACGCATGATTGGCATACCTTCATTAAGGTAATTCATGTTCTTGTGTTTTTAGTATGTATTTAAGTACTGCATGTATGTATACTTTTCATTATGTTACAAAAAAATGAAAAGATGATTTTATAATTGTTGCAGTACGTTCTACCTCTATCTCTCCTAGACGACTTCGACAATAATGTCAAGCAAGTCATATATGATCTTGGAAAATACATGAGGTAAGTAGTGATATTTGTTTAGTTCGCTGTATAGATATTATATTTGCGATTTGTTTTACTTCTTATGTAATATATTTTTTTGCATCTTGAATACCTTGTAGGTGGTTGTCATGTAAATAAATTCATAAAGACAACATAAAATATTGGAAGAGAAAAATTCCTCATTTAATATGTGAAATGTAAAAGTGTCTACCTCCATCTTTTTTCAATGCACAAGAACACTACCTCATACACCAAGTTGAGGAGATTGAATTGTGTGGACCTGTACACACTAGGTCAATGTGGATGGTTGAAAGGCACTTGAAATTTTTGAAGGCTTTGGTTTGACAAAGAGCACATCCTGAGGGTTCTATGGTGGTGGGATATATGGTATACCAAACTATGCTGTACATTTCTGAATATCTTCCTAAGTTTGCAGCAAAGATCCACGTGGATCGCATTTGGGATCCCAACACCATTAACAAATTCGAAGGGGAGTACTTGATGGGGAAATGTAGATTGAGGAAAGTGAGAGGTAATTATAAGATGTTATTGTAGTTAATTAATTCTTAATCTTCAAAATAAATCGATTGTAAGACGTCTATTTATTTTTTGTATAGTTGGTCGAGAGTGGGATGCACTACATTTGTATATTGCAAACAATCTTGACTGGATGACGATATGGACTGAACGTTTTCAACATTTTGGATGCACGTTAACATGGGAAGGTGTGGCTTCATTGGTTAAAGAAGCACATCGTAATGGAGATTCCAATGTTACGCAAAGGGAAATTGATTTAGCATATGGTTTAAGAGATAAATAGGTACGTATAAATTTATTAATCATCCATATGTTTATCAACTCACAATGCAATAAATTTTACATGTTTGACATATCGCAGGTCAAACACCACAACGCTATGTGCTGCAATGGTCATAAATTTCGCATAAAAAAGTTGGATGACACGAAGAAAACTTGTGATTCTAGCATCACTGCAGTCTTTGAGGTGACAAATATTTAATCGAGAAATGACATTCATCCTCAACAGTCTCAAAATCGATACTATGGCATTTTGGATGATATACTTGAGCGTGACTTTAATTCCTTCAAATTAGTTTTGTTTGTCGTCAAATGGTACAGGCTACAATTGAATAAAAATGATCCTGATAGAACTGTTATTGAACATGATAATGGTTTTATAATGCTAAATACAAGGTCATTTGAACCAGTTGGGGATGAGCCCTATGTTCTTCCAAGCCAATGTGAGCAAGTATTTTACTCAGAGGTTCCACATAAACCGGGTTGGTCATTTGTTGTTAGGCATGATCCAAGAGGAAGGTCGATAAAGTATAATGTAATGGAAGAAGAAGATACCGAAGAAGAAGATACCGTAGAAGTAGAAGATGAAGTGGATGATGATCATGATCGACAGTTTCACAATGAGGAAGAAGAAGAAGAAGAAGAAGAAGAAGAAGAAGAAGAAGAAGAAGAAGAAGAAGAAGAAGAAGAAGAAGAAGAAGAAGAAGAAGATGATGATGATAATGATGATGATGATGATGATGATGATGATGATGATGATGATGATGACGACAATGACGACAATGATGATGATGATGATGATGATGATGATGATGATGATGATGATGATGATGATGATGATGATGATGATGATGATGGTGGTGGTGGTGGTGGTGGTGATGATGACCTTGATGTTCATGATGATGAAGAATGAAATGTATGAGGAATGCGATTAGTGTATTATCTATTTAATATTGACTTCTTGATAGAATTTTTTTTACATAATTAATTCATTCTATTTTGAATTCTAATGCCATTACATAATTAATTCATGATGCACCTTTTAATATGGAGATGGAGATAGGGAGTGTGACTATTTATGTGACAATTTTTAAACTGTGTTTATTTATGGAAATTGGATTGTTTATTAGCTATGTGACTATTTATGTGACCATTTAGTTGAGGATCCTACATAGTCTACATAAAGTAAAGGTGAGGAATTAAAATATTTACAATGATTTTGATGACAACATCTTTTTAATATTTAATACTCTTTTTGTCTACAAAGTTCATGTTGTTCATGTTGTGTATGATGTAATTTTGCTAATGTTTTTTATATTTTTTCTTTGTCACAGGCCGACATGGATCCATCACATATCGCAGACAAAGATGTACCTTGCGACACTTCTACCGAGCAGGTAAACCTCATTGTAATTGTACAAATTAGGTAGAAGCAAACTGTTACATTATTATGTTCTTTTTTTTAGTGATTTATACTAATTTTGTAATTGTTAATGATATTTTTGACACAAACGGATGTTCGGGGAAAGGGAAAGGGAGTTGCAGTACCTGAGCACCTTTCTATGGATGTGGAATCATTAGGGTTAAGCAATGATGACCCTGAAGATCCCACAAACCTTGTGAAATTATTTAAAATGCCTCTTATAAAAATTAGAAAAGAGATTGTTGCTTTGGCAGCCATGCATCCTACCACTGATGAGATACGACAGAGGGTGGAATTATTGTATAAGACAGTAGAAAACTTGCAAGTAAGCAATAATGAAAGATTTAGTTATAACAAAAGTTCAATAATGGTTTACATTTTATTCTCTTTTTATGTCATTAACTAAAATATGTACGTTTTATTTTTACAGCAATTTATCCGCCCTCATGAAAGTCGTTCCTACGATCAGGGTGTTGCAGGATCAGGTGATGATGATTTTCTTGTATTATCACTTGCTTGGCTTATCACTCTGAGTACCCAAAACACATCATACTTGATACTGTCAATTTTCAAAATAAAGGTTCATCCTTGTTTACAATTCTTGTACTTTTCATATATTTAATGTTTGATATATTTAATGTATTATTCTTTAGGTGATGTCAATGTTACTGTCCAAATGCCGATGCCGCCTCATCAGAGATCACCCTCACCTGTATTGCCGACTACAATGTCGGCAACACGTAGCATGCAGACATCCTCTAGTGCACGTCATATTGGCCCACCTACTATCGGTAGATCCCTCTTTTGCTCTATCTTTTGTCATGTGTTTATTTCCCTTCAAGCATTCTTTCTTGAATTCTAATGCCATTTCATAGTGGATTCATTTTTTGCAGGAGGAGATGCACATGAGGATGTGCCACAGGCGACTACTGCTGATAACATAACATCGTTTCCTGGATCTTCTCGTATTGCTAGTACGAGAACATTGCAGGCCACATTTGTGGTGAGCGACGAAGAAATGCTTCCCTTAAAGATACAAAAGGTTCCAGGTACTTTAAAATTATTATTATATATACTCTAATTATAATTTACTTTATGATCACTCATTTTGGACTAATGATCCCATGAATTTTTTGCAGGCAATTATATTTTCTATAAACATCTTAGTGACATTGCATTGCAGATATTTGGGCCCACCATACATAAAAGGTGGTACATTATATGTGAACTAACCCTTATCCACTTTTGATTTCATATCATTGCTAGAATACTTTTCCTTTGATCCATTTCTTGAAGTGTAATAAATGTAGCTTCAGTTCATTTCTGAATCTAACAGGTTTGTTTTTGCTTTAAAAGGTGGAATGACCAAGAAAAAAGGTTAAAAGATGAATTGACAAACCAAATGGTTGAGTGGTTTGGAAATGACACCTTTGACAAAACCAAGCTCCTTGAAAAAGCTGGCACATATCTAAAGTATGTGAGGGACCAATACAGGACCCATTTGGAGAGGAACCTAAAGTACAAGCGTCCCCCCATGATTCTAAAGAGGGAGTGGAAGGACCTGATTTTGGATGCCAAGGAGAGAATTGAAAGGAAAAAAGGAAATACACCAGTAGACGCCAGAAGAAGGTACGGGATACTATTAAGAATGTAATTATGTACTAATTAATTACTCTTTATATCTATATAATCTAACATATTTCAAACTTTTTATAGACTGAGTGACATGTCAAAGGCAACCAAGGCAAGGCAAGAAAAGCACGGGCAACACAAACTCGGCTCTGGTGGTTACATGAAACTTGTTGCACGAATTGTAAGTATCTCATGTAAACTTCCATATTGTCTCAAAATATTGATAAATTGCAAACGTTTCTTTTTTTATCAAACAATGCAAGCAAAATTCATGGTACCAAGCAAAAATGTAGGGCTCTGAATTCAATAGAGTGCCCATAGAAGATGACAAGAGAATTGCCTACCAGCAAGGCTATTCAGCTGTGGCTAATCGGCTATGAGAATTGAGTGGGCATACACAACATTCGAGTGCATCTGTCACACAAGTAAATATGCTAAATGGAAGTTGTTTCAAATTGAATACTTTACCACTAATCTAATTGATGTTGAGTTCCAACATAAAGTGACTATATTTGTTTTAAATAAGCAAGCAATGATAACAATGTGCATGTCATTGGAATGCAGCTTGCTAATTGTGAAACACCACCTGCACATGAAGGTCTGGATGTGCATCCCAGTAGTGGAGGTATTCATTTGCTATTCAAATTTATTTATTTAGCTATTAATACAATTAAACATCTTAATTTGTAATTAGAGTAGTAATTAATGTAACATTTCTTGTTAATATTTTAGAGCATGTAGTCGATGGTGAGCAAGTGGAGCATGATCTGGGTACACAACCTCAAGAACGTGATGTTCCCCACTCAGGTAAAGAGGACCACTGTTATTGCTTTAAACAAATATAATTGCAATTGGTGTTCAACATGTTGAGGTTGAGGCTACACAAAATGATGTGGCCCCATCAGGTAAAGAGCACAACAATTATGTTCTCTAAATTAATGAAATACTTGTAACAATAATAATTTTTTTTTTTGAATTTAACCCATTTCTTTGTTATTGCAGAGGACCCCCCTTTGCTTTAGTGTCCTCGTCCTCAATATAGGACTAGGCATACATTGAGATCACGAGCAGTTGGTGGAACATTTGTAGAGGGGGGAAATGATGAAGACACCGATGTTCCACTTAGTCTTTTCATAGCTTCAAAGAAAAAATAAAGAAAGAAATGATTGTAATCTAACTTATTTGATAATGACTGATTTTTATGTGTTAGTGAATGTAATTATGTGCTAATTAATGGTTATGGATGATACGTGTTAATTAATATTGATGAATGTTGCATGTTAATTAATGATAATCAATGTTATGTGTTAATGAGCGTTATGTGATATTAATGAATGAATGCTGTATTTTATTAATGGTAGAAAGAATTAAAGAATGAATGTTATAAGATGTTAACGGGGAATTTAGAGTCATGTTAGGGGGGAGGAGGAGCCAAATGAGCTTCCACCTTCACGTGGTTGGCCCTGTTAAGTAGAGAATATTAAACTATTCTCGAAACCAAGCGAAGCTCAACAAGGTAACACACTTTTCAATATTTCATTATGTTGCACAGTTAATCTTATTGAATAATTTATATTGAATCTTAATTGCAGGGTCCAACAGAGCCAACACGAACAACAACTCCACGAGTTGCTAGGTATAATGAGCTCCCATATTGTCTTGTCTATACATGAACAATATGAGTTGTTTCTAGTGTTGATATCCAAGGTGGGACTGCAAAAGTTATGAATATGCCTCATCCTTGTAAGTTTTTTTATTACAACTACTAATGCTTGAGACTAAACTTTATGTTCTTGATGTTTTTCACTAGTTGTCATAACCTTTGACTTTGATGCTTGTGCCTTAATAGAACTAGATGTTTCTTGTATGCATACTTAGTCAAGGACTGCATTAATACTCATGTTTCAATGTTGACCTACAAGACATGTAAAAGGACAACTATAATTGATACCAGTGCCTTATCCAAGCCACAGAGTCATCTAAGTTTAAACAATACTCCCACAATCAAATATCTCCACACATCCCATCACTTCGGCTTCTATAAAACCCCACATATGCCTGACATACATAAAAATTTACCCTTATCAAACTAGACTGCATTCATCAAATTCAAAATCTCCCACAAGGAATTTACTGATAGAAATGCTTCATGCATATTTAATTTCCCTCTTGGAAAGAAAAGCTAAGAAACGCCTCTATTTAAGATTACCTTACAATCTATACTCAAATGAATAACCCTAGATTACTCAAATTGAAAATAGTAAATATTTGCAAGTAGACCAGAAGACAACACAAAATTTAGGCTCGAAAGTTGATAGTCTGTATATTGATATTAACTTTGAGAAAATATTACAAAGCTCAGAGTATTCTTCATAAGACTAGAAAAAAGCTCATATAAATTTCTGCAGCGTTTTCTTACAATTACTTGCGATCATTTTTTTAGGAGTCCTGGTATCCATTTATAATAGTATGGATGCATACAATCTTTGGACCCTTCAAAATAAAGTTTGTTACAAACAACCGGTCATTTTCAAGAAGCTGTTATAAGTCCTTTTCAGCATCTGCGGCTTCCTCTGCTTGTTGTTTAGTTGCAACCTCCTGTAACTAATCCCGAGCATCTTCTTTTTCTCTCATATAATTATCTTTCCACTCCTGATACACATCATCACTAGGCCAAGTAAAACTAGCAATCTTCTGTTTCATATCTTCTAGCCACTTCCAAGTGACTCATACATGCCCAATCTCTGTTTCTATGAAACCATAATGAGATTTCACTTTTTCAATTTCCTCAATTGTTTGGACAAATAAGGATGCGTCATCAGTACTAATAATTTGATTGATCTTTAGGGACAAATTGTGGTCCAACTCCTTTAACCAAGTCTTCTCTTCCTTTAGCTGGACAGGACCAATGAAACCTCCTGGAAACATTTCAAATTTATGATTTGAATATTCTTTCCTATAAAGTTGGGCTTTTCTTTTTATACTTGCTCCTTCCATTGAAAGAATATTCATCTCTTTTATAAACTCACATGTGGACCTTAGATTGTCATTCTCTTCTGCATCTGCATGGGAAGAACACATGAGCTCTAACTCTTTACCTCTAGGCACCCACTTATTCAGGATTGGTTCCAAAGTGGCTTCTTCTTCTCTAAATTTGACCAAAATCTCAAGAATCCTCTTCATATTTATGTATACATTGGAGGTTTTGACTGAGTCAGCAAACTTCAAGATGGTGGCTTTCACCTTCTCCTCATATTTGTTTGCATACAATGTCTGAGCTTGTTTCAAATTTTTTGACTCATGTTGGACATTTTCAGGTAATTGGGAACTAGAAGGCATAGGAGAAGGGGGATATTCAATGATGGGACTAGTAGGAGGGGGTCTTGCTCGAGAGAAGGCTATCATGAGTGTAGAAGATTCATCAGGATGATACTGACCTGCCAGTTGACTCTGGAGTCTAGCAATCATGTTGTCTCTATTGGCTATTCCTTCTTTAGCATCATTGTAAGCTTTTAAAATAGTCTCCAACTTCAATTGGAGATTAGCCTTTTCTTGTGCCTCTTCCTCTGCCACCACAACACTGAATTTTGCAGTCTCTAAGACTGTGCTTACAGCTTCCACTACCCTTGTGTCTTGGACTCTTTTAACTATCATGCCTCCTAAGAGGCTAGAATCTGAAGCATCCTTCCTTCTTTTGTTTTCATCCTTTAAAGACCACATGACAAGAGCAACATTATCCTTGCTAAATGTCACTCCTTCCATAGGCTTTGTTTCTTTCCTCACTGCATCAAGCAGTAAGGCATCAACTATATCCCATTCAGGGAGAATCAACACACCAGCCTTTGCTACCATTTCTCTTCCTTTCTCAGGGGTGATTGCTTTGAACTCCTCCATTATTTCTTTCTTAACCTCTTCTTCTACCTGAGTTGTATTTTTAAGAGGCTGTTCACTTTTCCTCTATTCACATCTAGTCTTGAATTGATCAATATTTTGCTTCCATAGAAACTGTATAAAAGCTCCTAATGTGACAAAATTACTGTCAGCTAGGAATTCCTCACTAGCTTGCTTAATAGTAAGGTCCATTTCTTGGCCCTTTAACTCACCATCAGTCAAATCCATTTCAGCATTAGGTGGCTCTTCGGGCATCCCCTCTTGGGTCTCCTCATAGGTATAGGCAATCTCACCGAGACTCCCTAACTGCAATAATTGTTCAACCACAGCTTGTTCATCTCCAATGTGGATAGGAGACTGAGATGGAGAAAATTGAGGCTCATCAGTTTCAATTTCCTTTCCCACTCTCTACTTCTTACGGGAATCTTGGATGTCAATGATATCTTCAATTTTCCTCTTCCCTTTTGAAGTGGAAGGCTCACCTATCACTGGCATTATCACAGTGTACTTTGACCTTTTGTGCATTACATAGTCACCAGGTGGGATATCTCTAACAAAGGCAGGCTTAGCCAATACCATCTTAGCCTTATCAGGCTCATTTTGCATTATGGCCTCCCTCTTTTCCTTTAAGGTCTGCATGAGATCTTCAAAATAAAGAATCGGGAATTTTATTTTCTCCTCAAATGGATTGAAGCTAGAAAGGGGGTCATAGCCAGTGTCAAATTGATGGATAAAATCAAGGGCTTTCTTATATGCCACCCACTTCTCCTTCCTCAGTTCTTGCTCATCTAAGCTGAATTCATTTCTAATTAGGTCTTCTGGGAAGTGAAATTGATGTGGCCTACCTCTGCACACTGCTCTTTTTCTGAACATGCCATTGAAAAAATCCTTGGGGTCTGCACATCTTGACACTGCAGTAGACAACCTATATGGCTCAAATAATTCTTCAAAAAATCTCCATCCACCCTTAGTGATCAAAAAATGGTGAGCCATGGTAATAGTTGGGAAAATAGTCCCTTTACCTCTATTGGTTAGCTCTACTTCTTGTACTCCCCCAATTTGTCTTAGGACTTTTGCAATCCCTATCTTCAATTGGACCTAATAGGGTAGTAAAAAGGGGGTGCCTCTAAATCCAAACACTCTAAAAATAGTAGACACAGGGTACAAATATATGTCTCCCCAATTGTGAACAATCTTGATATCCTCTGCAAACTCCTTTGGTCTGAGAAACTCCAAAAGAGCCTTAGGAATTCTAGGGTTTTCTCTACATTGAAGAATCCTAATTTTAGATGCAAAGCATCTATCAAACTTTAAATAACTTGCATCTTCTCTATCCCAAGATAGAACAATACTCCACAATTGCATTGGCATCTCCTCTTTATCCTTGACCTTAATCAGGTCCATCTCCTTTCCAAAATAATTAGCCCCTTTGAACAAAAATATATGCATTAACATGGAGTACCATCCAAATGGCCTATCCACCTTACCATTTTTTATTCCTACTAGCCCTTTATGAATTGCATCAGCAAGGTATGAGGCATAATCAAATATTATTGCTAGGGAGGGGTTTAGAATTTGTGCAATCATTAACATATAATGGGTTGGCATATTCTTTTTAGCATCCTCTCCAAAAAACTCACATAATGCCCAATACATACCCTTAGCTCTCAGAGTGAATAGGTTGAGAGAGAATGGTTCCATTGTGCTGGGGCCTACAACTGTTAACCCCCCTATCTTTAAAAATAATTCTTTTAATGGGCCACTTCTAAGATGATCCCTTTGTGTGTTGTAAACCTGGGCTAATGACTCAAAGTCAATAGGTTCTAACAAATTGAAGGACTCACTGAGTTTAAACACTTTCTTGAATTCATCTTCATTTATCTCAATCAAGACTGATCCCTTTATGTTCCTGATGTATCTTGCCACAGAGTCATAATTCTATGCAATCAGGGCTAATATATCTACATCCATAAAAACACCTGGGACCACAAGCTTTCCTACATCCTGCTCCCATATGTCATTCAAAGGAGCTAGGGAATTCCTCTGCCCAAAACCAACTTTGAAGAGTCCTAAGCCTGACAATCCTATTTTAGGGTCCCTCAACCAATTGCCCTTATCATAAAGGCCATCTCTAATTTTTAGACGAGAGTTCTTAGGTACTATCTCTTTGGCCTTAGCCCCAGCATTGGTAGACATGGTTAATTGCTCTAAAAAATCATCATAGATATTTTGGTCCTGGTAATTCACCTTCCTTGTCAATTCTCTTATGGGTGCCATTCTGGTCAAACAATTATACCACTAGCAGCTAGCACAAACCTCTAATGAAGTAATTCACACAGTAGTATTTGAGAACAAACCAAGAGTTATCAAGAAAAGCACAAGAAACTTGATTATTCGCAAGAAAATTGCTCTGCAACAAACTTCGATGAAGCAATACTTAGTAATCAAGTTGATGCAAACTCAAAAAAGGACAAGTTGGCATTTAAGTTTTAGAAATTGACTCCTCATGCTTCGGCTTTCTTTTCAGAATGGATTCAAAAATGGCTCCAACGGGTCATAATTCCTCTAAGTCTTTCCTCTATTTTTCTCTTTCGCTATTTCGCAGAACATAAAACCCGTGCTCTTTTCTTTCGCAAAACAACACCGGTCATTGGATCACGAGAACTTGCATCACCTTTATCTCCATTTGATCTCTTTGCTTTAGTGTCGGGCCCTAACTCCTTTTCGCCACTTCGCGAACTTTAATAGTCATTCACTTTTCCTTCGCGAGGTCGCGCCAAGTGTTAGATCAAACTCAAATCACCCAGCCTTTAACTCCAACCGGGACCATCAATCCTTTTAATTAACCACACCTCATCTTGATGGCCAACGGTTTTCGCCATTTCGCTGAGGTTAAGCTATGGGCATCTTAGGGCCACGAAACAACGAGAAGCATTGGATCAATATTGAGATGAATGCCTTTTAAGTGGGCCCTTTACTCAGGAATTACTTACCCCACTTATTCTTCGGTTAATAAACGCCACATGGCAGTCGGCCATTATCCTTGGAAACTCCTTTTGTTTCCACCCTTAATCTGCCACGTGTTCCCTTTTACTATTCCCACATAACTGCTGGTTACACCTTAGGTGGGCCCTCAACCACTTTTAGAGCCATGTGGCATTCGACACATTGCTATCGAGCTCTACAAAAAGTGGCAGCTATTATGCCACGTCACACCTCCATGTAAATTCCACCTGTCTTTCGCGACTTCGCGAACATTATACTTCATTTGGCTTGTGGCCGCGAATCAACGCGAGCCATTGATCTTTTTCCAACCTGATCATTCTTTAACCAAAGAATACTGCTTATCTTTGGGACCCGCCAAACCCTTTTGCCACTTCGTGAAGGTTAAAACACGTTCAACTTGATCTCACAAAACCACGCTGTCCGTCTGATCAAATGAAACTTGATCGGTGTTTAGCTTTGGTCCAAACCTATATGGAGGGTCCACCTTCACCTTTCACTACTTCACAGAAACTAAGTTTTGAGCACTTTTTGGTCACGAATCAACGTAGGCAGTCAGATCAATAGAAAATTACATGATACTTATAAGGCCCAACAGACATTAGAAAAGGTAGATTAAAAGCGAACAAGAATAAAATATTTAAAGGGACCGCCTAGGGAAATGACAAGGGGAGAACATTTTTATGATAAATGGACCCAGCGCTTAAGTGAATAAAGTAACGCCAAATTAGAAACCAAAAGGGCTTTTCTCAAGTATTGAAGCGACTTAAAACCTAAACCCTGAACCCCTTAGGATTTAAAACAAATTGAAAGAACACAGGCATACCAGACACATAATTTTCAAAAAACCTAGTCATTTATGGACTGCGAACATCCATTTTTAAAACAGTGATAATAGGACCATCCCTTTCGGTGAGTCTTTTTGCACCGATAGTGTTATATCCTCGAAGACCTTTTCTTGTCGATGAGAACCATCTCCACTTTCCTCAATATCTTTTATCGATGGAGTTACTGTCTTCAATGAGTCCTTTCTGAAGTTCATTGGCGTTTGCTTTCTTTGATGCTCTTTTTATATCGATGAGACATCGTTGGGTCTCATCGATACTGTTCGAATCTTAGATACTTCGATAGAATGATTTTAGACTTGTTCGATAACTTATGGATTATTACGGTATCAATGAAAATGACGATTTCTTCCAAAGAGAGATGGCTTCTATCGATGAAACCATGTGTATCAGAGACATGCCTTTTAGTCTCCTCAAAACTCATTCTCATCGAAATCTTTTTTTTGTCCATCGGGTTTCATGTCGAAGAGACTTTGGACTTCGGTGAATTCTTTTGTCCTCCCATCAAAACTCATATCCTTATCGATATCATTCATCGATGTAGTTTTCTTCTATTTTATCAATATCAGTTTTTCGATGAGAATGCTTCTTTTGGTGAATCTTCTGTATCTTGCATCGATGATATTGTTTCTTCAAAAGCCTTTTCTCATCGATGGGAGCCACCTCTGCTTTCTTCGATACCTTTTGTTGGTGGGACAATCCCTTTCGGTGAGTCTTTTTGCATCAATAGTGTTATATCCTCGAAGACCTTTTCTTGTCAATGAGAACCATCTCCACTTTCCTCAATATCTTTTATCGATGGAGTTACTGTCTTTGATGAGTCCTTTCTGAAGTTCATCGACGTTTGCTTTCTTCGATGCCCCTTTTATATCGATGAGACATTGCTGGGTCTCATCGATACTGTTTGAATCTTAGATACTTCGATAGAATGCTTTTAGCCAAGAAAGAAGTCCTTATCGCTAGGTCTCGCCAAACCTTTTCGCTACTATGTGATAGGTAACTTTCAGGCATGTTGAGTTCATGAATCCACATGGGCCATCTGATTGACTGAGAGTTGCGCAACAATTACAAGGCCCGACGATCATTAGAAAAGGAAATTTAAAGGCGAATAAAAATTAAAACATTTAAAAGGACCGCCTAGGTAAAAAACAATAGGGGGAACACTTTGCATGACAAAAGGACTCATTAATTAAGTGAATAAAGTAACATGGAAATATAATTATAAGGGTTTTTTCTCAAACATTTTGGAAGTGATTAAACCTAAACCCTAAACCCTCTTTAGGACCCAAAGCAATAGAAGTCACAAGGCCATACCAAACCCAAGAATTTCATAAACTTAGCCAATTATGGAAAAGAATACCCATTTTGTAAATAGTGATAACAGTAACCTCTGAACCTTTATCTCTTCCCTCAAAAATGAAACTTGCCATTTTGACTTCCTTTCTCATATTGATTAGCTTAATAATATTTGTTTAATGTTTTTTATCATTAAAAGATTACCTTCCTTTTAGATAAATTAGTTAGATTCTTATTATGTTGAAGAACATTTAGTTAGTTTTCTCCTTCAACTGAAGTAGTTATGTTTTATTTTGAAATGCTCAATTTTTTATCTTAATATAGATCACAATTTATTTTCTTTAAGTATAGAATTAATGGAATATTACATATGGTATCAGAGCAACCAAGTTCGACATTGAACCTCAGGCTTTCCACCTATAAACAAAACTATATACATATGCAGGCGCACCATGGTTGAGATAATATGCATGCGCACTATATACAAAAATATATTCGCAAGTAAATCTTTTATTCAAATCCACAATATGAAACATAGAGTTTTACTGGAAGAACACAAGTAACCTTATCTCCTTAGGATAATATCACAAGCAACTGCCTACAGAAAGATGCAGTAATCCACAACATATACACAAAGGAAAGACGACTGATTATATTATGTATGTTCGCAAAATGGTACAATAATAAGCCTGAGGCTATATTCTACTTCTTCTCTAATGATCCTTATTGTTACAAAAATTCCCTCATTTATATGAGGGTATACATTGTCACCAAGCATCATGGCTTTTCAGCACATAACTATTAATTAGCACTTTTGTTAACAAACTGGAAGATAAATAAGTTCAGCATTCCTATGTGTTCAATGTACTTATCATCTTTATACATTAGAACGTCATTGTTTAGTGTCCTCATGTCACTTTCTGCTTGGAAATGATTGGATAGAATATTGTTAACACAAAGTGACAAATCTTTGTCCCGATCCAACTCTGCTACTGCTCGATTCTTCTCATCACTGAACTCTTGTTTCCACTGTTCCAACGATACTAACTCACCATTATGGTAAAAAGAGGGCACCCTAGGGGTATTCCCATCGTCCAGCCTCTAATGCTCTTTCCTTAATTGATTTGCCAATTCATCATGGGACTTCAAGTGAGCCTCGTCTTCAATTTTATCACCTAGATTCATCAAACTGTTGTCATTCATCAAGCCTTCCAACCGAGACTTGAGCCTTTCATGCTCTTTCACATCTTTGACTGTTCCAGTGTATATCTTCCAATAGATTTTTGCAACCTGCATCATACTTTTGAATCTATGGTCAACGACCTTGAGAACTAACTTATCCATCTTTTGAATTTCCTTTTTTAATTGTCGAGATGTCTTTTCGGCCTTGTTCCTCCAATACATAACGTCTATCAAGGCATCCATGGCATCTCTATCAACACCGTATGTCATCCCTATTTGACTGGTACCTATATCAATCTGAAGAAATCTTGCTTGCAGCCTCTATTTTTCTTCATCGGTTTTCTCATATAGGCTTTTGTATGTACAATTTTCTCAGACCAGAAACTCTATCTGATCTTGGTTCAGTTTAACGACATCCAAATTTAGTTTGGCAGTTGTTCTAGGGCTAGTCTTTCCAACCTGCTGCACCATCAAATGTCCAAAAGCTTCTTCTGTATCAACCAATATAGGTCTTTTATCTTTGGGATAGATAGCCCACTGTAGAAGAGCCTTTTGATCTGGATCATATCCTAATCCTGTAAAGAGTTGATCAATCTCTTTTGGCATCATTTGCCTACTCGGGTCCTGTTTCTTGAGGAATCCATCAAACAACAAGGCAGAGTTCATGTCCCATCTAGAGTATAATAGCACACCAACTTCCTTAAGCAACTATCTTCCCTTCTCAGGTGTCATTTCTCTCATCACAAGATCCATCTCCTCTTGTAACTTTTGAAGTTGCTGCTCTTCTTCACTATTTCTCATGTTATTCCTGATTTGAGATCCTTTATGTTGATAGAGGAATGCAGTGAACTCCTTGGAAGAAATGAAGTCACTATCAGCAATGAAATCCTCATGCTCCAGGAATCTGATGTCAGCCACTTCTCGGACATTCAATTGTCCTGTTGCCAAGTCTATCGGTGTATCCTCTACATAACTAGGGGGGTAATCCTATGCATAATCAGGAGGGTAATCCTCTTGAGGAGTGAATGGAATGATGCTAGATGTGGAAGAAGGAGACATATGAGCCAAAGGCTCTGTATTCCTAATAGTATCAATGTAATCCCTAAAAACATGAGGCGGGACTCCCTCAAGTATTTCCAATTCATGCTCCACAAGTTTGTTGGCCAACTCCAAGGGGTCTTCAATCTTTTGTAGCACGTTCTCATCCATTTTCCTTCTATAAAGCTTCCATTTATAAGCCTGCATTGCTTTCTCAAACTTTATTCGCTTCACTTTGGCCTCTTCTCTACCAATGTTCTTAATGAGGTCATCCGATAGGTAAGATTTATGCTCTCCAACCTTCATCTTTTGTGATGACCGGGCTATCCTTATGTATCCTTCAGGATTGAAATTGGGCCTTGGATCCCCCATAGCCATGCCATAATAATCCAATTTTGTCTGCAACAGGCCATAACTCTTTGAACTTTTCACAATAAAATCTGAAAATACTAACAACCCAGGTACAATTGATTGTTTTCCATGGCTTGTCAGATGTTCTGTACTCACTATTGATAGTTGCCTCACAATTTCCAGACAAGCCACTCTGTTAGGGACTGTAAGTGGTAGTAAGTATGGTCTACCTTCAAACCCGTATACCCTAACTTGTGTGCAGTCTAAAAAAACAATACCAATCTCCCCAATTGTGTTCAATTGAGGGATCTTCAGTGAAATCTTTTGGTCTTAGGAATCTTTGAACCTCTGGTGTAAGGGCATGATCGCACGAGCATCCCAACAGTCTATATAATGGCTTGACAAAGAACTCCTCAAAATGCCAATATTGATTATTCACATACCTTTGGTCCCATGAAGAAACCCATAGTTGCACTGGTTTTCTCATTCCAACATTGTCCTATGTCCTGACACATAACTCTTCTGGCCATAACCCTTCATCTTGGCCCACATACAATAGCATATGCATAAGTAAGGAATAATGCTTGAAATAAAAATTGATGACATCCCCCTTTAATGATTCAAAACCTCAACCAAATAAGCAGAAAAATCAAAGAAGCGGGGGTCCTTAGATTGCAAATTGGCACAAATGACCATGGCTGCAATAACCATCAAAGGATGGGCTTTTATCCCTAGCACTTGGGCAACACAGTAATAGGTATACTTGAAATATAGATGGAAAGAGTCAAAATAATAGGGAGCTTTGTCATCCTGACCTAGTGGCACTAAGGACCTTGCATTCCTAGGTCTATGTATAGGGAGTCTCCACATTTTGTAAATGTGCTCTAGGTTAAAATATTCACTTGTTAACTTCTTGAGGTCAATCAATTCTTCAAATCCCCAATCCAACTCAAACCCGGTGTCAATAACCTCCTTTGTGATTGCAAGAATTGGCTAACAAATGTAGTTATATATGGTCCTGGTTTTAGGATCATAATTGTTTTCCAATGCCTTCATGAGCTCCACATTCACGAATACATTAGCCATAGTTAACCTTCCTAAGTTCAATCGCCATAAATTGTTGATAGGTTGAGGGGAAACTCTTATGTTGTACCCATATATGAATAATTCATACCCTCTCAACTTTGTCCATATGTCTCCAAGATCCTCAAACCGGTCCTCTGAGCCTTCCTCATCAGCTCTAATCTTCTTGGACCTCAAATTGGATGATGGGCACTGGTCAATCAGGTCCTGGGCCAAAGAACGCCCTTCCCTTTTCTGTCTTTTAGGTTTTTCTTCTGCAACAATAGGTTCTTTTCCCTTTGTGGTCTTATTATTTTTAGATGATGATTCCATTTAAATTTTGTAAAAGAGGTCTGTGTGCAAACAAATTACTTGGAATTACTAAGCTTTATCTATGAATTCGCCCAATTCCCACTTTCAGTTTGTCGCTTGTGAATTCCTTAATGTTGTGCCCTTTGATGGTTGATCCACTACTTATGGCATATTTAATCAGTTAGTAATGGCGCTTTGGACAACGGTCACTCAGGCACATGTTTGAATTTAATGGCGATGTGACCTTCCCTGGGATTTGTTTATGATTTTTGTGGCAATCAATAATCATTTCGATGAGGATATGTCTTTCGATCATTTGTTTCTTTAGTCCATTGATCTGTTTGTTTGTATCGACAATACTTTTGTTTCAAATATTACTTCGACCAAGTATTTTTTCCCTTCATTGAAATACTGTATTCAGTCAGTATGGCCGTCTCCTCATCAAAACATATCTGATATCCATTGGGTCTTATGTCGAAGAAACCTTGGGCTTCGTTGTCCTCCTTTATTTTTCCATCGAAATTCTTCTTTCATCGATATCACTATGCCGCGTTGATGAATGAGTCTATTATCTCACCGAAGCTTTTCTTTATTTTCCCTTATCATTCGTCACCGATAAAGTTACATCGGTAAAACCATGCATATCGAAAACATTCCTTTTAACCTCCTCAAAACATATATCCTCATCGATATCTTTTATCGATGTAGCTTCCTTTTGTCTGATCGATATTATTCTTTCGATGAAAATGCTCCTTTCGGTGGGTCCTTTTTATGTTGCACTGATAGTATTATTTCCTCGAGAACTTTTCCCATCGATGAAGACCCTCTCCATTTTCTTCGATATCTTTTGTCGATGAAGTTTAACCTCCTCGAAACCTATATCCTCATCGATATCTTTTATCAATGTAGCTTCTTTTTGTTTGATCGATATTAATTTTTTGATGAAAATGCTCCTTTTGGTGGGTCCTTTTTATGTTGCACTGATAGTATTATTTCCTTGAGAACTTTTCCCGTCGATGAAGACCCTCTCTGCTTTCTTCAATATCTTTTGTCGATGAATTTATTATCTTCGGTGAGTCCTTTCGGTGTTTCCTTCCTTCAATGGCTCTTTTATATCAATGATAATTATTATTCTTTTTTATAAAAATGATCATCATCGAAATTATGACGAATACCAAGCTTTCGACCAACGACTTCTTTGACCGTCGACAGAGTCCATTGTATTGTCAAATTTCCGACGGGCATGGCATTGTCAACCAATCCGACACCAAGTTTTCAATGGTGGATTTTGTCGACACTCCAATGAAAATTCATTGAAAATCCGACAAACGGTCATCGAAAATCAGCTCCGAATGTACTAGTGTAAGTTAGCTCTGAATTAGCTCATCAAGGAGAGGTGAGTGTTGATTATATAGCAAAATGTGGGCACATAATTCCAAGAGGAATAATAACTCCCAAATAACCAAATTGGGTGGAAGTTGTGCCTACTTAGAAAATGCCAAACATGTGGCAAACCAACTTAGGTAGGGACAAACAAATGGTTATGGGGAGGTGGCAAATGAATCCAAAAGAGGGTGTGACATTCAACCACCCAAATGTGGATGTGAATGCCACATGTAGATGTAGGACTATGCCACATGTCCTCATATAAACCATCCTAATATAACCTAAGTATGCTTAATAATGTATAGGAAAAATAAATATAAAAAACCTACACTAACTGTGTCACCCTATCCCGGTTTGCCCTAATTTGATGTTTTGAAGTACTTACTATTTTTAGTAAGTCTATTTTTGGCAGGTCAATCTCAGGCAATGGTTAGGATATTGAAGGCAAAGCATTCCTAAAAATCCATGTCTAAATCTGAAAAGTTGAAAAAGAAGGTAGGTGATAAAAAAATGGCTAAGTATGAAGTTCTTTTATGAAGTGGAAAAGCACAAAACTCTTTCTAAGGCAAGAGAAATCCATTTCATTCCAAAAGTGGCATCCAAATCCAAGTGATAAGAAAAAAATATCTAAGGCAAGGAAATTTTCCAAACTTCATCAAATTTCCTTCATTATTGCCAAATTCCGCCCAAGTTGAGATCAAGGCCCAAATCAAGGTTAGGAAGGAATTTCCTTCCAAGGCTCAAAATCCAATTCCAAGGCAATATTCCGCTCAATAAAGTAGATAGGTGCCAAAGTGGGGTTCAGGAGGAATTTCGTCCCAAACAAGAAATTCCTCCTCCATAGGAAATTAGCACCCAAACAAAAGGAGGGAGCACCAAATGCATGTTGTTGAGGGTTTTTTTCTCAAAGCTAAAATTCCTCCTGCAAGTGGAATTAGCTTCTAGACTGGAGAAGGAGCACCAAAATGGTAAAGGGGGGGAATTTCTCTCACAAGCAAGAATTCCTCCTAGTTAAAATTCCGCCCAAATTCAGGATTGGGCGCCAAATAGAGGTCAAGGAGGAATTTCCTCCCAAGTCAAGAATTCTTCCACATGGTGAAAACAATGCTCAAATTGAGGCGAGGGTGCTAAATCAATGTACAGGAGGAATTTTCTAGGTTTTCCAAAATCCTCTACAAGGTGGAAATAGCGCCCAAGGACAAGTTGAGAATGTGGATTCCATGCCATGGAGGATTTTTCTTCCTCAACAAAATTCCTTCCTTAAGGCCAAAACGTATCCAAAGTGGAGAATTTCAAGGCACAAGGAAAGTTGGCTAAGAGAGGAAATTTTCTCTCTCCAAGAACTTCGGACATGATAAAATTTCCCAGACATGGAAGAATTGGTCAGTTGATGGAAAAATCTCCTTCAAAACAAGATGTGAACTAGAACGCAAAAAAATTCCTTCAAGACAAAAATTCCCTCTACAAATATTTTCTCTCTCCTAGAATTCCACATGTACATGAATCCTTCAGAAGTGGAAAAGATTGTTAAAATTCTTCCAAGACAAGAAAATCTTCCGAAATGTCTTTTGTGAACCGAAAATGAAAAGATTCTTGTAAAGGATGAGCTGGTGAAATGCAAAGAGAATATTTTGTATTAATGAAGTACAACTCAAAAAATTATAAAAGTTCCTGTGGCGGAAGGGTCCATTATGGTGAGAATTTATTGAGTGCATGGTGACATGATGGTACATTTATTGCTAGTGGATATCTTGACTGATGCGATGGGCTTTGGGATAAACTAGCCTAGTCTATGCTCTAGAATCCTTTCCTTGGATCACCAGGTGCTCTAACCACATCCTAGGGTCTCTAGGACTTCCTCTGCTTGTGGAATCCCCTGACCTTGCCCAATCGACCCACCAACAATTTGATAAACTACTCCTAAGGTCTCACCTACTCATGACACACAAAGAACCCTTACTTAGGCTAATAAGGGTTTGGCTTGTTCCGCACCTTCTTAGGTCTTAGCAAGGATAGGTTAGGTCTAATACATGGTTTTTCCACCCATTCTTGTGCCCCCAAGACGTTTCAAACTTCCTACCCCTTATCGATTTCACAATTTTGTCTTTTGCCTACAAAATAGGGCTACAAGGATTGTGACCAATTAGGCCTCCTACCTGGTCCTTTAGGGCTCCCTCTTGAAAATGATGCACTTGCTTGTGAAACTTCCTAAAAGACCTGGTATTCATTTGGCAAGGGCTCAAGGATTTTTCTGGTTTTAGGCCTCCAAGTGTCCGTACACTGCCCTTGGTGGATTTTAAGGTTTTTAAGGGTTTGTAAAGAGGGTTTTTAAGCCTGCCAGGGTCACAGTGTAGGTTTGGTGATCTTGCCTCCTTGTCTAGATTGTTGGAAGCTCCTCCTTCACACCAATGTTTCTCCACTCACCCCTCTACAACTCCTCCAAAGGGTGCCTCCTTCTCTAACCTTCCTTGCTCTCCAAGACCTTTGCAACTCAACCCTTCCTAGTCGGGCACTATTCAGTCTCACCTAGGAGTGGGTCTTTAGATGGCCTCCCTACATCTTCAAGGGCCCTTATTTCTCTAAAGTATTGTACAGGGTCTCTACTCTCAATCCCCATGGTTTCATGGTGATTCCACAATGGGGAATGGAGTTATGAACCCATTCTCTCAAAATAGTCCAAAACTGGACAGTGAGAAGGCAATTTACAAATATTTACAAACACACCTCATTTACAAATCAAAACCTATCTAAATTCTCAAAAAGGAATTAATTACACCATACAAGACATACAACACATTTTTGCTCAAAAATCAATCCATTAACAATCTTCTTTTACTCCATTTGTGCCGATTGGCAACAAAATTGTAGTCACAGTCAAGTCACTTTGCTTGGGCCGTACAACATCTGACATCCCCCCATTATCTTAGGGTTTGTAACTACTTATACTACCCTCTCCTCGGTCTATGTGCTCATATTAGGGTTTTCCATGCTTAAACTAAAGATTTTGACCACTAGGTGGAAAAGTTGCTTGACAACTTTGGAAAGTTGTCATGCAACTTTTGAGCAACTTTCTCAATGTTGCTTTTCTTGACTCCTAGACCCACATTGGGCTAACCTAAGGACACCACCATGCTAAAAAGGACCCTAAACACCTCAAAGGCACACATACCCTCTACTTCCAAGAAAATCTCAATCTTGACTTATGACCCTAAGACCAAACTAGGACCTAAACTAGGACCAATGAGCACATGGCTCTTATTGTAAATACAATGACTTCTTAAAGAAGAAAGAACACAATCAAAATCAAATGGTGGGAGCCCTTTGAAGGGTGCTCCTGCACCATACTCCCCCTCTACAACAAACTAAGGAATTAGGGGAGTGAGAAGAGCCAGATCAATGCCAAGCTTCTTGAACTTGCTCTCCTCAATCCAAGTAGCTTCAGACACAGGTTGACCTACCCATTTCACCAAGTGCTCCATGTAGACCTGGTGTCTAGTAGACTTCTTCACCCTTGACTCCAAGATCTCCTCTGCTATGGGCTACTTCACTTGAGGTAAGGCATTCACATCCAAGTCTTGTAGTACCTTGGCTTGGTTCTCAGTCTGCCCTGCTATCTCACCCTTGTACATGATCAGATCAGCAACATTGAAGACTGGTGAAATGGCTAAGTCTGAAGGAAGTTCAACCTTATAGGCATTCTCACCATATTTTGCTAGAATTATACAAGGTCCTACCCTCTTCCTTTGCAGTTTAGTAGGCTTGCCACTTTGCATTCTAGCTTTGCTCAAATGGACCATCACATAGTCACCCACCTTGAACTGAACCTCTCTCCTTTTCTCATCCATTTTGGCCTTCAGTTTTTGAGTGGATTCAAGGATGGCTTTCTTGACCTACTCTTGGACTTCCTTGATGGTTTGAGTGAAGTCCTTTGCTTTCCCACTCTTCATCTCCATGGAACCAAGTTCCCTGAGTTCACACACTCCTCTTGGATGTCTACCATAGACAACCTCAAAAGGACTTCTTCCAATGGTCCTATTTACACTGTCATTATATGCATACTCTGCTTGAGGAATGATTAGATCCCATGTCTATCCATACTCCTTGGTTAGACACCTCAACAAATTGCCTAACACCCTATTGATGACTTTAGTTTGACCATCAGTTTGTGGATGGTAAGCTGAGCTAAATGATAAGTTAGTTCCAAGTCTCCTCCATAATGTTTGCCAAAAATGGCCCATGAACTTGTTGTCCCTATCTGAAACAATGCTTAAAGGGAGTCCATGAATCCTCACAATCTCCTTAAAGAAGAGATGTGCAACATAGCTAGCATCATGTGTAGTTCTACATGGAATGAAATGGCTCATCTTGGAAAATCTATCTACTACCACATAGATGTTGTCCATACCTGTCTTCATCTTGGGAATTCCTTCTACAAAGTCCATACTTACACATTCCCAAGGCCTATTTGGGACCGGCAATGGTTGATAGAGACCAGCATTGCTTGATCCTCCTTTTGCTCTTTGGCACACACCACATTGTTCTACATACCTTTTCACATCTCTTGGCAACTTGGGCCAATAGTAGTACCTCTGTAATAAATCCAAGGTTTTGTTGACTCCAAAGTGTCCACTTAAACTACCATTATGTTTCTCTTGGATGAGGTTTTCCCTCATGGATCCTCTAGGCACACACAACTGATTACCTTTGAACAAGAGACCATTTTGGAGAGTGTAATCTGCATACTCAACATGGAAATGGTTCTCAAACTCCTTGCAAACCTTGTAAGCTGATGAGAAGTCTTCATCTCCTTCATAGAGGTCCTTGAAATCTTCTATTCCTATGCTCTGCAACTGTAACTCTTGAACTGTCAACAACTTCCTGCTTAAAGCATCTGCCACTTTGTTGAGTTGCCCCTTCTTATGCTTGATGGTGAAGGTGAAGGATTGGACGTATCCCATCCATTTCAAATGTCTATTGCTAAGCTTCTCTTGAGTGTTAATGTAACTCAACACATGGTTGTCTGTGAACACCACAAATTCCTTTGGGAGTAAGTAATGCCTCCATTTTTTGAGTGACTAAACTAATGCATACAACTCTAGGTCATAGGCTGAGTACTTATTCTTTGCTTCATTGAGCTTCTCACTGAAAAATTCCACAGGTCTTCCCTCTTGACTCAATACACCCCCTACTGCAATTCCACTTGCATCACACTCCAATGTGAATAGCCTGTCAAAAGTAGGTAGGAGTAGGATAGGTTTTGTGGCTACTTCTTGCTTCAATAATTGAAATGCTTTGTCAGCCTGCTCAGTCCATTTAAACTTAGTTTTAAGGCCTCCTTTTATGGTGTCAAGGACTAGTGCACATATGCCACTAAAGTTCCTCACAAACTTTCTATAGAATTGGACTAAACCATGGAAACTCCTAACTTCAATCCCTGTTCTAGGTGCAGGCCAATTCAAGATTGCCTCCACTTTGCTTGGATCCATCTTCAAGGTTCCCTTAGACACCACAAATCCTAAGTAGACTAGCTCTTTCTTAAAGAAGTCACACTTCTCTAGGTTGATTGACAATTTCTCTTCATGCAACCTCTCTAAGACTAACCTCAAATGCTCAAGGTGCTCCTCTTTGGTTTTTCTATAGATGAGAATGTCATCTAGCTACACCACCACAAACCTGCCTGTGAAGTCTTTCAAGACCTCATTCATCAACCTCATGAAGGTGCTTGGGGAATTGGTGAGTCCAAATGGCATCACAAGCCATTCATACAATCCCTCTGTGGTCTTGAAAGCAGTCTTCCACTCATCTCCCTCCTTAATTCTAATTTGGTGATAACCACTTTTAAGGTCAGGCTTAGTAAAATACATAGCACCTCCTAAACAGTCCATCAAATCCTCTATTCTAGGAATAGGAAACCTATACCTTATGGTGATCCTAGTGATTGCCCTTGAATCAGTGCAAAGTCTCCACTTGCCTCCCTTCTTTGATGCTAGCACTATCAGGACTGCACATGGGCTGATGCTCTTCTTGATCAGTCCTTGTTCCAACAACTCCTGCACTTGCCTTGCTACCTCCTTGTTTTGGTCAGGTGTGAGCTTATATGCAGCTTTGTTAGGTAGGGATGCACTGGGAACAAAGTCTATTTGATGGCTTATAGACCTTCTTGGTGGAAGTGTTGCAGGTGCTCCATCACTCACTGTGTCCTTATACTCTTGCAACATTTGCTTCACCTCCTTGGGTACTTCTGCCTACAACTTGTCTTCCTCCTCCTTTGGTTTCACAAAGATAGCACACCTCACTGTTTTCTCCTCATGTAGCAAGTGTAAGAACTCTTTACTAGTAGCCAATAAGACACTAGGCATTCTTGAGGTTCCCTCTTCATTCTCTGTCAAAGACTAAATCTTAAAGGTTTTGTTGTCCTTAAAGGAAATGGAGTTCTCCTCTCCATCATAGATCACCTTCCTATCAAATTTCCAGGGTCTACCTAGCAATAGGTGACAGGCATCCATGGGTAACACATCACAAAGGATCTTATCCTTGTATCCTCCAATAGAAAACTCTACCCAAGTTTGTTCATTGACTAGCACACTCTGCTCTTGATTCAACCATGTCACCTTATATGGGTTAGTGTGGGGTATCCTTGTGAGTTTCAACTTCTTGGTTGCCTCCTCTGATATTATGTTATCAGTTGACCCTGAATCAACTATCACCTTGCAAACTTTACCAAGGATCTTGCATCTCACCCTAAACAATGCTCTCCTATGCTTAGGTTCATTCTTAACTAGCTATCTTATCAAGACCCTATTGAACATCAGGTTTTCTCCAATCTTTGATTCAATATGGTCCACCTCAAGTGTCTTGCTGCTTGATGTGTCTTCATGTGCATAAGTAACCCTCTTTCCACTGTTTGATGATGTAGGCTTGTCAGGGCATCTATAGGCCGGGTGTCCCAATTGACCACAATTGTAACATTTCATGGTTGCAAAGTAGGAGTTACCCTTGCTGGTACCTCTACCCCTACTTGGACCACCTTGTGCCCCTCTTCCTCTAGAATGGCCTCCTCTGAGATTGGTTTCACTACCATGTTCAGTCAACTTGGCTTCACCTTGGTTCCTTTGCTCATTTGCCTTGCTTTGGTAACCACCTCGGTGATTCATTTGATCTCTACCTCTGCCTCTACCCCTATTATTAGAGTCTCCTTTCCTTTTGTTCCTCTCTTCCACCTTGGTAGCAAGCTGATGACATTTTTGGATAGTAGTAGGAGTCCATAGGCTTATCTCCTCTTGAATGTTCCACTTTAGGCCGCTTAGATACCTAGCCACCTTGATAGATTCATCTTCTTGGACTTTGGATCTAAGACAAAGCTTTTGAAATTCTTCGGTGTAGGAGGTCACATCAAGGTCTTTTTTCTTCAATCCCTATCTCTTCTTATGAAGTTGGACTTCATAATCCTCTGGTAAGTAGTTCTCCTTGATCTTACTCACCATGGCCTTCCAATTGGCAATAGGTAGCTTCCCCATGCTAACCCTCTCTTCTTGCAGATACTTCCACCACGTTAAAGTTGCTCCCCTTAATCTTGATTTGGCAACCTTAACCTTTTGAGCCTCTGTCACTCCTTCACACTCAAAGTGGTTCTCCTTACCCTCAATCCATTCCATGACAATGTCAATGTCCATCCTCCCACTGAAATGTGGCAATCCTTCAAAAGCTTTGGTGTTCAAAGCCTTAATAGCCTTTACAAAAGGTTCTTCATTGAACAAGGGATCTAGTTCAGGTATAATGTCATCTATGTCAATGGTTTTCTTGCCTTTATCCTTGGTGTCTTCACCCCAAGGTCCTTGTGTCCTCTGATCCACCACTTCTTGCAACTTATCCCTTATCTCAATCATAGCTTCTTCAAGGAGTCTATTCTTCTCCTTCTACTCTTCTACCTCCCTAGCCAGCTCTGTATTAGTGACCATTCTTCTCTCCCCTACTGATTCACCAGTATATAGAGACATACACAATGCACCAAATCTTTAACTTGCTCTGATACCAATCTGATGGGATGGGGTTTGGGATAGAATAGCCTAGTCTATGCTCTTGGATCCTTTCCTTGGATCACCAGGTGCTCTAACCACACCCTAGGGTCTCTAGGACTTCCTCTACTTGTGGAATTCCCTGACCTTTCCCAATCCACCCACCAACAATTTGATAAACTACTCCTAAGGTCTCACCTACTCATGAGACTCAAAGAACCCTTACTTAGGCTAATAAGGGTTTGGCTTGTTCCACACCTTCCTAGGTCTTAGCAAGGATAGGTTAGGTCTAATACATGGTTTTTCCACCCATCTTGTGCCTCCAAGAGGTTTCAAACTTCCTACCCCTTACCGATTTCACAATTTGTCTTTTGCCTACAAAATAGGGCTACAAGGATTGTGACCAATTAGGCCTCCTAACCGGTCCTTTGGGGCCCCCTCTTGCAAATGATGCACTTGCTTGTGAAACTTCCTAAAATACTTGCTATTCATTTGGCAAGGGCTCAAGGATTTTTCTGGTTTTAGGCCTCCAAGTGTCCGTACACTGCCCTTGGTGGATTTTAAGGTTTTTAAGGGTTTTTAAAGAGGGTTTTTTAGGCCTGCCAGGGTCACAGTGTAGGTTTGGTTCTCTTGCCTCCTTTTCTGGATTGTTGGAAGCTCCTCCTTCACACCAATGGTGCTCCACTCACCCCTCTACAACTCCTCCAAAGGGTGCCTCCTTCTCTGACCTTCCTTGCTCTCCAAGACCTCTGCAACTTAACCCTTCCTAGGCGGGCACTGTTTAGTCTCGCCTAGGAGTGGGTCTTTAGATGGCCTCCCTACATCTTCAAGGGCCCTTCTTTCTTTGAAGTATTGTACAGGGTCTCTATTCTCATTCCCAATGATTTCATGGTGATTCCACAATGGGGAATGGAGTTATGAACCCATTCTCTCAAAATAGTCCAAAATTGGATAGTGAGAAGGCAATTTACAAATATTTACAAAAACACCTCACTTACAAATCAAAACCTAATCTAAATGCTCAAAAAGGAAGTAATTACACCATACAAGACATACAACATAGTTTTTCTCAAAAATCAATCCATTAACAATCTTCTCAACATCCCCCCATTATCTTAGGGTTTGTAACTACTTATACTACCCCATTATCAGTCACAGTCAAGTCACTTTGCTTGGGCCGTACAACATATGACATCCCCCCATTATCTTAGGGTTTGTAACTACTTATACTACCCTCTCCTCAATTTTTGTTCTCATATTAGGGTTGTCCACACTTAAACTAAAGATTTTGACCACTAGGTGGAAAAGTTGCTTGACAACTTTGAAAAGTTGTCATGCAACTTTTGAGCAACTTTCTCAATGTTGCTTTTCTTGACTCCTAGACCCACATTGGGCTAACCTAAGGACACCACCATGCTAAAAAGGACCCTAAACACCTGAAAGGAACACATACCCTCTACTTCCAAGAAAATCTCAATCTTGACTTATGACCCTAAGACCAAACTAGGACCTAAACTAGGACCAATGAGCACATGGCTCTTATTGTAAATACAATGGCTTCTTAAAGAAGCAAGAACACAATCAAAATCAAATGGTGGGAGAACTTTGAAGGGTTCTCCTACACCATTGACCAAGTAGTGGCATACTTAATACATGGCAGCTACCATATTCCAAGAAGTGATGGCTCATTTATTGCATGTTGGGTGATTTTAGATATAGTGATGCATTTAATGGATTATGGGTGCCATTTTAAGAAAAGGATAATTAAGGTAAAGTGCATAAGATTTCTCATTTATGACTCTCCCCACTACTTGGAATCATGTATTTGGAAATTTATTGGTAAAACCCTAATTAGGGTTTGCATGTTCAATCTTGGCCATTGATTGGTTTGTGATCTAGGCCATCCATTTTCCTCGTAGAGGCCTATAAAAGGGGTTCACCCCTTCATTTGTAAAGGGGGGAGATTGTATGAAATTGTTGTGATAATTTTTTTGAGATAATAATAGTGATACATTGTTCTCTGATGGTGTTCACTTAAGTTATTTTTCAAAAATTGCATGGTTTCACCTTTCTCGCTTAGAGTAGAATTTTATTCTCCAAGTAGTTAGATGAACAAAGTTGATTCTAATATTTTAAGGTGAAGATCGCTTGCTCATACCTTTTGTTAATGGGTGATTTCTATTGATATTGCAAGGTTGGATTGAGATTTTCTATGTCTGTGCTTAATCTAAATTGTTGGATGAACATTGTTCTTTGATGGTGTTCATCAATGGTTTAAAAACACTCAAACACAACCTCTGAAGATTGCATCCACTTTATGTAGTTTTTTCCTAGTGGAGAAGTAAAGTGTGGTTGATCTCATCTGAAGAATTACTATCTATTGAGTTCTTATATTTAGCTTAGTCTTCCTAAACCTTTTCCCCTTTAATTTTGGTTTATTCTAGTTTAGTTCATTCAAAGTAGAAGCATCACATAATTGCTATATCAGATAATGAAGTTCCAGCCATAGCAAAGAAGTGAAAGAATGATCAAACGTAAGTCCCCTTGGATTACTAGCAGACATCAAAGCCAAATGAGTCTATATCCATAGTAAAGTATCTAGTGTGTAGTTGGAACCTATGAGTCAATGTATGATCTTCTTGTAATCTTAGCATAGATTTGATTTTGATCAAAAGAGGATATGGTGACTGTTGTAAACTTTATTCTATGTTGGTGTGGTCACAAAACACTCATCAATAGGTAGGTTTGAAGTTTAGCCTCTGTGACTTTATCATCACCGTCATAGATATTGTAAAGATTATACCAACCTTATTTTGTCGTACAATAGTGCATTATCTTCACAAATTCAAAGCTAGATAAAACACATAAAATAGCATTCTTGTCTTTTGCATTTGTCTCACATGCTCTTTTTCATCCTTGATCTCTTGGAAGATTTTTTGGAATCTCATAACCATGTACAATATATTGCCAAACACCAAAATGTAAAGCCATTAAATAGGCTTTCATCTTTACTCTAAAAAGTGCACAATTGGATCCATCAAACCAAGGGGACTTGTTTGAAGAAAGACCTTCTTGAGCTGTTGTGTATGTCATCCTGAATCTACCTCAAGCTAATAAGCTTCTTCTAAGAAACCTTGCTTTTATGCTGATGATAAGTCTAACTGCACCTTTGACATTAATGAAAACAATTTTCTCAACACTATGCAATTCTATGAGATTACATGGAAGAAGCTAATCTTGAATCACGTTAGTTTTATGTAGATCAACATCCACTCATATAGCCCTATCTAAATTTTGAATGTTTTCTTTATATGTCTTTTAATTAGTGTATAGCTTGATGATACTCTAGTTTCAAATTAATTTTGGTGGTGTACCACATATAGTTGATAAAAAAAAAATTAATGTGTGGTAGGGATACTGGTGCAGGAGCACCTAGTTTTGAGTGCAATTTCTTCATTTTGGCATTTTTGTTCATAGCTTGGTTTTGGATGGTGAATAAGAGACTTCTCATAGGTCCTCATATGTTTTTGATATGCTTTGGTAGGTTGGATGTCCATAGGACCATGCATTTGCTCAATTTTGGCTTGTAAGCCCTTGTAAGCCTAAAATGGCATAATCTTGCATTTTGATGTAAAATGTCTAGAATATCCTTGTTTGGCTTTAGGACATGTTAAAGTAGTGGTTTTTAGTCATCCTAAATGGTTTGGAGAAGGAAACAAAGCATGTAATGCACAAATGCACTTTTTGCAATGTTGAGCAACTTTTTGCATTTTTGAGAAAAGGGTTGGTTAGGAAACCGATTGAGATTTAGTTAGATTAAAAATGGCATATAGATACCCTGAGAATGAATGTATGAGGTTGGTGAACTCCTGAAGGAAAACTTAATACAATTTGGAGACCATTTTCAAGTTTTACCTTGTGTTTTCTAAGAACTAGAGCAACGGTCTATACTTCATGGATTGATTGCATTGTTGTTCTTTGATATTTGTTTTGGAATTGTTCGTGTACTGCTTAGGAAGCATTTTGGTTAGTTTTGTTGCAGGTTTGAATTGAATTCTTAATTTTGTAAGCTCTCAGCTTGAGTAAGGGTTTGAGAGGCCCAAACATGGTTCCAACTTGAAGTCCTTTGAGTTCTTCTCAATAACCCTTGGGAATAGAGCCATGGAACCTTTGTACAGTGTACATAGTCTTATTTTTCATTTGGAGCTCATTGAAAGGCCACTGAGCATCATTTCCTAGGCGAGATTAGTCATAGCCTAGTTAGGAAATGAATGAAATTAAGCAAATGCTTGCAGGGATGAGTAGGGTTGGAGTTGAATAGTGCTTGGCATGAACAAGTGGGGTGTGGTAGAGATTATGTGTGAGTTTAGAGGTGTGGCGGATCAAGGAAGACACCAAACCCTTGAAAGAAGACAAAAAAGAGCCTAAAACCCCTTAAAATAGCCATTCTCGGGTTCTATACCTGTACGATCAAACTGAGATTTCTCAATCCATAAATCTTGAATTAATTCCAAAAGGATACTCAAATCATCAAAGAGTTTGTGCGGGTCTTTGGGGAAATTGTGAGTAAATCCACAAAAACGGGTTTGATAGGAATAATTGGGGCTCCAAGGCTACTAGGCCTAGAAAATAGGGAAAGGAAGGAGTGATGGGGAAATGGATCAAACTAGACCCTATTCTACCTAAATAAACTTTCCTCAAAGCAATCAAATCCTTAGGAGGAAAATCCCTGGAAGGAGTGCCACTTTTTTGTGGAAAAATGGAGCCTGGGGTAGTCTTGGAATGGATAGAGGGATTGGAGAATCACTTTGAATATGATGGAATCAGTCAAGCACAAAAGGTGAAGGTGGACAAGTCTAGATTGAGAGGAGCAACCTTGACTTGGTGGAAATTTATCCAAGAAGAGAGGAAAAAAGAGGGTAAGAACCCAATAGCCACTTGGAAAGGCATGTTGGCCAAGGTTAAAGAAGCATACATCCCTGAAGATTATGAGATCCAGGTTGCACAAGAGGAGACAAAATTTGAGACAGAGAGACTTGGATGTGAGTAGCTACATTGAGGAATTTTAGAAGTTGTGTCTGAGATCCAAGGTGGTAGAGGATGAGAGCATCAAGGTAGCCAGATACTTGAATGGATTAAGATGGAATATTCAAGAGGAATTAAGTTTGTTATGCCCTAATACCATGCACAAGTACTATCAATTGGCACTGAAAGTGGAGGAAAAGATAAAGAAGAAACAAGAACAAAGCAATAGAGGTAGAGGTAGGGGAAGAGATGGCAGAGGTCAGAGAGGTAGCTTTGGTGGAAGAAGTGTAGACCAAAGATCCCAAGGGGAATCCAAGCTAGGTGAGCAAAGTGGGGATTCCAATAGCAAGAGCAGCTATAGAGGAAGGGGATCTAGCAACTCTAGTACATGAAGGTCTAGTGGATCAGGAAGAGGGTCCTATTTTCCCACCATGAAGTGCTACAATTGCCATCAACTTGGACATCCACCTATAGATGCCCTGAGAAGTCTTCTTCATCCCAAGGAGGTGAGAGGAGAGTAAATTATGCCCAAGAGGATGCAGCAAACATGAAAGCATCAGAAGTGAGTTTGGATTCAGAGGTTGGATATAACCTTATGATAAGAAGAGTCTTGTTAAAGAACTAGTTAAGGAGGAACCTAAGCAAAGGAGATCCTTGTTTAGAATAAAATGCAAGATCATGGGAAAGGTATCTAGAGTGGTGGTGGATTCAGGATCCACAGACAACATAGTGTCAAAGGAAGTGGTGAGTAAGCTCAATTTGCCAAGAATACAACATAGTGATCCCTATATAGTTATATGGCTCAACAAGGGGCAACATGTTCTTGTAAATGAACAAACTTGGGTGGAGTTCACTATAGGAGGCTACAAGGACAAAATATTGTGTGATATCCTACTCATGGATGCTTTCCACCTACTCCTAGGTAGGCAATGATAGTTTGACAGAAAAGAAATATACCATGGAGAGAAGAATGCTTATACCTTCCAAAAGGATGGAATCACCTACAAAATCCAGTCCATAGGAGACCAAGTAGAGGGCAGATCCAAAGGTTCTAATGTCCTGCCAGTTGGTGAGAAAGAGTTCATCAACACACTCAAGGAGGGAGAAGGAGTGGGGTTTTCCATTGTTGTAAAGCCAAAAGAAGACAACAAAGAGAAGAAGGTGTGCATTCCTAAAGAAGTGCAATAGGTCCTAAATCAGTTTAAGGACATCATTAGTGATGGAACACCAGCTACATTGCCTCCTTAATGTGCCAAAAGTCACCAAATTGATTTTATACTCGGAGCTTCATTGCCCAATAAGGGAGCTTATAAAATGACACTGGATCAGAACAAGGAGATAGCCAAGCAAAAAGAAGAACTCCTAGACAATGGACTAATCAGGAGGAGCATGAGCCCATGTGCAGTGCCCACCATTTTGACTCCAAAGAAGGGAGGTACTTGGAGATTTTGCACTAATTCTAGAGCCATAAACTAGATTACCATCAGATATAGATTTCCCATCCCAAGAATTGAAGACTTGATGGATTGTTTGGGAGGTGTTGAATACTTCACCAAGATAAATCTTAAGAGTGGTTACCACCAAATCAGAATAAAGGAGGGTGATGAATGGAAGACAACCTTCAAGACTATAGAAGGACTCTATGAATGAATTGTTATGCCATTTGGACTCACAAATGCTCCTAGCACATTCATGAGACTCATGAATGAAGTAATCAATGACTAAATTGGTAAAAAAATTCTTGTTTACTTAGATGACATATTGATTTTTAGCAAGTTTAAAGATGAACATCTCAAGCATATAGAAATTGTATTGAGTAAACTATGTGATGAGCAACTAACCATCAATTTGGAGAAATATGAGTTTATGAAACAAGAGTTGGTGTATCTTGGGTTTGTAGTCTCAAGAGATGATTTGAAGATGGATACCTCTAAGGTGCAAGACATAATCAGTTGACCTACACCTAAGACAACAAGTGAAGTAAGAAGTTTACATGGCTTGACTCAGTTTTATCGAAAGTTCATCAGAGGGTTTAGTGAAATATGTGCACCCATGCTTGAGACAATCAAGGGAGGTATGAGAACCAAGTTTGTTTTGACAAAGGAATCACAAAGGGGATTTGATCTCTTGAAGACAAAGGTGGATACTCAACTGGTACTTATCCTACCAAGCTTTGACAAGCCCTTCACTATTGAATGTGTTGCAAGCAACATAGCGGTTGGAACAGTTTTAAGCCTAGACAATAGGTCAGTTGCCTTTTTCAGTGAGAAGATCAATGATGCAAAGAAAAGGTATTCCTTGTATGATTTGGAATTGTATGCACTTTTCCAATCTCTTAGGAAATGGAGGCATTATTTTCTGCCTAAGGAATTTGTGGTTTATACTAATAATCAAGCTCTCAGCTTTCTTAATTCTCAAGAAAAGTTAAACCCTAGGCATATTAAATGGGTAGAGTATTTGCAGTCATATACCTTTACCATTAAACACAAAAAAGGACAATGTAATAAGGTAGCTGATGCATTGAGTAGGAGTTTACTAACTGTGCAATAAGTGCAGCTCAAAAGCATTGCAATGGATAGTATCAAGAATCTGTATGAAGAAGATGAAGACTTTGTTGCTGCCTACAAGGTTTGCCAAGAGTTTGGAAACCATTTTCATAGTGAATATGCAAATTACACCTTTCAAGATGGCATTTTGTTCAAAGGAGGAAAGATATGTGTGCCTAAAGGATCTATGAGAGAAAACTTGATGGAAGAGAAGCATAATGGATGCTTGAGTGGACATTTTGGTTTGAACAAGACTTTGGAACTTGTCCAAAGATTATACTATTGGCCTGAAATGCAAAGAGATATCAGGAGATATGTGGAGAAATGTGTGATTTGGCAAAGAGATAAGGGTACATCTTCCAATGCTGGTCTTTATCAACCTTTACCTATTCCCAACTAGCCATGGGAGTGTGTAAGTATGGACTTTGTTGTTGGTTTGCCTAAAACCAAATCAGATTTTGATAGCATCTATGTTGTGGTAGATAGGTTTAGTAAGATGGCTCATTTTATTCCATGAAAGGTCACTCATGATGCTAGTCACATTGCTCACTTATTTTTCAAGGAGGTTATTAGAATCCATGGTTTACCTATCAGCCTTGTGTCAGATAGGGATGCAAAGTTTATTAGTCATTTCTAGATGACTTTGTGGCAAAGATTAGGTACTAATTTGTCTTTTAGTTCAGCCTATCATCCCCAAATGGATGGCCAAACTAAGGTATTCAATAGAACACCTGGAAACCTTATTAGATGCTAGACAAAAGAGTATGGGCAAGCTTGGGATCAGATCATCCATCAAGTTGAGTTTGCCTACAATGACAGTGTGAATAGGTCCACCGGTAAAATCCCTTTTGAGATTGTATATGGCATTCATCCTAGAGGTGTTTTGGAGCTCAAAGATGTGGGAAAGATGGGAGAGAAGAGTGGAAATGCATTAGACATGTCTCAATCAATGCAAGAGGTTCATGAGCAGGTTAGGACAACCCTATCGGACACTACTCAAAGGATCAAGGAAAGAGTAGATGAGAAAAGAAAGGATATCCAATTTATTGTTGGTGACATGGTGATGGCTCATTTGAACAAGTCAAGACTTCATAAAGGTGTCCCTATTAAGCTTCAGATGAGGAGGATAGGTCCTTGCAAAGTTTTGGCCAAATATGGCAATAATGCATACAAGATAAACTTACCCGATGATATGACTTTATCACCCATTTTCAATGTGGCAGATTTGGTGCAGTATAATTGAACACTTCAAGAAGAATATAGTAGAGTCTCAGAGGTCTCTCAAGCCCTTTTAGACCTACCCTTACTAGTTGCACCCATTCCCCAAGCCGAGAAGGTGTTAGATTCTAGAGTTTTGAAGAAAACAAGGCATTCTACCTACATGGAGCACTTGATCAAATGATAGCACCTTCCAGCATCAAAGGCTACTTGGATAACTGAGGGAGAATTTTCTAAGCATGGAGGTCCCCTTTCTTTACTACCTAAAGGAGTCACTTGACTTCTTTTTCATGGGGGAGTATGGTGCAGGAGCACCTAGTTTTGAGTGCAATTTCTTTATTTTGTTATGTTTGTTCATAGCTTGGTTTTGTATGGTGCATAAGATTCTTCTAATAGGTCCTCATATGTTTTTGATATTCTTTGGTAGGTTGGATGTCCATAGGACCATGCATTTACTCAATTTTGGCTTGCAAGCCCTTCTAAGCCTAAAATGGCATAATCTTGCATTTTGATGTAAAATGTCTTGAATAGCCTTGTTTGGCATTGGGAAATGTTAAAGTAGTGGTTTTTAGTCATCCTAGATGGTTTGGAGAAGGAAATAAAGCATGAATTACACAAATGCATTTTTTGGCAAAAGTTGTCAAAGTTGCTTGACAACTTTTTGCAACATTGAGCAACTTTTTGCATTTTTGAGAAAATGGTTGGTTAGGAAACCAATGGAGAGTAAGCTAGACAAAAAATGGCATATAAATTCCTTGAGAATGAATTTAATGAGGTTGGTGAATGCCTGAAGGAGAACTTAATACAATTTGGAGACCATTTTCAAGTTTTACCTTTTATTTTCTAAGAATTAGAGCTGCAGTCCGTACTTCATGGATTGATTGCATTGTTGTTCTTTGATTTTTGTTTTATACATGTTCATGTAGTGATCAATAAGCATTTTGGTTAGTTTTGTTGCAGGTTTGAATTGAATTCTTAATTTTGTAAGCTCTCGGCCTGAGTAAGGGTTTGAGAGGCCCAAACATGGTTCCAGCTTGATGTCCTTTGAGTTCTTCTCAATAACCCTTGGTACTCGAGCCATGGAACCTTTGTACAGAGTATATAGTCTTAGTTTTCATTTGGAGTTCATTGAAAGGCCATTGAGCATCATTTCCTAGGCGAGCTCAGTCATAGCTCAGTTAGGAAATGAATGAAATTAAGCAAATGCTTGCAGGGATGAGCAGGGTTGGAGTTGAAGAGAGTTTGGAATGAACAAGTGGGGTGTGGAAGAGCATATGTGTGAGTTTGGAGGTGTGGCAGATCAAGGAAGACACCAAACCCTTGAAAGAAGACCAAAAAGAGCCTAAAACCCTTTAAAACAAGCCATTCTCGTGTTCTGTACATGTACCGTCAGACTGAGATTTATCAATCTATAAACCTTGAAGTAATTCCAAAAGGGTACTCAAATCACCAAATATTTTTTGTGGGTCTTTGGGGAAATTGTGAGTAAATCCACAAAAAGCAATTAGGTAGGGCTAATTGGGGCTCTAGGGCTACTAGGCCTAGAAAATAGGAAAAAGAAGGAGCGATGGGGAAATGGATCAAACCCAAACTCAAAACCTGTTGATTGGCCTTGGAAAACCTCATGAACACCTACTACAACCTCTACAAGCATTTGTTAGGAGTTTGATAGTGTAAGGTTGGATTTACCCTTGTCAATCTCAACCATGCCTGAGCAACCAATGAGCACATCTTGAATGGGAGCACTCCTAGAGAGTTTGGATTCTTAATTTGATTGATAGATTAGAGAAAACTGAAGGGAGCCCAATAAGAAAACACTTGACTACCGTTTGATAAAGGATTGACTCTCTTTGAGTATCCCTCCCCATCAGATACCTATTCTTTACTAAAATCTTTTTGATCGTGCAATAGTCCATACAATTGTTGTTAAAATATAAACTGTATAAATCATCAATCATTATGAATAGGCATGCCTCTTTTAAGAGACACATCTCTTCATTGATGAACCTATTTAAGGATCTTTGGATCCTCTTATTTGGACATACAAAAAATAAAATTTAATGCTCTACAATTTTTATCATGATATCAAAGCCAATCATTGTAGAAGGTTTGATTAAAGATTTCCGGATTTGTTAAAGATGTTGCTATCCAATAAGTGATCATTGTGAGCTTGTGAAGAAAAGTATTTTTTTTTAGTTATTGTGGCTAGAGGAGATAGTTGGTTTCAGACAAAGCCATGAAAAGAACTGAGGAATATTACAGATAGGAGAAGATAAGAGGCTACCAAGTTTAGCTGCTACCTTTGAAAAGCAGATTGCAAAAATAAGTCGCTTAATATGTGATCACCAGACATAAAGTGATGGATGGAGTAAGTTGGTCAATGTAGAGTCTATCATTGTCAAAAGGAGAATCATGGAAGGTGACTATTAAAGCCACAACTGTGTAAAAAAGAGATCAAATTTAATTTAGCTGCAGCTACTGTCATCAAAGTAAGAGAGATTGCAACTAGAATAAAGGTGCTCAATTCAAATTAAAAAATAAGAGATCACTCAAGTGTGTAGCCACTAGAAATGATAAAGGTGCCACAAAGAAACAACAACCAAATTCAAGGCTCGGGTTGGGTGCAAGAGGAATAAACAATATGAAGTTGCAGATCAGAGAGGAATAGATAACATTAGGCACTCTCCAAGCAAATTGGTTTTTTCAAATCCTATTAACTAGATCACTGAAGAAAGTTTATTCAGAGATCATCCCAATAGTAAAAGTCACAGTTCTTTATTATTTCTTACAAAAGGTTGTAACATTTTTAGAAGTTGGTGTTAGGGTTAGTAATAATAAAATGGCAAAAAAAAAAAAAACATGTTAAAAGATGTCAATTTAGTTGAAGTGGATATATAAGTCTCTCAAGAGATCACTACCTTCATTAGAGGAAGAGAATTACATTGGTTTTTTACATTAGTTTCAAAGAAAAAGTCTCTGTGTTAAATGAACGAAAAGTTGCAAATTTAAGAAAGAAGATTGCATGTGGTAAAATATTTAATGAGAAGAGATAATAGATTTAGGGAAAAAAAAGAGCCTATCTACATCAATTATTGAAAATTGGTCAAAGAAGAAAGGTGATCATTATTATTTGTCTACAATATTTGTTAGTTTAATTTTGAAGAGATGCATAGTTACTAGTAGATTATTTCAAATCAAGAAGGAAGCATGTAAATAAAGGAAAGATTTGATCACAAAGGTCATTATTGGAATTGATCATAAAGATCATGAATTTGATTGCAAAGATCTTTATTGGAATTGATCGCAGAGATTGTTAAAGTTTTTTTGGTCACAAAGATCATTATCAGAATTGATCATATAGATCATTAAAGTTTTTTTTATCACAAAGATCTTTTGGATTTTGATATTTGTGAAGGTTTTCATCATAATTTTTTTTAAAAAATGCTTAACTTTCTTTTGTTGATATCTATGAAGGTTTCGATCACAAATATCTTTGGAACACTTCACTTTCTTTATTGATATCTTTGAAGTTTTTTTATCGCAAAGATCTTAGGAAATGATTCACCATCTTTTTGTTAATTCCTATGAAGGTTTTAATCACAAAGATCTTTGAAAATGCTTCAACTTCTTATAGAATAACCATGAAAAACATCTTGTTATGGATAGTAATGAAAGTTTGTAATCAAGTGAGTTTGAAACAAGGATTAGACTATATCCATTTGAAGGCAATGATGTTAATGAGTTGTTAGCCAACCTTTTTTTATAGGTACCCCCCATTGTGTAGTTAAGTTATGTGATAAAATAAAAATTTTGGGGGGCTGTTAAAATATAAACTGTATTTCATCACAGCCATTATGTATAGACATGCCTCTTGTAAGAGACACGTCTCTTCATTAATGAACCTATTTAAGAATCTTTGGATCCTCTTATTTGAACATACAAAAAATATAATTTAATGCTCTCCAATTTTTATCAATGACACCATGTGCCATTCTTCATGAATGCATACACAATTAGACTACTACAAGGAGAAACTATTAGCCTATTATTTCCTTGAATGAAAAAATTCATGGACTCGGTGAACTGGATTTTTCAGTCCTAAAAAAACCTACAAGAACCATGTCTCACATATGTTGAACATGATGACTGATTGTACACTGGAAACTTATATTTCCTTCTCTGGTTGTAGCTATCCTAATCAGCTAAAGGTTTTAAACCATATGTCGATATTCTTATAGCTTCTGTTATTAATTATCATACGTGCAAGGTTTTTGTTGAACTAACATTTCATGTGTGTTTGCCCAATTTTTGACCCTCCAAACTTGTACATGTTGATAGGTGTCATCAAGATGTGTGAAGTCACAGTACAATATTGTTCTTTATGATCTTGTAGCACACAAGAGAGCAAATCTTGTTTATACATAAGCATATACAAGATATCAATATGATGATGGTTCTTAGATATTCCAATCTCTCATCTGTTTTGATAATAATTATGAGAACATAGATTTGCTTGTTACAAATCCTTATTCACATGTAGGTAAAGTGTGATGGCTTGCAGTAACCATGGAAGATGTTAAAGTTAGTGTTAGTACTTTATGTTGGATCAAAAAAAAGATGCTCACCTTACTATTCAAAATTCAAGCAATGATGCTCAGAAGGAGAAGTGGGTTAACATGCTTCTGAGGATGTACAGTTTGCAGTCGACACTTTTTCATAAGCTTCCATCATGGTTTCATTTTGCATCAGCAATGTTGTTCAAATCAGAAACCATTGACTATAAATCGAGACATTGAATAGTTTTAATAAAATGATGGCATTCAAGATTTTGACAGAGTGCAAGTAAAGTAACTATGCTAGTTTTCATAATATGGCTAATATTTGAGATAGGTATTGAGTCCCATTGATGCTAAGGGTCTCAATTTGATTATCAGGTCTCTTTTACAAGCATCAAAGGGTTGGAATATTAGAGATTATTAAGTTTTGTCTTAAAAAATAAAGAGGAATGCCAAGGCAGTGAACATAACAACTTTGTTTTGAAAAGTAAAAATAAACCAAAAAGGAAAGAAAACAAGCCTTTTTTGCTCTAGAAATGAATGTAGGTTGGATACCAAACTTTAAAACCAAAATAAATGATGTCAAAACTAATGTGCCTGAGATGGGTACTGATTATGGTATGCAAGAGAATGATGGGACACTGATGTTGTGGTTTGATGATTTCAGTAACTTGTATAGAAAGCTAAGATATCGGTTCTTGTCTTAAAGGGCTGGGTTCGGGCCTTGGTTCTTGCCCAGTCCTGGTCTAAGCCAGGTTCTTCCTGGGTTCCACCCGGGTCCTCCCAAGGTGGGTGGGTTATCTATGGTAGGATGGGTTCTCTGTGTTAGGCTAGGTTCTCTATGGGGCCCACGGGTCATGAATATGATATTACACTCTAGTTATTACTGATTACATTTGCAATATATAAATATTTATTGGCATTGGCAATTATGGATTTATCATTTATCATTTATCATTTCTGTATGGGAAGTCACAGTGTATATTGCATATTTGTATGGATTGAATCATTGTAATAATCAATAATGGTAGTGATACTTTATAAATTATATAATTATATTTTATAATTTGATGTTTGAGCATATGTGTGTGTGTGTGTGTGTGTGTGTGTGTGTGTGTGTGTGTGTGTGCGTGTGTGTGTGTGTATGTGTGTGTGTGTATGTGTATGGACGTACTCATACCCATACCCAAGGAAAAAAAAATTTAACCGAATCCGCGAATCCATACCTGTATCTGTATCTGTACCGGTACCAAGACTGTTGATTGATTTGCATAGGAGATTTGGTAATTGAATCCAACAGAGTTGTAGATTTTGCTTTCCCATATTTGTAAATTAAGTCATTTTGATATGACTTAATAGGTGATCTATGTTAGAAAATGGGTCATACTTTTTAGAAAAGTAAAGAAAAACATAATTAAAATATGGTTTATTTTAAAATCATTGCTTTTCAGGAAGTAGTTATCAGGGATTTTGCATGTAATTGGACAGTTTTTTTGGAAAGACATTAATTCTCTCTGACATTATATAGGAGCAAGAAGTCTTTGAGCTTTTTATTTTGAATTGAATAAAGATCGATAGGGATAGTCGAACCAGTAGTCTCTTTATTTGTATATCTGATGTACAACGTTTCTTTGAATATCTTCTGTTAAATAGATAATGCAAATACTTCTTTTCATATATATGTTTAACATATATAAGTGGAATATGTTTATAGGTTGCTTTGTGATTTATTAGTCATAAAAGTCTATGTGTAGGCACATCTCTTATGTTGGACTACATTCCACTTTTAAAACCCTTGCTGCACTCTTTTCAAATGATATTTATTAAGAAATGAATTATGTGTTTATCCCTCTCTTTAATCAACCCCTTCTTTTCATTGGTCACTCCCTTTTACATTGCACTTGTTGTACGTCACTAATAATGTACTGTGGTAGACATTTTAGCATTGTGGTAGACATTTTTAGCATTGTGTCACTAAATTTGTTAATAGAGAATATGATCAAAGTTGTTAAGTATTAAGTTTTTAATGTCATGGCATTGATTTTACTTTCAAACACTAGAATCTAAAGGTTGATCTCTATTTTGAAAAAAAAAAATCAATAAAATTATATTATTGATTAGTACGTGGGATGTATTGATTCTAGATGAATCATGAAGTTAACAAACTATAAAAGATCTCTCAACATTGACTAGTTTTTATATGGTTTATGGCACCATAACTATATGCCAATCTAGCGCATTGTTCTTTTATTAGTATTTGTGAAGATGATCAAATATTGAACTAGGAGTATGATCCATTAATTTGGGTTGTAAACATGTTTTAATGGGGATGAAAATTAAAAAAATCTTTGATACCAATGTTTCAAATCCTAGGAAGATTATTGTTTGGTGTCCTCTCCTATTGCATAGCCAATAATGACCTATTATTGGTGATTATAAATAGTAAATATTGAATAAACAAAAAGATTATAATAATAACCTACTATTGGTGATTATAAGTTTGGTGTCCTCTCCTATTGCAAGTTGTTATCCAAAATGAGTAGATACAATCTCATGCTCTTCTCTGCTTCTTTGTCTGCTCATAATCAGGATCGTCAGTGGGCAATTCATGTTTGCAGAGTGGACAGAAATTTGAGGAAGCCAACCACTTATCAATACACTCTTCATGGTATTCATGTTTGCATGGCATCTTCTTCATTGTTTCCCCCTCCACCATTTTCTCCTGGCACACAGAACACAAGTTTTCTTTGCCCTTAACTAAAACTTTGGTTTTCAAATTCCTTACTGCAGTTTTAGCTGCTGGAGGATTTCCTCTGATTTGAACTGCAGACCCATCAAGCCAAAGATCATCTTGAATATCATAAATGCGAAATACTAGAACAGCTGTATTAGATTGAACATCTTGCCATATTTTTTCCCAATTCAAGTTGTCTCCTGCTATTTGAATTGTTGTATTATTCATGGATTCAAGACCCCAAAACATTACTCTGAGTGGAAGAATATAAGAATTTGAATCCTCTGCAGGAATTGTCCTTCTGTTTCTACTCTGTTCAGGATTGGAATGTGAGAATTGGGCAAGATATCTGCCCACAAACAAACAAGTTACAGAGATAGCAACACTATTAGTGAAATACTCTATGTGTGAAATCCTTCTGTGTATGTATTTTCTGTAAGCTTCAGAAGCTCTGTTTCTCAAGACATTTGCAGGCACATTTGGTTGGAGAAGTTCTGATGGGTTGGGAACTCCTGCTCCAATGCACAGTTTCATGACTTCTTTGAGTTCATCTCTGTATACTCTGGAATACTCACTAAATTCAATTGACAAAGCTTCCATGCATTCACATTCACCAGAGGGAGTTATATGTGCTTCACACTTTGGGCACTTCAATTGTTCCATATTATTCACAGTTAATCTCTAAATCAGGTTAGGATGGAAGAGAAACTAAGCAAATTTCCAATTAAAACGATTGTATCTATATTAATATCTGATTTACATGGTCCAAATATTTGTGTGGACACTGCAACCTTTGGTATAAGTCGTGTACCCTCATTGGGGTTCATACGTTTTCATATGAACATTGTTTATAGGCAACTTAAATAGAAGTTTAGTATTGTTTTTATCAATTCAAACAAAGACTAACTCCTTCCTCACGCCAAGGTGAAAATGGAGTGCTTGTGGACAGGAATGAAGTGTGAGAGTGTTGGCATGAAGCATGGGAATGCTAATGATGCAAAGTAGCCTGCAACAAAAAAAAAAGGCCAAAATGGAAAAAAGATATATGAGATGGATTTTCCAAAAAGAGAAGGAACTTGTGCTATAATATCATGTTGGAGCATTCCACAAATGAATCAAGAGTCAACAATCTATCATAAAATGTGTATATACAATAAACTCTTTTTGCATATATAAATGAAAAAAGTAGGAAGATGAAATCGAAAGACTTGACACAACTGTGAAGGCATGTGTCAAGTGTCTATGTAGTGAGACAACTAACCAAGTGAATTTAAGCTAGTGTGAATATGACTTCTAGGTATAAGTACCAGATAAAAGACAATTACATGAATAAAGGTAATGTTCACGCTAACACAAACACCCATTTGAATAAGCTTTTCTTCAAAAGAAGACATAGCAAAATTACTCCCAAAAAGTATGCTTTGTAGCATACAAAGTAGACAAACATTAAATATTTAGGTCCTAGATTTAAAAGAACACTAAGAACTAATTGTGTATCTATCCTTTCAGTTTTACACTCCTTCAATGGAGTTTTCAGTAACTTGAATTTTGTTATGAAGTCTTGTATGACATGTGTTTTAATATTATGACTTGAGATGTGAATTGATAATTATCCATTTAAAGTGGGAAAAATCCTATGTGTACCCTAAGTAAACTTAACTCGCATGTGTGATTAGAACTTGGGTGATGAACTTGCTAGGTACAAGACCCCTTTCACGCCAATAATGATGATCTACATCTCAATGAATAGAATATCAACATAAATGAAATAAATAACTAGAATATTTATCATGAAATTGCTAATGAATAAAAGGAAATATACGAAGAGAAACTATACACATAATATAGATAAGATATGAATTTCATAAATCAACATATTTTATTCTCTTATCATATTCAAAATTTAAAAAGGTTTTTCATAACATTCATTATTGTGATCCATCCTCATTCAATGATTTGCAACTTGAAAAAATATGTTCTCCTTAAATGGGGTGGAGAAATCCAACATTCTAAATTCTTGTCCTTATTTAACTTTGAATTTACATGTTTTTAGTCATTTACTAGTCATTGTTAAGGTTTCTATATTAGTTAACCATTATTTGGTAGTTATCTTCTTCTTAATTGAGATTGCGGGTAGGTCCTTGATTTTAGTTTTCCTAGCACATTTCCTTATCCATCCTCCTAGTATATCCCGTATCATACTTGATACAAAGAATTATATTTAAATTACTCATCTAATTCCTTCCAAGACATTATATTAGAAGAGAATAACTCCATCTTTACTTCTTAATATTGTGATTAGGATTTTCTAGAGTTTTCTTGTCACCAAACGAGGATTTTGGAAATTTACATGGTCAATCAAATGGAATAATACCTATTGGTGTTTAAGGAATGGTATAGGATTGTTGATTCTCAAACTTAATTTAATTGATTAACCCAACAATATTACTAGTTGTACAATTAATTTCTAGGTGATGCAACAATATTCGATTATAAACATTTTATAGAAAAAATAAACTAACTAGGTGCCATTCACAAGGTCTAAAAGGAAATTTTAGATATGTAAATTGAATACTTCTGTAGACGTATAAAAATGACCATATTCCTAAATGAATATTTTATGTTCATTTCTCTATTTGATTAAATCCAATTTAATTAAATTATCCACATTCCTCTATTTAATTAAGTAAATTAATCAATTTATTTAAATAAATTCACTATACCATTTAATGAATAAATCATTTTATTCAATTAAATCCCCCTATCCACTTTTAATTAAATTTAAATTTAATTAAATAGTTATCCTAAATTGAATAAATCTAATTTATTTAATTTCCCCAAATTTCAACCAAATTGAATAAAATTATTTAATTCAATTTAAATCCTATTATCCCCCCATCCACTTGCAAAATCCCAAACCCCTTTCTAATCCCTTCTAGAATCTTCTAAACACTTCTAATTAACCTAACCCTCCTCTAAATTTTGTCACATCCCTAAGCAAAGGGAAGTCACTTCTCAAATGGCTTAAAGTCTTTGATAACCATTAAAGGTTTTCAACCTTCAACCACCAAAACCCTTAAAGTCTTTGAAAACCATTGAAGGCTTCCAACCTTCAACCACTTAATCCCTAAAGTCTCCAATAACCATTGATGGTTAATTCAAACCCTCCCACATGGTTAAAACATTTGTTTTGACTCAACCTGTATCCAACCCAAGGGTCTCATCAGACCATTAATGCTTTGACCATGATTATCTCTTAATCATTTGCACAAAGGTTTATCCTTGGATTAACTCTTAATCCAGTGGGTAAGCCTAACTTAGACTTGACCCTTAGCCTTTAGATAACCATGAGGTCTTCTCAGGCCTTTAATGCCTCCAACCTCTTCTCTCAACCCAACCCTATGTTGACACTTGTCACCATTTCATTGGTGCCAATTGTCCACATGGATCCCCAACTTTCAAACCTGGCCCTTGATTAAACCTTTCAATCTTGACGATCCATTGCCCTGTTTATGCTATAAATAGAGCTCTCATTCCTCCATTCTCAACAATCATCTTTCAAATTTGAAGCATTATACTTATGCTCAAATTCTTTCAAGCCTTCGCATTTCATATATGCTCATCATTTAACCTCTTTTAGATCAGGAATTAGACTAAATATGCATGTTTAGTGTACTTTTTTTTATCATTTAGCTCAATCATAGACTAAATATACCATGTTAGGATAGTATCCATACTAATCTCGTCATCTTATCATCTAGTTTATTGCATTTTTAGCATCATACATAGCTTCATATCTATTTCATACTAAATTTAGCAAAAGCATCTCTCGTTCTCATATTTGCCATCCCTAAACCATTTTGCTCAATGATCTGAGAGCAAAACATTGGTTTGAGGGACATTGTGAGATAGAGAACCATGGGACCCTCCTTGGGAAGCTGAGTAACACTACGTTACTCCATAGCTTGCATCAAGAAGTCTTGTGTGTGTGTGTGTGGACTAGTTTATAACATAATTTTCACATATTAAGTTTTATTCGCCCACTTTTCTCGCATACAACTTCAAGTAGGCATATACCTAATTTATCACCATTTCAATATTCCTTTTAAATAAACTTGCCAACTAGTGAGCAACATTAATTAAGAAGGTGATGAGTGTAGACACTTAAATTTGACTGATTAATTCAATCAGATCAAATCTCCTAAGTCGCTTGTATTAGTTGAATAATTCAGATTATTCAATTAAAATCAAGTATCTTGTTGGCTAAATTAATTTAATTAATAAAGCCATTCCCCATAGCCAATTAATTAATTAACCACTTAATTAATTTAACCTCCCCTTTTCTTCCAATCCCTTGAATTAATTAATCTAATTAATTTATCCTCCCCTTTTCTTTCAATCCCTTGAATTAATTAATCTAATTAATTAATTCCCCCTTTCCAATCCCTTGAATTAATTAATTCTCCACTTTCCAATCCCTCAAATTAATTAATCTAATTAATTAATTCCCCCTTTCCAATTCCTTGAATTAATTAATCCAATTAATCAATTCCCCCTTTTCATCCCCTTATTTGAATTAATTTAATTCAATTACTCTCATTTAGTCACATGTCTCCTAACTTCTAACCACCTAACTAACCCTCCTTCTAACCTAACCTCCAATCTAACCCATGGGTTCTAACCAACCCAGTCCTCCCAAATTAACCTTATCATATCCTATCCTAACCTCGCCTCACATGTGTGTGCACACTCACAATTCCCTAATTTCCTTAATATTAGGAAATTTGTACCTATTTTGGGTGGCTTCCTCCAAAAATGGACATGTGTCCTTGAGGACACATGTCAAGCCCCTTCTTGACATTTGTCCCTCTAAAAGACATATGTCCTCCCTTGTTGAGCCACTTGTCCCCTTTGAGGACAAGTGTGGAATCTTATTCCACGTGGCATCCTTAAGATTGCCACTTGTCCTCCTTGAGGACAAGTGTTGCATTTTCCCAATCCCCTCCTTTCCTTCCAACTCCTATTTAATCCCCCCTCTTTTTCAAGCAAATCATCCACTTTCTCACTATCATACCGTTATCATGCATAATTTCATCTACTTTCATACAATCACACCCTCATGATGTAGAATTTCATCATCATATAACATAATCTTCTCATCCTCATATCCTCTCATCCAATTTGCATATCTTGAATCTCACCTTCAAATCACACGTTGTGGAGGAATATCGAGCACAAGCTACATCATGAGCACACATCCAACCGCAAGATAATCAAATCAAGAAGTTAAATGGAGTCACATTTTATTATGTTTTTTTGTCAATTATGCTTCATTTGTTTTCTTTTAGCATCCCTATCTTGAGGTGTTTGAGCTAATTGTGTTTGCATAGATTGCTTAGTTTTAAATTTTGATCATTCATAATTGTGCACGATTTTCCCTCACACGATGAGTAAGTATACTCCTTTGTATTATCCCATTGCCATACATATTGCAAATAAAAAGAATTTATTAACTTGACATCAAATACTATTAATAATGGGAAAATATGAGTGGTTAGGGGGAAAAAAATAATATAATCATGCTAGTAGTATAGGTTCTCTTATGGACCATAATGTTATTTTGATATCTTTTTATTTTTATTTTTATTTTTATTTCCAATAATTATTTCCAACAAACATTGTTCTATTTATTCACATACCAATTATATATATTGGTGATCTTATATAAATACTTAATTATGCATAAATACATAACAAGACACTTGAGAGATTTTAAGTAAGTTCAATAAATACTTGTCCCGAAATGAGCATTAAGATAAATAAGAAATTGTATGGGTACATGTGGATTTCACCATTATATTTGTATCTTCTACCTTAAAGTCCATGAAATTCATAGAATGATCGTGTATCAAAAGGCATACAACACTCGAAAGAAACACGCATAGTGAATATCTCAAAAATGACTCGAGTGTGTGAGGGTACAATGCACTCTTCAAAATATGACTCTCTATGCAAGAGAATAAACATGAGAATAGTAGAAAGGAAAGAATGAAAACAAAATACTTATTCTAAGGAAAGAATGAATATAAAATACTTATTCTAAAGGAAAGAATGAATATAAAATACTTATTCTAAAGGATTGGAAGAATCAAACAGAACCATATCTACGAGTATGATAGACCCTTGTTCTACTCCGCTAATTGAGGCATGTGTTTCAATAAGTGAAGTGTGTGAAGGAAGCGTGTAGAAGATCAATAAAGGTTGACTTGGTTACTTTGTTTTTTTGGTCGAGGCATATTTTGGTAATGTGTTGATTCGAGCAATGTATTATTGTGTAATTCATTTGTGTTTGATCGACATATTATCTCAATGTATGTGCTTACCGATATATATATACATAGAAGATATGTAGGTGTGTGTGAGACATAGCAGAGTATGAAGTGTGCGAGCAAAAAAGTAGTGGTATGCAAGGTAAGAGAGTAAGAAGAGAAGTAGTACTATGCAAGCAATGTTGCAATAATCCCTCACTGGATTTGTTGCAAGCAGTTGAATAGACAGAGTGAAGGCAGTTTTATAATAATCCCTTACTAGATCTGCTACAGGCAGTTGTGGACAGGTTGGAGAGATCCTTTACTAGATCTATTGTGAGTTGTTGTGATTTGTTATTTGAGCTTATCTTGGAAATAACTTCATGCATTTGGAGATGCAATTTTCCTCAGTTCACTTATTCCTATTGCAGTAAGCATTCTGGCAGTGAGTCATATTGTATTCAGGCAGTTAGCCAATTGATAGTGAGCCACCCCTTTTGTAAAACACCATATGACTAGTTATATTATCTTGAGAGTTAACCCTCTCTATGATTTTTCCCATTTGGGCTTTCCACGTATAAAAATCTGGTGTTGATTTTGTGGTTATGTTTTTCATTCATTCTACATTTGTTATTTCATGTTGATGAGATTAATTGCTAAGGTTAAAATATCAGGAAAAGTTTAATAAGTGTGGGAAGACTAATTCACCCCCCCCCTCCTCTCTGTATTCCAGTCCATTCAACCATTCAACATGAGCTTGTAGTGTTCAAGGTCTTAATGACAGGTTCCCAAGAATATATATGGAGGGATGTTCATCAAAAGAATTCAACTCTCGATGTTCTTTGTTTATAGGAGGTCAATATATTTAGTTTTTTCTTTTTATTGCTTGTTTTAACATTTGGCTAGTTCACTCTATTTTTAATAGCAATCATAATCTTGGTCACAGAGGAATTATAACCTTTCTCTCTCCTAGGTGGCTTTAACGTGTACTCAACTATAATTTTGACCCCACTAACTATGTGATATGGATCCTCTTAAATGTTCAGAATTATTATTTTGGTATTATAAATATTTATGTTTCCAATGATGCCACTAAGAGATCCTTATTGTGGTGATAAATCACTAATTCATTGCCTATTTCATCTTGGATTATATCTAGTGACTTTAATATGGTCAATATGGAATTTGCCTTTGCACTTGAAAGTGAGGTATATTACATTAGTAATAAATTGGGTCTTTTTAACCCAATATGGGTCACCCCCATAATAATTCCCATTGCTATACATGGAATAGTATTTTAACTAAGCCTAATAGATTCTTTAAATATTTGGATCATGCTATGATTTTTTATTAATCCTTTTTTACTTTGCCAATTGTCTTTCATTTCTGATTGAGCCTTTGTTGGAGGTCAATTGCCTCTATGTAATCCCATTAGGTTTAAAATTCAATGACAAGTTGGTATGCCTCATAATGGAAAAAATCAATTATTTTTTAATACTTCTGTACTAACTTGTTAATCCTTGTTCGCCCACATCGGATGGCTGTGAAACTTAGAAGCTATCCCTTCTTAAAAAATTGGCTATATTTCCTAGTGGAATAGATCCATTATGCATACTTATTTCCTTCATATCTATGGGAGCCAACTGGCCACATTTTGGTGTTGTACATATGAAGCCATAACCTCAATGATTTTCTATTTTATTTTAGGGTGGGAAAACTTCACCACCATAAGTAAATTGCTAACAATTTTTTTGCCAAATTGTTCAAATCAAAGCCAGTGGAGATCAAGCCTCCAAATATTTTTTCCAAGCTCTTAGTGTTCACCATACTTCTCATGATATTAAATAGACCATATATGGGGAAAATAATATAAAAGAACTTCTTGATATTCACTAGGATTTTGTTAAACACTAAGAGAAAGTTTCAAAGTGTAAAAAAATTATACTAAACATGATCTTGCCTTACAAAACTACCTTAAGGTTATTCCATATCACATTTTCACCACTCAACAAGATTATTTATGATCAATTACTCTCCATTATTGATATCAAAGAGGTAGTCCATACCATGACCGATGATAAGGCCCATCCTATTCCTTGCATACATCTCCCCCTTTCTTTCTTTCCCTTTTCATTTTTTTTCTTTTATTTTCTTGACATTTTTTTTTTTTTTTGTTTCTATCTTTGTTGGGATTTTGGGTCCCAAGAAGACCTAAGGAATTTTTACTTTGATCCTTAGTCAGCCCACATTTTTTCTCCCCACTGCTTTGTTCTTCTTTTTATCTTTTTGGGAACTTTGGGTCACAAAAGGACCTTGAGTCATTATTCTAAGGTCCAAGTCTAGCCTATGTACTTGTCTTAGCTCTATCTCTCCCTCAAACCTTGATATTTCAAAAGAACTGTGAATCTTTGGACTCCATCCTTCCATCCAGTTTTATCTTACGCTCTAACCTTCAAGAACCACATTAATGACAACCATACCATTCAAAAAATGGTTTTTTAAATCAATTTTAATGTTCATTTTAAGTGCCTAATTACTGTAAATTTAGTCTTTTAGATAAAATTAAGCCTTCAATACCCTTAGACAATTAATAAGTGTGCAAATTTTGTGATTTTAGTTTGCTTTATCTTCTTCTTCTTCTTCTTCTTGTGTGTGTGGCCATATTCTCATTTATCTTCTTTCCTACTGAAACATTTTATCAAGGTTGGTTCTTTCCACCTTTCTTTTTCATTTTAGTTTCTTGCTTGCTCATTTCTCAGTTTTCCTTCTCTATTTGGTTTGATGTTTACATTTTGCATCCATTTTAGAGTGAGGGTTAGCTTTATGGTTAGCCTATGGTTATACTAGTTGGATTTCAATAAGAGGATCTTCCTAATACCCACATATCCTCTATGCCTTAAGTATTTGATTCAAATATTTAATAAATACTTCTTTGCTTCATTGTGGGAGTTTTGACTCTAATCGAACCCTCAAAATCATTATTATCATGTAATTAAAACCATGCCCTAGAGAAGGATTAAAAGTTTAGATAATCACAAGTTAAAATCCCTTCTAGATATTAAGTCCCAAAGGGATCATCATAATGAACTAAATGTAGTACCTTCCTGGTAGGATTTTGAGTCTCATCGGGATATAAGAACCAAGGAATCAAGGTGATTAGGTTCCCACTAGTTTATTCTCCCCACAAAAGTTCAAAATTTTGAAAGTATCATTAGGACCTTGAGTCCCAAAGGGACCTTCTCCTAAGGTCACAAATTTTTTTCTCTACTCATGCATCCACCACCTACAATCAATATGAGAATTCAATCCCCATGAGACTTCGAGTTCATATCAAATTATTGATCCAAATGCCCAAAGTTCCACATTATTCTATGATCCCAAAATATGACACTCATTAAAAAAAAATGTTAATGTGCTCATAGGACTTCAAGGCCCATCAAGTATTTTTCTCCAAATCCTCAAAAAAAAATTCTTCAATCTTAATCCTTGATCTGGTCATCCTCCAACAACCTAAACTCCCATGATAGTCTTAAAATGGCTATAAAATTAATGTTTTCAAGGGATTTTTCTAGTTCTAGTTCTTAAGGGTGTTTTGATGCATTGTATGTATCCTTAATATCTTAAGGAGAAGCAAAGTTGGTGAGAAAAGAAGTAGCTATTGAAACAAATAAACTTATAGGAAAGGAAAGAAGGACAAGGTTGATAAGACCCCTATAACCATGAAGTATAAATTCCAAGGGGATCCTAAGGTATCAAAGTTTGTGTCTAAATTTCAAAACATCATAAAAACCAAAATTAGTCATATTAAAATCTAGATACTTCTAAGATAATAGCATTCCCAAGTAAAAAAAAATTGCCAATTTAGAATTGACTCATGTAGCTAAGTTTCTTCTTGTTGTCCAATCTCTAGAACTCATATTGGCTATTTCTCACAACTATAACATTGGGAAAAGAAAATTCTAAGACCCCTATGGGGTAGAGGTAGTAGATTTCATTGATGAACTATTATTAGAACAATGTTGACTTCCCTCCTCATAGGGAGCCGAAGATGATGACTAAGGCCTAGAAACAATCAATGTATGATTTATATGAGGCCAATCACGTAAAGCACCTCAATAAAAATTGGCTATAAACTAAAAGAAAACTACTAGAAAATATTCCCATTAAGTTGGTAAGAGTAGACTCTATCCCCAAAGTAGTAGACACCATGTAACTCTTTTGATTGGAACAATGAGGAAGGAAGATTGTAGGATTTATGAGATATGGATGTTTCAATACATCAATTTCATCCTTAAGAAAGAATATTATTTAAATTTAAGGAAAATCATTTTAGACCAATCCCAATTAACCACTTTGGTCAACTTTAAGAGATTTTGTATGTCTTCATGTGGTCTACTTAGTAGCTAGGATGGGCAACTTTTTTAGGTCTCGCCATAGAAGGAATCAAGGGAGAACCCCCAATATAAAGTAAGTTTTGGAAATTCTACCCTTAGTTCAAGCACAAGGAAGAAAAAACTCAATTCAAATGGGTCAATATTTCTTTCTTATATGTCATAATCAACCGATTCACTAGATATGTGGTTTATAGGATGAGCCAAGCAACCATAAAATTTATAAAGAGATGGTAATTATGGCACATACAATTCATAAGGTCTACATACATCATGGTATTTGGCTTTCTAGAGGCACCCTTTCTCCTCCTATGGTGTTGAAAAAATAATATAATCCTAAGAGAATTTACAATAAAAATCATTGATATCTATTTGATTGTGTCTTCCAAGCACAATATTAGGATCAAGTACCCCTTTAAGTTTGGATTTTATGAGTTCCCATCCATACAAGTAACAAAAAAAGAAATAGATGAGTTAGAAGCTCTAAATATCAAGCCGTATGTGGATAGGGATAATGTTTATCCTACAAACAAACTCAAGAGCATAATGCCAACTATATTCTCAAGGTATAAGGATACACTTTAGGAATTTTGGGCCAATCTGCAAGATGACTTTGTAGACAAGAAGAAGAAATACATAAAATTGACAACCTTATATATGAGAGAATTTGGCATCAAAGAAGAAATTCACAAAGAATTGTTTGATGATGGAGAATTTATGGATCTATAGTATCGTAAATTGTCCCTATACATTTTCATCCTCACCTAGGCCTCACTTTAGTGTTTCAGCCTCTTATGCCCTAACCCTATTTAACACAAACCTGAAATTAATATTTCTAACACCTTTGTGGGACTCTATCCAAATTTCAATCCTGATGGGCAAGACAAGGATGCCTTGGGCACCCTTGTCCTTGGACAATGATGCTCTGGGTGCCCTTTTCCTCCCAAAAGGAGACCAAATTTAGACACCTCAATGGTCATGTTTTGAAGGCCGAAAAATTTCTTCATGTTGGTCTGCTTTGAAATTTCAAACAAGTTTGGTGTAGCTAGCCAGGAAAGAAGGCCTTACCCCCTCATTCTAAGATAGAGAACTCTCAATTACAATGTCACAAGATCAATCCAAAAATTCAAGTGAGCAAGCAATCAAGCATATTCAAGGAAGCGAAGGAGATGTCAAGTCCAAATTTCAAGCATTCATGATGGCATCCATGGTAAAAACATTATGAAGACATTCCACATCAACCTTCAAATGAAGACTTCAAAGCAAGATTCATCAACTTATCAAGTTCCAATTTAAGCATTTGAATTCAGATCTAGCCTTTCCCTCAAAATGAAAGCTTTCCATTTTAAATTCAATTTCAATTTTAAATCAAGGGTTAATGCCAAACCCAATCTTTGACCTAGGAAAACCCTTATCAACAACATCATTTCCCCTCTTTCAATGTACAGGTGAGAGATCTAGAAGCTACAAACAGATATTCCAGCAAACGAGACAATGGCGATCAAGATTAACTTTTGTAGGAGCAAAAATTAGAGGATAGGATCACCCCACACCACCTTATCTAACAATTTTTTGGGAGAATAATCTAAGTGACATTTTGATTCTGAAAGTTTCCTATTTGTCCACATCTCATAGCTAGAAGACAAGTTCTCCACAAGCTACCTTGTCCTGTACTTTCAACCATATTTTCAAACATAGATTCTTATATGTTCCCTTACTTCGGATCTAGTTGCATGTTTGCATACCACATTTGAAACTTATTGTTCATGTCATTTTATGTCAAATTTTAATCTTTGGCCCTAGATCTAGCATCAATTTTGATCCCCTTAATAAACCTTCAACTCAACTCCACAAAGAAAAGTGAATTTGATCTGCATTCAATCCATTTCATACCTAAAGTGATATTAGATCAATTAAATTTACTCGCCCTTCAATGCAATACATGGAAAGTAGGTGTAATCCCTTATTTACATGTATAAAATTGTAAACTCCATTTTATATCCAAAATAGGATCCAACATATTAAATGAACAATGTTGCCACCAAAGCACTTTATCTCAAATGGTTTTTCAAAGAAAGAAGATGTGTCTATTGACACTATCTTGAAAAAGGTGATTTATAGAAGCTTGTCTTGGATAAACCTTTCTTTGAAATTTCTCATGCCACATACATAAGGCAAAAGAGAAAGGTAGAGAAGGTTATTCTCCTAAACCCTCATGAGTACCAAAGGCAAAGAGTTAAGGACAAGGTAAAAGATAAAGGCCCAAAGCCAATTTAGGAAGTAATTAATGCCATCAAGAAATAAAAAATGATGTATAAAGTTGTAGAGGTATGGATTACCAGTAGATTAAGAGGAGTCCCAACAACCCAAGTCCTTCCACCAAGAATAGTCATAAGAATGACACTTGGAGAGGGGTGAGAACAAGAAAAAATGGTTGATGTCTAGGAGGTAGTTAGGGAGGAAATAGATGTTCCTATTTTACAAGAACCTCCACAATAGCAAAACACACCTTTACCACACACAAAAAATGTAAAGGACTAGATTGTTCAAGTCGATATAAAGATTTAATCCTCAAAATCTCTCAGAGTGAGTGATGAATTTATTAAAGTAGAGCAAAGCTAGGAAGATTTTGATAGAGACCTAAAGAGAATGTTCTTGAAGAGGATGTTCTTGAAGATGATGAAGAATAGGATGAGTAGTTAAACCAATAAGTTGTTGAGAAATTACTAGATCAATCCAACTTGGTGCTACCCTATGAAGAATAGGAAAATCTCATCAATCAATAGAAGGGAAGCCCAAATAAAATAAATATGAACAAGTTAGCACTCATACCTCTGAAACATCAACATCCCAACAAGTCAACTTCACCTCTATTTGAGAGACTCCAACTTGACACAAACAACACTAGAAGAAAAAGGGGATTTAGAAAGACTTGTATCCTCCTCCTTTGAACTCCCATGTGGTTGAATATTGATTTGAAGAAGATAAAAAAAAAATTCAAGACAATCAGTCTACAAGATATGCCTTTGGAAGTAGAGAATGTTAAGCGTAAGAAAATACCTAAGACTCTGCACTCCACAAGAATCAACAAACAATTATTTGACACAAATCAATTCAGGTTGGTGGATCAAGAGGGATAATATTACTTCTTTTGAATTTGTTGTTGGAAAAAATGGTAACAAGTATACAGAAATATTAACATACAAAAGAAGATCTCAAAGCTCAACTGGCCCAAGAAAAAATATTCATTAAGGAGTTGGCCACACCTTTGCCTAAGCAAAAATTGGTAGCACCCAAAACACCAAGACTAATAGAAAAGCAAGAAATTGATTCACACTATGCAATGAAAGAAAATTTCAGTACTATCATGGATGCCTAGGCCATCAAGTACCTAAAATAAATGGACCAAAATTTGGCACAAGGATATAGAAAGTACAAAGAAGCTAATAGTTTGGGTACAAATTTATTAGCTTATATAGATACATTAGAGAAATGGATATAATATATGGTAGTAGATGCAACTTCTCTATGAGCTTTAGATACTGGATAAAAAATAACTAGAAGAAATAGATATTTTAGGAAAGTAATTGTAATGGTCTAAAAGGTGAATGATGGAGAGATCAAGAGGAAAAAAATTATTCCCTCCGAGGAGAGATGAAAGTTTCACTATGGATTTCCCTTCAAACACTTTATCCACATTACATTTAAAAGGGGGGAAATTCAATAGATCCAATCTCTTGGAAAAGAGATTGAATACCAAATGAATTGATAATGAGATAGAAATTACAAGCTAACCCCTCTTTTAGAAATGGAAAATGATTGAATTATGTGTTGTAAGACTAAGTGTAAAAGTAGCAAAGAACTGAATATAACTCAAGATAGAAGTGTGAGATGAAGTTGTGCACCTGGATCTAGCTACAATATGTCAAGACGAAGCTACCCTGTGAATTTGAGGAAAAGTTGTCAGGATCATGCTAAAAGTGTCCACGGTCTGAAAAATCTGCAAAACAAAAAGGGTTTTTCCGCCTTTGGAAATGGAGTTTGAATCTGCAAACACAACTACACACCTACAACCTACACACATAAAAGAGAGGAAAAGGGGTTGGGATTGGGGGTTTGCTTTCAGGTCAAACCCCAGTTTTGGAATTAATCAAATGATGAAAGAAAGTACTTGCAAGTAAATGTAAATGAAAGACTAAAATGTAATTCACCTCAAGGGAGGTTGTAGATAGAATGTAGGTAGATTTGATTGTATTGAATTAAATGTTGAAAGGGATCTCCTCTTCAATGGTTGAATCTTTGACTTGAATGCAACACCTAGCCTTGAAGGGAGACTTGAGAATGCTCAATGCTGGAAAGGAATGCTTGATTGCTTGATTGCTTAAACTTATGCCCACCTTATCACTTATCCAACTTATCACTTGTTGAACTTATGCAAATGAGAGGAAAAATGTAACCTATATTCATGTCAATTAGGGTTAATTGATTGATTTTTCGTCACAGGCCGACACAGGGAAATTTTTCCCTCTTTACACAAAGTCCAATGCAAAGATAGGACAGAGGGGGGCCCAAAATAGGGTGGGGAAAAGGGCACCATGCCCCTATCCTAGGAGGGACAGGGGCGCCACACCCCTTTCCTTCCCTTGTCTTAGGACAAGAAGCAAGTTCAAGCAGTGCAGAGGGCAAAAAAAGTGCAGTTTATGGGGATGAGCAAGTCTCGGGTCTCCAATCAGGGTTGGGGATTGAAATCACCAACATGAAGACCCTAATGTGGTTCAAAATTGCAAGGATCGCAATTTTATGACACTACATTCAGCCCCCACTTTAGCGAGAGTATAAGAATACGCCAATACTATCGGTAAAGTACAAGGAAACAAGATTGAAAGACTTCTACCACGTCAAGGAGGCAAGATGCACCAAGCCCCTAGTAGACTAAGGATCTTATGGTATTGATTGACGAAGTAAAAGGGAAGATCAAGAAGGAAAAACCATGACTGCAAGCAGCAAGGTTCCCCTCACTATGAGTCATGAAAAGAAAAGATACCAAAATTATGAAGCAAAGCCAAGTTCACTAATTAACTTTAACTATCAAGAAGGAAAATATGAGCGGAGTGTATGACCCCATGTTAAAGCGATCGTGCACACCTTATTGGGAGCGATTAATTTAAGGTAGGATACTCTCAAGAGAGATAGAATAGAGGAAGCATGTTATTGTGAGGATTTATCCCTCAGGCGAGGAATAAACCCAAGGATAATGAACACAAAACACGAGGTAGTTTCACTTTCCTCGGGGTCAATATTTTATATGACAACTCATGTATATCATATATGTATGTGCATATAGTATTCATCATTCCCCAAGGAAAGGACACTACCTTGGAAGAAAGGGAATAGAGGATGTCTTTCGAGTCAACACGAAAAGAGACCAAAGGTGATCTCAATGCTCTGCATCATCCTCAAATTGACATTAAGGAAAAAATAGAAGAATAGGGATACACATAGAATAATAATCACAAAGAGAAAGAGAGGAGAGAGGGAGAAGACCTACAGTGCTAATATTGTTGATCTAGCACAACATCCGCCTCCCGATCTTGTTGATCACTATTTCGGGAAGGCGAGCAACACGCCAGAGGAACGATATCGAGCACAACAGATGGATCTATCACAAGATCCAAATAAGGACTATGCTCACGGGCTAAGTCACTTTGTTTGATTCTAGGAGCTAGAATTAGGGTTTGTGAAAATTCAGTTGATAAATGCTTGTCCACATCAACATATTCATAGTCACTATTAGAAGAATTAGGAGTTGTATTGCCATCATGAATAACATTTTCACTCATTTCTTCATCAAGATTTATAAAAAGAGGAGTATGAACATGAATAGGAGTAAAACCATCACATGTTTTTTGCAACTTATGATTTGGAGATGTAGGTTCAACATCTTTCTTAGGAGAAAAGGGAATCATATCAACTATTGGAGTCTTGGGAGATTGAATATTTTGAGGAACAACTTCACAAGCTCAAGCATGATGCCTTCATTGGTGGTCTCTCGCACAACTATTTCATTGAGTCTTAATAGAAGAATGAGAAGGAGGAGGAATATTTATGAAAGGAGGAACAATCTCCTCTTTGATAGTTGAAGGTTTTGGTTGAGGTATTTTAGGTTGGACAAGAGGAGAGGCAGGTCTCTTCTCTCTATAAGAGAAAGGAGGTGGAACTGCGCCATATAAAGGAGGAATATTAGGTTTAGGAAGGACATCGGGTCCATCATGGGGAGGTGGTACACGTCTAACCTTAGAATAAATATTGTTGTTCTTCTTAGGAGAAGGCATAGTCACATCCATAGAAAAAGGTTGAGGATATTCCTTAGGAGGAAGATTAGTCCTATCCTTTAGGGGAAGGATTTCATCTTCAAGAATGATAGGAATGTCAAGTGTTGGGGTCTAGGTTGTCTCAAGGAAGAGATTGAAATTGCTTAGGCCAAAAGAGATCAATAGGAACACTTCAGTTTCTTTCAGATGGTCAAAATAAGCTTTGGTTAATAGTTATGATTTCTCCATTGTGGGGAAATTTCAAACACTTATGAATTGGAGAATAAATAGCCCTCATGGAAGATAGCCAAGGGTAGCCCAACTTCACATGAAATTGCTCAGAAGAAGGAATGATAACAAAGTTGACATCCATAGATTTAGTGTGAACTTCAACATGAAGGGTGATAGAACCAATGGTAGGACAAGAGAAGCCATCAAATAACTTCACAAGCACATTAGTGTCATCATAGATCATTTTATGCAATTGTAAGTGAAAAGATACTCCTCAGTGATGACATTAACCATGCAAGAGGGATCAACAAGAGCACCACGGAAAGGTATGTCCTTAACCTTCGCGACTATATATAAAGGTCCATCAGGTGCTCTAATGGTCTCACTAGGGTCAACTACGATACAAGGATCCTTAGGTGTCTCTTGTTTTTCTACCATGTTCACCAAATTTGGAGTTGTGGTAGTAAGATCAGAAGGAGAGAAAGAGGTATGTTCAGTCTCAATCACATTAGACATATGAGAAGGCAAAGGATCAGTAAAAATATTAAGATTTTATTAGGAGGAGCTAGTGGTTTGTTTCCCTTATCATTCACACCTGCCATGGATATAGTATTATTATCAATCAAATCTTGAATCTTTTTTCAATGCAAAACATTTCTCAATATCATGACCAAGCTGATGATGAAATTGACAAAAGGAATTGCTATCAAAATAAGGGGATGCAAGCTTAGATGGGTCAATTGGTTTGATAGGAGGAAGTTTGATAACATTTCTTTCTAACAACTGAGACATAATAATATGCAAAGATTCATTCAAAGGAGTAATTTGTCTTTCTCTTTTAAAGAATTTAGAAATAGGAGACACACTTGTTGTTGATTGTATCATTGAACTTGATGATTCTTTTTGTTGTTTTGAACTTCGCAAATGGTTGTTGAACACTCTCCCCCTTATCACTCAGAGCCATAGGAGTAGATTGCTCCATTTGACTCACAACCAGTTGATAATTATGGAGGGTTGTGCACAACTCGGAAAGGAAGTAAAATCAGACAAAAGAAGCTTTTCCCTAATATCTTTTTGAAAATTAGAAATGGAAATTATTTGAATATTATCAGGTACATGAAAAGAAATATGAGCACACAAATGCTTATATCTACCAATGAAATCAATCACTTTTTCTTTAACACCTTGTTTCCAATGCATTAAATCAGTAAAAATGATTGTAGGACCAATGTTGTTTTGAAATTGTTGAATGAAAGAATTTTCTTATTATTGAAAATAAGTGATAGAATAAGAAGGCAAAGAGGAATACCATTGTAAAGCCTTATCTCTTAGTGTTCTTGTAAACAGTTTTGCAAGCGACCTTTGATCATAAGAAAAATTGGTACACAAGGTTTGAACTGTTTTAACATGCATGAAAGGATCACCTTTTCCATTACAGATTTCCAATTGAGGGACCTTAACATGCTTAGGTTGGACATCTTTAACAATATCAAGAGAAAGCAGGCTAGCAACATAAAATGTGGGCACACTAAACTTGGATTGACTCATGGAAGCAATTTGTTGTTGTAAGGAAGACACAGTTTGAGCAAGATTGTTAATGGTCACTTTAGTAGAAGAATTGATGTTAGACATGGTTGATTGAGAAGGTGGTGTGATGTTATTGAAGGAAGTCATTGATTGAGAATAAGGTGGTGAGACATTATGATAAGTAGGCATAGGTGATGATTGAGTAGGAAAAGGGACACTTAAAGGAGGAATAAAATTGTTGAATGAATTGCCCCCTTGTGTCACATTGATTGGTTAAGGGATAATAGGAATACTTATGGAAGACATAGGTAAAGATGGAGGATAAAATGAATAAGAGGGATTGCCCCTATGACTTATTGCTGTAGGAATGACATTTTGAATTGATGTAGCCATTATATTTTAATTGAAAGTAGGAATACTAGCCATTGGAGTGGTCAAAGGAATGGAAGAATTGACTTGATTTGAAGGTTGTGAATAACTTAAATTCTTAGCACAACTCTTTATAGGCATGACATTAGAATCAACAATATGAGAAATGTCACGCAATATATCAATTCCATTCTTATCACTTTGAATCATGCGTTTAAGGCCTTCAATTAGTGGAAGAGCTTCACTATTAGGGTATTCTTGGGACATCCATTGTTGAAAGTTATCAAATTCATTGTCCAATTTTGAAAGTTGATCTATGGAAACTCTAGTCAAAGCTTCTTATTGTTCATCATGGGATTCATCAATTGGATATATAGGGACATGATTAGGATGGGAAGAATTAGCATCATCCTCATTAAAGAAGTCACCCAAATTATGCTCTGTTTCCTTAGTAATTACATCTTGGGAAGCCTAAATTCTAATGCTTTATCTAACAGGGATAGTGTAGGTAGGACTAATAGTGGTGAAATGCATGCACTAGAGGGAAAATTTGAAGTTTTGAATTTGAATTTTAAATTCTAGGAACAAAGTGCACCAAAATTGAATAATGCAAAAGTTGAGAAAATAATGATTAAACAATGTGAACTTTGTTGAAAGAAGAAAATGACACAATTTTCAAAAATAATTTTATGATAAATGAAAGGAAATTGGAATTTAAAATTAGGGCCAATGGAATACCACTTAATTTTAAAATTGACAAAATTAGAATTTTAAAAATCAGGGCAGATTATAATTAACCACTTCAGTTTTAAAAATTTCTTGAAATTTGAAATGTTGAAATTTGAAGGTATTTTTTATTTTAGAGGGATCAAAAATCGACAAAATGAGCCAATTTTCTGGATTTAAGCTATTAAATACGGTCATAATAGTCTCCCAAAATTTCGGGAAAAAAGTCAAGGGCCGTGTTGAAAGTGCACACAGTCCGACCAACTTTTTTTCAAAATTTTCAAGGATGAAAGTTACGATGATTTTAAAGCTAACCCCAAAAAATTGGTGGATTTTAAGATCTCTAGATAGGCGAAATGAAGGTTTGAATGTGAAAATAAGATCTTATTAGGGTTTTGAGAAAAAAGAAGAATTGAATTGAAAATTTGAAAAGGGTCAAACATAATGGATAGAGACACCTTAAAAAAAATGTTTATAAAACTGAAGTTGACTGAAATTGATTGAAATTTGCACAAAATCCAATTAAATTTGAAACCTAGGGTTTTAGAACCTAACCACTTAATTTTTGAAATTTTGAATTCTGAAAAAGGAGGGAAATTGAAAATTTGATTGTTAGGACAGAAGATAAGTCTGAAAATAGTCACAAATCTGAAAATTAAATAAAAATTCATTTTTTGCACAATTGCAAGATGATTTTTGAAAATTGGGGTTTTGACAATTAACCTCTTAATTTTGTGAATTTGATTTGCAAATTGATGAAGAAATTGAATTTGACAAACACAACAATTTTTAGATCTAAGACAATAACAAGCAATTTTTACGCAACACAAGTTCAATTTCAATTTCTAAAACTAGGGTTTTGAATGAATTAACCACTAAATTTGCAGAAAAATTAAACTTGTAAATGAAAAATATGTAATGATTTTCAGAATAAAGCATGTAAGAAGTCGGTTCACCAAAATGTAATGGTGAAAAAGGTGAATGATGGAGAGATCAAGAGGAAAACTTTTCTTCCCTCCAAGGAGAGATGAAAGTTTCACTACGGATTTCCCTTCAAACACTTTATCCACATTACATTTAAAAGAGGGGGGAAATTCAATAGATCCAATCTCTTCAAAAAGAGATTGAATACTAAATGAACTAATAATGAGATAGAAATGACAAACTAACCCCTCTTTTACAAATGGAAAATGATTGAATTATGTGTTGTAAGACTAAGTGTAAAAGTAGCAAAGAACTGATTATAACTCAAGGTAGAAGTGTGAGATGAAGTTTTGCACCTGTATCTAGCTATAATATGTCAAGACAAAGCTGCCCTATGAATTTGAGGAAAAGTTGTCAGGACCTTGCTGAAAGTGTCCATGTTCCTCCGAAAAATCCGTGAAACGAAAAGGGTTTTTCTACCTCTTCAAATGGAGTCTGAATCTACAAACACAGTTGCGTATTTGCAACCTACACACATAAAAGAGAGGAAAAGGGGTTGGGATTGGGGGTTTGCCTTTATCTCAAACCCCAATTTTGAATTAACCAAATGATGAAAGAAAGTACTTGCAAGTAAATGTAAATGAAAGACTGAAATGTAATTCACCTCAAGGGAGGTTGTAAATAGAATGCAGGTAGATTTTCTTGTATTCAATTGAATGTTGAAAGGGATATCCTCTTCAATAGTTGAATCTTTGACTTGAATGCAACACCTAGCCTTGAAGGGAGACTTGAGAATGCTTAATGTTGGAAAGAAATGCTTGATTTCTTGATTGCTTGAACTTATGCGCACCTTATGGCTTATCCAACTTATCACTTGTTGAACTTCTATAAATGAGAGGACAAATGAGACCTATATACTTGTCAATTAGGGTTAATTGACTAATTTTTTGTCACAGGCCAACACAAGGAAATTTTTCCCACTTTTTGCAAAGATAGGACACAGGGGGGGCCAAAATAGGCTAGGGACAAGGGCGCCACACCCCTATCCTAGGAGGAAAGGGGCACCACGCCCCTGTCCTAGGAGGACAGAGGGGCAACATGCCCCTACCTGCCCTTGTCTCAGGATTAGAAGCAGACACCCCTATCCTGCCCTTGTCTTAGGATAGGAAGCAGGTTCAGGCAGTGTGGAGGGTAGAAAAAGTGTAGTTTCTACGGATGAGCAAGTCTCGGGTCTTCGGTCAAGCTTGCGGATTCGAATCGCCAACATGAAGGCCCTAATGTGGTCACAAATTGCAAGGGTCACAATTTTATTACACTATAGTAATATATCCATTTTATAGAGAAGTGCATCAATTTTATACCCTTTAGAATAGATTTAATAGAAGAACGTAGAGTTTTTATTCTTAGATAGCAAAAAAAGTTGTATAGTGGTTACACTTCTTTTACAAACTTTGTTACCAAGGCAATTAGAAAATATTTGTTTTGGCCAAATAAACATAGGCTAGATTCCTTGGATGTTGTACAAACTTATTTGAAGGAGAATGAAAATCAAGGATACCATGGAGCTAAGGGCATAGATGAAGATTTACTACAAAATTACACAACTCTCAAAATGAGAATCAAATTGGCTTAGGATGACATAAATAAATTGGCTCAAAGTGTAGATAACATATCAAAAAGCTTCAACAAGTCAAATTTCAAACTAGATTGGGTTGATGGGCTAGAAAGAGAGGTGTTGAATTATGAAAAGGGAATATTCTTTAAATTAATATCCTTTATTCTTTGTAAATTCTATTGGGATCATAAAGTGAACACTTTTTGAGTATTTCATTTAACTAAGAATGTGTTGGCATATTTGTCATTGATGTCAACATTGTGAAATTTCAGTGTCACAGAGAAGAGAAGGCATTTAGCATATTGAACAAAGCATGGAGGTTGCATTTGGACAAAGAAGACAAACAGAGCAATCACAGACAACAAAGAAGTCAAAGATGCTCTTGGATTGCAATACAGATGAACATATCACGTGTATATCTGTGCACATCATAGAGATGATTCTTTGTTGAGATGCCATGAAAACAAATGACATAGAATTGATTAGTGCAATTGAGCAGACAACGTAGACTGGGTGCAGATGAATATACTTGTGCATGTAATGTTTTTACTCCTTTATCCCACATTGGCAGTGTTAGTGTGGCTTTGGGTTCTTTTATAGACTGGTGCGTAGAGGTTAAGTGAGAAAAAACTCACATGCTGTTGTCATTTATGTTGGAGTGCAGCTCAAGCAAACTATGTCGATGAGACACTATGTAATCGAAGAGAGCCATTTGGGGTCTTACCGATATGGCAATGTCTCTTTGATGAGGAGTTGTAAGAAGCTCATTGATGAGACACTTTGCTTTCAATATGAGTTAATCTTTGTCTCTTTGATGTTCATGTCTCTTTGATGAGGTATATTTATAGCCTGTCAATGTGACATGCAAATGTCTCTTCAATCAAGAGCATGGAGCAGGTGTCGAGGTGACATGAGTAGGTCTCTTTAATTGATCGATGAAGCGGTGAAGTGCATTCTTGTCGAGGAGACTTGGGGATATCAAAGTGAGTTTGGAGAAGTCTGTTCGACTCCAGAAGTGAAGACCTCATCTAAGTAACAATGTATATTGATGAGACATATCCTATGTCTCATCGACCATCTGCGGTAGTGAGAGCATGTGAGAGATATGTGGATCCCACACGGGTTTAACAAGTGCCATCAACAAAAGAAGTGCTATCAAAGAGATATGTAATCTCTTCTCTTTGATATAATGTTGTCACATCAATATGGTAAATGAAAATTTGTATGGTTTCCGTGCAATTGACATCGATAAGACTATGTTATTTAGAGGAGACTCCTTTTGAGTCATACTAATCCTATGATGTCTCTTCAACCAGTTGTTAAGTTTGAAGTGTTGATGGAGGCTAAATTCATGACAATAAGATATGACCTCATCAAAGAGAGATTTTCCAAGTCTCTTTGATATGAAGAAGACCTGGGAAGAGTGAACAAGGTGTAGAATGGTGTGGAGCATGTAACTGCCATGATGACAATCAAATCCTTTTGCCCAAGTGTAGTAATTTAAATAGAGCATATGGAGTTATCAATAAGAAGCAATCAACTAGATCACTATGAAATGACATATTTTCATAATGGCTTTCTTAATTGAAATGGTACCAGAACTTATGCAAAGAACTGAATACTCAATCGGGTAGGTATGAGTCAAATAAAAAATGACACTCAATGAATTACTAAAGAAGGCAGATATATGTTCAATGGTGATGACTGGAAGATTGCAAAACAAAGACTTGACAAATCTGTTAGAGGCTCGAGAAGATTTGCTGATCTAGAAAAGGAATTATGGAAGGTAGAGATTCAACACAGAGAAGAAAAGGATGTATTTAATATTGTCAGTTGCCAGACTGTCTTGCAAGTGAAAGATCAAATCTTTTTGTCTCGAGAAGAGAAATAACATGAGTATGATAGGAGATTATTTGAGTAAGGTTAGAGATTATAAAAATGATGAACATACTGAAGTGTGTTAAGATAGAGAGGGTGTAGATGAAAAAAAATGCAAGTGTGTGCAAGATAGAGTGAATGAATATAGAATAAAATACACCCATAGATCAATTATAATGATGATAGAGAATACTTGTAGACAGTTGGTGATGATACAAAGAGACAATATTTGGAGATGGTGTAGAAAAAAGTTAGAGAGTGTATTTGAAGCAGTAGAGGTAGAGAATATATGAGTATTACCAATGGAGAGAAATACAAAGAGTTACAAAACTTCATTTTTAACAAAGTATGTTAATTGTATTTGAATTCATTCTTATTGTAAATTCAGGGGTTGGTGCCCATAAAATTAGGGATTGGTGTTCCTTTGGGTTGGTGTCCATAAACTTGAAATCAAGACTATTTCATTGTGAGGTTAGATTAGAGCAGTAGGCTCTAACAACTCTTCTCACTGAGGTTTTTCCCACATTGGGTTTTCCTCGTAAATTTGGTGTTATGTGTGTGCTTGTCTCATGCATGCGTATTTAACAACATCTCTTTGCATTGACATTCTAGATTGTTGTTATTTGTATACGGTTGTTTAGAAAGTTAGATTTTTGCATCCACTAATTCACCCCCCTCCCTCTTAGTGGATTGTTTGTGTTCTTTTAATTGGTATCAGGGAACTAGGCTCCTTGTTAGATAACTTTCTCCAGCTTGGGTAGATTCTGGTTTGTGAATACAAATGGATAAGAAAGAATCATCTTCTATGAAAGTACCAATGTTTTATGGAACTAACTACACCTTTTGGAGAAGAAGAATGGAAACCTATTTATCCTCCCTAGGTTGTGATGTTTAGATGTCAATTAAAATTGGTGTAGTGCTACTCAAACTCCTCCTATTGACCATGATGCTAAAAAAGAATATGAGTAAAATGCCAAAGCCAAGCATGTCATTCCGAGTGGACTAACTAATACAAAGTTTGTCAAAGTTATGCATTGTAAGTCTGCAAAATAAACATGGGATAAGTTTCAAAGAATCTATGAAGGAGATGTGAAAATGAAGGAAGCTAAGCTGCAAAATCTTAGAGCTTCGTTTGAAGGATTGAAGATGAGAGAAGAAGAAAAAATTGTTGATTATCTACTAAGAGTGGTGAAAAAGTAAATGTTGTAAGAGGGATTGGTGAAGATGTTGTGGATGATGTTATAGTTAAGAAAGTTAGCCTTTTGCTTCGTAATTTTGGTATTTTTTCTTTTCATGACTCATAGTAAGGGAACCTTATTATTTTTGTAGTCATAGTTCTCTCTTTCTTTTTCTCTCATGATATCCTTTTTATTTTGTCATCGAAGTTGTAAGATCATAAATTCCACTCGGGGCTTGGTGTATCTTACCTCCTTAGTGACTTGGTGAAATTTTTTCAATGTGAACCCTTGTACTTTACCGAGACAGTGATTGACTTCATACTCCCGCTAAAGTGGGGGCTAAATGTAGCATCCTAAAATTGTACCCCTTGGCAATTTTGACCGTATTTGGGTCCTTGTTTTAGCGTGTGTTCTACTAGGTCTGACTGAGACCTGATTCTACTTGCACCATGCAAAGATGACCCTATTATTGTTATTTATATCAACTTAGCCCCTTATCCTAGCCCGAAAATGGGGTAGGACCAAGGCGCCATGCCTTGGTCCTCCCCATTTAGGCCCCCCTTTAACCCTTTTTGTTGTTTCAAATATGAGCGGGAAACCTAGCCCCATGTTGGCTCCTGTCAAAAAATTAATAGGTTTTTAGATGGACAAGTATAAAAGGAGGCTTCCCCCTCTCATTTTGATATATGAACATAAGACACACGCATACATTCAAGCACACAAGCAAATACATTCAAGAAATCAAGAAATTTAACAAGTAATTAGTCTTCCTTCAAGCCTTGGAGTAGCAACAAAGTCAAGATTCAAGCATTGAAGTGGACATTCATATCCTATTTTATCAAAGACTTCATGAAACCCTAATCCCATGTGGAGACAAACAAAACTTCACAAGGAGGTATATCATTTTGGTTTTCAATCATTATTCAACATCTTGCACAGAAGGAGAATCTTCAATTACAAAAATTCAATTATCTTTTATCTCTATTTCATGGTTAATTCCAAAACCAGGTTTGACTTAGGCAAACCCCTATTCCCAACCTCTTTCCCTTTCTTTGTATGTGCAAGAAATAGGTACGGAGTTGTGATCTTCAAGATAGGCATTATTTACAGTGACGAATCATTCCTCCCTTGTTGTGCAAAAAGTTCAAAGGACCAGGGCGACAAGCACCATGGTCTCGACATTTTGGGAGCTCCTTACAGTATCAGCTCAAAATTTACTTATATTTTTTAGTTCCAAGTGTGTGGCTCAATCTGACGACTATAGCTCACTATTTCTATATTTTTACTCTCATTTCCAACACTTTCCCCTAATTTCAGCAATTCAACTCACAAAAGAGGGCGAACAAATTCACATCTTGAATCCAATTAGTATTTTTAGTCCTTATCCTTGCTGGTTTGTGACTAAATCTATTGGATTTTGTTTATGGCGAAAGTGGAAACAACAATGTTGAAAGACTAAATGAATTCAACCATAAAACCCTAGCCTAACAACAACAAATATCCACCATAACATATGAAGATTACCTAAGACAATACCAATCAAATGAAATCACAAATATTATACCATCACGTCCAATAGGGTTTGGATCTCCATTCTTCCTATCTCCATTGATCTTGCTTGATATATTTGCTCTCAGATTTTATGTGTGCACAAGAGCTCAACAAAGAACGGAAATATGGTTGCAAGTAGGTTTGATCGCATACGAAAGTTTCAATGCTAGAATAGTCAGGTTGAATAGCTGATTAGGTTCATTGAATGATTAGGATTGATAATGAAGGAAGCATCTCCTTATATAGAAGACACTCTAAGAAATGGAGGGATGAGATTGAGAGGTGTAAAAGATAAATGGTTGGCTATGATTAGAGGGTAGGTAGAAGAAATAAGAAAATAATGTAAGGGTAGGTAGTGTAGGAATTAAGAGATGAATGACATGTGTCATGGGTGGAAAAGGCTAATGAAATAAATTAAATAAATAAATATTTAATGAATTAATAGAGGAAGTGGGATCAATCAAATAAATTAAAGTATTTATTTAATTTAGGGAAAGGATAATTTAAATAAATAAATGTATTTATTTAAATGAGAAATAAGGCTAGAAGAGGATAAATGAATTAATTAAATAAATTATGATTTATTCAATTAATAGAAGAATTAGGCTTAAAATAATTAAATAAATAAAGATATTTATTTAATTAGACAGGACAATTTTAGGTGTCTACATTTTGCCCCTCTTTGAGACAATTCAGCTTGTCGCATTGTTTCAAAGAAGATAAGATGAACTGATACGAAGTTGCCCCAAGATGGGAATGATATGCCCCATCGAGAGATTGGATGAAAATGTCTGAAAAGATTGCAGACAATCTCTCGATAAGAAAGAAAGGCTAGAATGGACTGACCGGATGAATTGATAGAGTCACAGGATAAAGAAGATTGAAACGGGAGACTAGGGCTAGGGCTAGGCCTCATTGTCATCCACACATCTAAGAGATCAGAGTGCAGAGAGAGCAGAGAGCAGTCAGCAGCGATGGCATAGGTGCACAGATTCGATCGAGTTCACCAATTTCAAAGGCCAGCAGATGCAGGAGAGCGAGTGAGTATCACAAAACCTCCTTGTACCTTGTTGCATTAATTGTTGTCATAAATGCATGCTAGGTAGGGAAATAAATGCACTCTAGGTAGATCTAGAAAAAAATGTCAAGTGGGGTAAAAATTGTCAAGGCATGTCTGCATCATGAATGTGCGTTGATGTCTTCAAGGTCGAATTGACAGTTCTGTGATGAACATACGTTGTCGATTGGATAAGGTGCTGAGAGGATACACCCAAGCAGGTCATCTAGGGAAGACTTGTTGGCATTATAACAGACAATAAGAGATTGTTGGCATTTCAATTAGGATATTGAGAAGGTTGTTGATGATTATGGATATAACTGATTAAGGATGTTTACTGTCTTAATATTATTATTTTGTCATTGATGTCAAGAAATTGATTTTCTAATTCAGTATGATGTTGCCATATCTTAAGAAGTATGATTTGATGAGTATAAAGATGTCGGTAAAAGACACAGAAAGAATGTGATGAATAAGGGGAGAAATAAGTTATTCAATGGGAAACTATTACCGAGTTAGACAATGATGAGATCATGATGTTTAGATCATTTTGATATCCTACATATGTTGTTGATTGTAAGGTTAATACTACATTATGTTACCGAGCAAAGAACCTAGTCGGTAAACCCTAAGGTTATTGCTATCAGTTAATGAAGGCGGAATGTCTACCGAGTGAAGTTTAGTATTTACCAAGTTGCAACCGAGCTGTAACAGAATGCATTAAATGATTAAAATTGTTATTTAATGAAGGAAGCTGATGAGCTGGAATTGATTAAATGATTGGTATGTTGTGCATGAAGTTTGTTAAAGAATCTATGACAAAGAAAAATCGGCAGAAAGATCTACAACACAGATTGAACCGCAATACCTTAGCACAAGTTCCAAGAAATGTATGCAAGTTCCAAGGTGAGGTAAAACATTTTCAGATCTAAGGATACATTGAACCTGGTCAAGTTTGAAGATCTAATGGCTATGATTGATCATGGGATATGTGATCAAGGAGATTAAGCGGTTAGCAAATTGTTTATAAATAAGGAGCTGTTGATAAACAATGCATGCAGGCAAGTGTAAGCACGGGGATGCTACATAGTGATTACCGAGCACTAAAGTTTGAAGACTTGTTTTGATAACAGAGTATAAAGCATAGCTAAGGGACAAGATAAGTCCTATGACTAAATTGTATTGAGAAAATAAGAATCTGCTTTAGCATTTTAGATGTGAAGTTGCAGATAGATTCTTATTACTGTTATTTTGTAAAGTGACAGAAAATCTCTTAACCGAGTGGACTTAATAGTCTTATTTGTAAAACCCTCTAGCAAGGTGACATTCTAATTGAGTGTTTGAAATCCTTTAACAAGGACACTTCTAACAAGGTGAAGATCTTAACAGAACTAAGGGAAATCACTTAACCGGGTCACATCTAGCAATGTGTTTGTATTCTTTAATAGGATTTTCTTTTAACCGAGCATACTCTAGAAGAGTATATTTCTTAGTGGGTCCAAAATCCCACAGTGGTTTTTCCCTATTTGGGTTCCATGTTAAATCTGGTGTTATATATTTTGTGATCTTATCTGTTTATGAGTTTGCATGCTTTACAGTTTTTCTGATAAGGTTGCCAAGATTGAATCTATTGAATATATTGAAGATTAAGTTTGTATGATTCACCCCCCCCTCTCATCTTGTTAGCTTCACATATGTACTAAACATTTAGTTTCAAAACTATCAATTGGTATCATAGCTTTGGACTCCGGAAGAAAAAGTTTAAAGGTACTTGAGGCAAAGATCCAAAGATGTATAAGAGGGATGCACTGAAGCTGAACAAGTCAAGCTTCTCTACATGGTAGAAAAGGATGAAGCTACACCTATCAGGAGTTGGAGAATATGTTGTATATTATCTGGAGAATGATTTCATTAAACCTAGCACCTATCCATTGACAATGGAAGAGATAAAGGCAAAGAAAGAACATTCAAGCAATGATTGAAATAACATCTGCATTGACTGACTCAGAGTTTAATGATCTAGAAGGCTGCAATGATGCCAACGCAATGTGGGACAAGCTCATATCTATGTATGGCAGTGATGAACATGTTCAAAGAGCAAAAGTGGATAGTCTAAGAGGACAACTTGAATCTATGAGGATGAATGAAGGTGAGAACATAACCCAGTATAGTACAAGGTTAAAGGAGATTGTCAATCAAATCAAAGGAGCAGGTGGAACTATTGAAGAAAAGGATATAACAAGTAAGTTGTTAAGAACCCTTCTACCAGCTTATGCAATCCGAGTCTCTGCAATCAATGAATTGAGGTTTGTACCCAATATGCCAGTTTCTTTAGATGCTACTATTGGTAAGCTACATGCATTCGAGTTAAGTAAATTTGATAACAGTGGGTCATTGATAAATAAAGTTGAGTCTGCATTTAGTTCTTTTCATCTTGATGAATCTGATGATTACAATGATAGAAAGTATAAGTATTCTAAAGGGGATCATAGTGGATCAAGTGAGAGATTTCGCAAGAACATGGAAAAAGTGCACAAACTGTATGAGAAAATCAAGAAGCAAGAAGAGTTTGAAGCACTATTAGCTAGAAGGTTACCGAGAGGCAAAGGTAAGTATAAAGGAAAACTACCTTTGAAATGTTTCAATTGTGATAAGATAGGACATATGGCTTCTAACTGTCCTGACAAAGAATCTAGTGAAAAGAGAGATACTGAGATGATCGATAGAAAGATAATCATCACAGAGGACACCGAGACTTCAGAAGAAGAGATAGAAAGTCATGTCTAATAGCTGATGAGGAATCCAATGATGATAAATCAGATGAAACTGATATAGAGGAAGTAGTTTATGTGGCTATCAAAGATGGATCAGATGAAGAAAGGTATGAAGAAAAAGCCCTAATATCTCACATAAATACTAATGATTCATGGATCATAGATAGAGGATGCTCACATCACATGACATATGATAAACACAACTTTGTTATGTTAGAAGATTATGATGGAGGTTATGTAAGATTTGGTAATGATGCACCATGTCTGGTAAAAGGTAAAGGATCCATAACACTTCTTGACAATGCTAAATGTAATGATGTTTATTGGGTTGAAGGATTGAAATAAAATTTGTTGAGTGTAGCACAGCTAAACAACACAGGTTACCAAATAGAATTTCAGAAAAGAATTGTCAAAGTTCATGACAAGCATGGAAAGTTAGCTGCTACCGGGACACAAACAAAAGGTAACACATTTCACCTTGACTCAACTTGAAACAAGTGTCTGTATGCAAAGATAGATGATACCTAGTTATGGCATAAAAGGTTTTGTCATGTAAATTTTGATAATCTGATCAAAATAAGTAAGAAGCACCGAGTAAGAGGTCTACCGAGTCTTGAAAAACCTGAGAATTCTATGTGCCGAGGATGGCAGATGGGAAAGATGACAAGATCAAGCTTTACAAGTAAGTCCTACACCTGTAAGGGAATTTTAGATCTTGTGCATACTGATCTTTGTGGTCCTATGAAAGTTCAAAGTTATTATGGTGATAAATATTTCATATTATTTGGGGATGATTATTCAAGGATGATGTCAGTTATGTTTTTGAAAGAAAAATCAGAAGCTTTTCAAATGTTTAAATGGTACAAGGAAAGAGTTGAAAATGAAACAGGAACACAAATAAAATGTCTTAGATTAGATAGAGGAGGAGAGTTTACCTCTGATGAATTTAACTTATTCTGCAATGATCATGGTATAAAAAGACAAGTCTCTGCACCGAGAACTCCATAGCAAAATGGGATAGCTGAGAGAAGAAACAGATCTATTGTGGATTGTGCCAGAACCCTGATGATTGAAAAGAAAGTACCACAAACATTTTGGAGAGAAGCAATAAGCACAACAGTTTACACCCTGAACCGAGTACAATTGAAGAAAGGAACTTTGAAGACACCATATGAAATCTGGTATGACAAGAAACCTAATTTAAGTTACTTCAAAATCTTCGGAAATAGATGCTATGTACACAAAGATGATAGAAATAAAAAGTTTGATCAAAAAAGTGAAGAAGGAACATTTCTTGGCTATTCTTCGAGAAGTAAAGCGTTTAAATGTCTGATCAAATCATCTAAAAAAATAGTAGAAAGTGCAAATGTGAAAATTGATGAATTTGCAAAAAGAAATGATGAAGGAAACTCTATGGAACCAGAAGATTATGAAGAATTTGTCTATGTTCAACCGACAAGTCCTACTGAGAGAGTTACTAAAGAAAATGAAGATAATGTCCAGTTACCGAGTGATGAAGAAGATCATACAGAGCCTACCAAACCTGTATTAGCCAAGTATGTCAGAAGGAATCATGCATATAGGAGATAAAGATGATCGAGTGATGACAACGAACAAACTGAGATAGAACACATGTTTGATATCTGAATTTGAACCGAGAATAGTGAAAGAGGCATTTAACAGTGAAGATTGGATAAATGCTATGAAAGAAGAGATTGATCAAATCAAGAAGAGTGACACATGGACACTAGTCCCAAGACCGAAGGACAAAAATGTAATTGGTACAAAGTGGATTTTTAGAAACAAGCTGAATGAAAAAGGTGAGGTCATTCGAAATAAAGCAAGACTAGTTTGCAAAGGATATGCTCAAGAAGAGGGAATTGATTATGGTGAGACTTTTGCACCTGTGGCAAGACTTGAAGGAGTAAGAACATTGTTGGCATACGTTGCTTTCAAAAATTTCAAGGTATTTCAAATGGATGTCAAATCTGCATTTCTGAATGGTATATTAGAAGAAGAAGTTTTTATTGAACAACCTGAAGGATTTCTTGAAGACAAGAATAAAGATCAGGTATGTAAATTGAACAAAGCTTTATATGGTCTGAAACAAGCATCTAGAGCATGGTATGAAAGATTGCACTCTTATTTAATCAAGATTGGTTCTATAAGAACAAGTGAAAACAGCAATATGTACATGAAGAATGATGAAATTGGAATACTGATCTCAGCCATATTTGTTGATGATATTATCTTTTGTGGAAATGACTCTTTATGCAAGAACTTTGAAAATGAAATGAGCAAAGAATTCGAGATGTCATTAATCGGTGAGATAATGTATTTTATAGGTTTACAGATACTACAAATGAAAGATGAGATTTTAATTACGCAATCCAAGTGCATAAAGGAAATCTTGAAGAAATTTGGAATGGAGGATTCAAAACCAGTAAGTACTCCTATGACTACCAACTGTAAATTATCAAAGAATGATGAATCTGCATCTGTTGATGAGACACTTTACTGATCCATAATTGGAAAGCTACAATATGTTGTTCACAGTAGGCCAGATATAGCACATGCAGTAGGTATAGTTGCAAGATTTTCTGCAGATCCCAAGGAAACACACATGATAGCAATCAAGAGAATTTTCAGATACTTGAAAGGGACTGAAGATTATGGCTTAGTATATCAGAAAGGAAATGTTTTTGATTTAAAAGTTTATACTGATGTTGATTGGGCAGGCAATAGTGATGACAGGAAAAGCACAAGTGGAGGAGCTTTCTTTTTAGGAGAAAGACTAGTGAGTTGGCTTAGCAAGAAACAAGGATGTGTTTCACAGTCAACAACAGAAGCTAAATATGTTGCTATAGCATTGAATTGTACCAATATAGCATGGATCAAACAACTGTTGGAAGGCATAAATGAGCAAGTTACCGAGCCAGTAATTGTATTCTGACCGAGACTAAGTTGACACATAACAACAAGGAATTCACTTCTCAGCGGAAGAAATCATGTTTTAGTTCTTTACTTTTTGGCATTGTTGTCAAAGGGGGAGATGACTATTGTATGGGGGAGAAGTCTAATGATAGAGGTAGAGCATTTCAAAATCTCATAGCAATCTGAATCATTTAGGTCAAATCAATTAGTTTTGCCATCAATGCCAAAGGGGGAGATTGTTGGCATTATAACAGACAATAAGAGATTGTTGGCATTTCAATTAGGATATTGAGAAGGTTGTTGATGATTATGGATATAACTGATTGAGGATGTTTACTGTCTTAATATTATTATTTTGTCATTGATGTCAAGAAATTGATTTTCTAATTCAGTATGATGTTACCATATCTTAAGAAGTATGATTTGATGAGTATAAAGATGTCGGTAAAAGACACAGAAAGAATGTGATGAATAAGGGGAGAAATAAGTTATTCAATGGGCAACTATTACCGAGCTAGACAATGATGAGATCATGATGTTTAGATTGTTTTGATATCCTACATATGTTGTTAATTGTAAGGTTAATACTACACTATGTTACCGAGCAAAGAACCAAGTTGGTAAACCCTAAGGAACCTAGTCGGTAAACCCTAAGGTTATCGCTATCGGTTAATGAAGGCAGAATGTCTACCAAGTGAAGTTTAGTATTTACCGAGTTGCAACTGAGCTGTAACAGAATGCATTAAATGATTAAAAGCGTTATTTAATGAAGGAAGCTGATGAGCTGGAACTGATTAAATGATTGGTATGCCATGCATGAAGTTTGTTAAAGAATCTATGACAAAGGAAAATTGGCAGAAAGATCTACAGCGCAGATTGAACCGCAATACCTTAGCACAAGTTCCAAGAAATGTATGCAAGTTCCAAGGCAAGGTAAAACATTTTCAGATCTAAGGATACATTGAACCTGGTCAAGTTTGAAGATCTGATGGCTATGATTGATCATGGGATATGTGATCAAGGAGATTAAGCGGTTAGCAAATTGTTTATAAATAAGGAACTTTTGATAAACAATGCATGTGGGCAAGTGTAAGCACAGGGATGCTACATAGTGATTACCGAGAACTGAAGCTTGAAGACTTATTTTGATAACAGAGTATAAAGCCCAGCTGAGGGACAAGATAAGTCCTATGACTAAATTGTATTGAGCAAATAAGAATCTTCTTTAGCATTTTAGATGTGAAGTTGTAGATAGATTTTTATTACTGATATTTTGTAAAGTGACAGAAAATATCTTAACCTAGTTGACTTAACAGTCTTATTTGTAAAACCCTCTAGCAAGGTGACATTCTAATTGAGTGTTTGAAATCCTTTAATAAGGTCACTTCTAACAAGGTGAAGATCTTAACAGATCAGAGGGAAATCCCTTAACCAGGTCACATTTAGCAATGTGTTTGTAATCTTTAACAGGATTTTCTTTTAACCGAGCATACTCTAGAAGAGTATATTTCTTAGTGGGTCTAAAATCCCATAGTGGTTTTTCCCTATTTGGGTTTCCACATTAAATCTGGTGTTATATGTTTTGTGATCGTATTTGTTTATGAATTTGCATGCTTTACAGTTTTTCTAATAAGGTTATCGAGGTTGAATCTGTTTAATATATTGAAGATTAAGTTTGTATGATTCACCCCCCCCCTCTCATCTTGTTAGCTTGGCATCTGTACTAAATATTTAGTATCAGAACTATCGAGACTAAGATAACAAATAGGGCTAGGAATGACAATTCTATGATAGAACATACGTTGCCAGTCAGGAAACTACTCAAGAGGATACAGTCAAGCAGAGGCCCTAGAATAGGATAGATCAAGGCACTTTGTGATGAACAGGGAGTACCAAAGAAATTGTAAATTCTGTGATAGAACATACGTTGTCAATTGGATAAGCTACTCAAGAGGATACACTCAAGTAGGTACCCTAAAAGATAGGATCAAAGCAACACTTTGTGATGAATAGGGAATGGTACTAGGATAAAAAAAAGTAGTACTTTGTGATGAACAGGGAGTACTAAAAAGAGCAGTACTTTGTGATGAATAGGGAATGCCACTAGGATATAAAGTAGTACTTTGTGATGAACAGTGAGTACTAAAAAAGAGCAGCACTTTGTGATGAACAAGGAATGTCACTAGGATAAGAAGTAGTACTTTGTGATGAACAGGGAGTACTAAAAAGAGAAGCACTTTGTGATGAACAAGGAGTACTACTAGGATTCACACAGTTGATTTGCTTGACTGCAGGAGGACCTACCGATGTTGGAGTCACAGGAGAGATTCCCTCCAACTCAGAGTTTGTGAGCATAGCTGACACTCGAGGAGAGAGAAGCAGTTCAGGCTATGGGCTTGCGATATATTTTGTATGTGCCTGAGTTTCGGGTGAACATGGGTTTGTTGACTGCTTTAGCTGAGAGATGGCACTCAGAAACATGTACATTTCATTTGTCGATGGGTGAGATGACAGTCACATTAGAGGATGTATACAAGATACTACAGATACCAATTGATGGGGAGTTGTTTCCTTACAATCGAGATGGAGACATGGATGCACTGAGATGAGTGTTTCAGGATCCAAGACTGGAGATGAGGGCTAGACATGTGGCTTGGGACACCATGACCACGATAGGATTGGCACTACTAGCGGTACTCGCAGGAGTGATTAGTGGGTTCCTCTGTCTGGACAGGGTGACATGAGGGTTGGTTGTGGGATGGGGGAAGACTCTAGAGATAGATGAGGGACACTGAGTGGGAGAGAGATCGGGCTATTCAGCGCTATACGGAGGTTGAGACAACACTGAGGGCAGGGAGGCAGGCAGCAGAGGACATAGGGGCAAGATACGCCTATTTTTTGTGGGTAGGCAAGCAGATAGCCTACTGGAGAGACCTATACTATGAGGTGGTGCCACCAGATCAGTGGGCTAGGAGCTTTCGGAGACCGTCATGGACTACGACGACCACTGGAGGGAGAGATAGGAGACAGGCGTCTAACGGTGGGGTCATGGGTCCTCCACCACCACCAAATAGAGGGGGAAAGAGAGATGATCCTGGGGTGGCGACTTCCAGGGCTTAGACTTCATCGAAGCCAACTAGCTTTGAGGGAGGGAGTTCATCATAGCCTTAGAGGGCTCCCTATGTATCAGTTTTGTACTATTTTGTATGATGACACCTTCGGGTGATTGTAGCCATATGATTTTTGACATCATTGTATCATGACACTTATGATTATATATATATATATATGAGATTCATCCTTGTGGTAGCTATATGCATGTGTACCTATGTGATGCTTATGTTTCTATGTGATGCTTATGATATGGATGCAAATACGTACATGATGAAATGCTATATTTTTGTTCTTTTATGTTTTTTTTTATGTTTTTTGCAAATGCAAATGTGAATGTATGAAATGCAAATGAATATGATAATGCAAATAACTATTTACATGATGAGAATGTAATATGTGCTAACATGTGTTGTGTGTGGGATGTGATGCAATTGTGACATCTATATGTATGTATGAAATACGAATATGTGATAATGTAGGTGCAAACTACATGAAATGCAGATATTTTTGGTGTGTCATTATACTCAATCATGTGATAGCAGGCTACACGGACTCAAGAAGGATGATGGGGATCAATCGAGGCATATGTTTGACCCAGAAAGTCATTGTACCTATTTGCATGGAGATAAGATAGTTGCAAACAAGGAATGCCCTAGTTCATACTGGACCCACAGTGTCCTCATATCCTTGGACAAGTCATAGCATTACTAAGAGACAATCCACAGACAACAAAAGAAAAAAAAGGTGACGATACCCCATCCTCTCCTTTATAGTCAAAGACATCTTGGAGATAAGATCTCTAGTCAGAAACATCCTGGAAAAGCTAAAAGACATGTCACCAAAAGATAAAATCAAAAAGAAAAACCAAGACTCGACACAAACATCCACTGTAGTCCTCAAGTTTAGTGTCTCTTGTCACTTGTATAAGTCTATTTGATTGTGGTCACAATGTTTACTTTCACAAAAGGATAGATAGCACTAAACCATAATGTTGTATGAGTATGTTGATAGATTTGATTTGTTGAAGCCCATTGTTGCTGTTGTGTCTCCTCTGAAACTGACTGAATCCATGAAACTGATACTTTATTACGGAGAAGACGGAACTTTATTGCGGATTGTGTGCAGATAGATTGAAGAAGACTAGAAGAAACTATACTCCTCAGAACATGTGATGCTCTTATTTCCACACCCATCACTAGACGTAGGATTTGCCTTAGCCACAGATAGGAGCTGATTTATTATGAATGGAAATGGGTGAAAAGGGAGGTTTATTATGCATGGCTAACCAATCTTGGGTAGATCAATAATAATCCATGATGGGAATGGGTAAGTTTATTATGGATGAATAGGTTGTGAGTGTGTGCAAAGTGAAAGGATGAAAGTGAATCCTGAAGGAGGGAGGAGCAATGTCTCTACACATGGCGTCAATGACCCGGTTTTCACCATGGTACTTGCCCAGAGCGCCACCGAAGTAGTTTTCACTGTTGGATGAAATATTTTTTTTGTTTTCCAAATTATTTTATTTTATTTTTTTTGTGTCACAAGGCGCTTGTTTGCCAGGTTTTCACCAAGTAACAATTTTTTATGTTTTATGATTTTTTTGTATTTTTGAATTAGGATACTCTGAAGAGCTATGTGTAAAACCTGCGAAGGTGCATGCTATTAATGGGATCCTCAAAAGGTTCACCCTCTATGGTTGAGAGCTAATATGCACCGGATCTGCAGGTTGTTGTAATGATGTAAGGACCAAGCCAATTTGGTTCGAACTTGCCCTTCTTCTCTTTGTCTTGCTAATTTTTAGGATTTTCTCTGAGGACTAAGTCACCTACCTCAAATGTGTGAGGCTTGACTTTATGATTGTAACTATGACTCATTCATTATTGATAAGCCTTGAGATAATTAAAAGCACTTTGTCTTCATTCATCCAATAGTTCAAGTTCTTGTAAGTGAGAGACCATGTAGTCTTCATCACTAATAATGTTTTGCAAAGATACTCGTAAAGAGGGTAACTCTACTTCAATAGGCAAGATAGCTTCAATGTCATAGAAAAGTGAATAAGGTGTGGCTCATGTAGGTATGTGGATGCTTGTGCGGTAAGCCCAAAGTGCGGGATTAAGTTGGATATGCCAATTGCGGCCAGCGTCATAGACTGTCTTTTTTAGGATTTTAAGAATGGTTTTATTAGATGCCTCAGCTTGGCCGTTACCTTGGGGGTAATAGGGTGTGTAAAAATGATTAGTGGTTTTATTCAACCCCTCTTTTGAATGTAATTGGTCTCTAAGAAAAAATTAGTGGTTTTCATCCTTCTTGTGGTGGAAACCCTAATTTTTCACCACTTTACAATTACAAAGGACCACAAAGGAAATAAAATAAAAAATCCATGTGGATTCCTAAGTCACTCATAGAAGCATGTTATCATAAAGAAAAATCAAAATTGGTATCCAAACTTATTATTCATGAGGCTTCCTTCATTCCTCCATTTAAACATATCACACCTTTCAAATCTATTTTGGGTACTTGTGTTCCAAAATTCACTATCTTAAATACTTCATCACCTCTTCCATCCATTTTGGGACCTTATGTCCCAAAATCCACATCCACTCCTCCCTCAAAATCTCAAAGTCCAAAATCCACTTGTCCTCCATCACTCCACCACCCCTCAACATGTGTGCCAATATTGATCTTGAAGACATTTCCATCCACCCAAACATAAATATTCCAACATCTTATCTATTATCCAACACCTATTTTCCATACTTCCATCTCTCTCATCCAATACATTGCATAAATCATTTCCCCATTCCATCTTATCATCCATTCCATCTCCCTTTACTATCACCCTACCAATGTTTTTAGTATACCTTCAATAACCATAGTCCAATGTAACACATATTTCAAGAGTACCATTCAAAAAACAAGATGCTTGAGTCCTCCCACCATCTCCTATAATGCTTCCACTATCTTCAAAAAAGTCAAAAATACAAAATTAAAAAAATAAATCAAAGAGAAATAATTCATCCTATAGTAAAAACTTGGAAAATGGGTGCTTTGGGTAATTACCATGATGAAAACCTAGCAAATAGGTGTCACATATAGCCCATCATCCCCTTGCACTCTATACTTGGGGGCAACTTGTAACTATGCTATCCTATCTACCACATCTCCCATTATCCCTCATCCACTATCCATCATCCTATCTACATCCATTTTTTTTTCCACCTTTAAATTTGATGAGGCTAAGGATCTTCATAAGCATCATGCATCCTATTTTCTTTACGTTATCCACACCCTTTAGTTCATATCCCTTATCTTATCTATTTATTACTCTCATCATCCATTATCATATTTGATCTTTCTTATCATATACAATCATGTCTCCACCAAACTTTCTAAATTCATCCCTTGATCTTGATCAAAACTAAGGACATAAAATGCAAAACATGTTTTCTAGAATCCTCTTGACATATCCATGATTTGGACCACATGACATTCTTTTCACCTAGATATCACCTTACCTCTCTATATCCAATCCCCTATCTTGGATAAACATGTTATCTTATTGTGAGATAGTCCTTGGAAACCAAACTAGCTTCAATTTCATTATAAGCTACCTGCATCTTTCAACTAATCATTTTCATCTTACGAGTTCCTACATTCATTCATAATGTTCTATGCCTTGCTAGATATTGGGGCAAATACATATCTTGCTTGAGAATAAATCTTGACACATGTCTTTTGCCTTAATCAGTAATCTAGACATCTATCAAAATTCAAAAAAAAAAAAAAATCAAAATGCAAAAAAAAAAAAAAAAAATCTATAAAATCCTCAAAAAAAATAAAATCAAATCTCAAAAATTCATAATCCAAAAACAAATAAAAAAATTCAAAATCCAAAAACAAATTAAAAAAATCCAAACAAATCAAAAAGACCTTTAAAAATCCAAAAAGAATCAAATAATCATAAAAATTAAAATAAAATCAAAAAAAATCAAACAAATTCAAAAATTTAAAAACATTAAAAATGTCCTAAAAAATCTAAAATACATCAAATAAACTCTGAAAAACTCTAAAAATAAAAATAAAAACCAATAAAAAACACAAAAACAATCTGTCATTCACTATTCACAATAAATTATCCTTTGCAAAGACAAACATGTCAACAAACACCGTCAAAACATCATGCAAAACATTGAACTTAACAAGTCATGTATCAATAGACAAACTACCAAACTAGCCTACAACTTAATTGATCAACTACCAATCAGTTTTCAACCTCCCTATCAAACAAAATGTCTTTATGGATACATCATTTCTAGAACAGGCACCCAATCAGATATCATGTCTTAACAGATACATCTTTCCTATAATGGGCATCTTATCAAACAAGCATCCTATCCAGAAACACTTATCCTTGGCAAGAAGATTGGTATGGTTGTTGACTCGTTTAGTCCAGGGAGTCTTATATAAATCTTTTATTTGATTTATCTTTACATCACATTCCTATGCTACTCAAGGATGTCCACGAGTGACTAGAAGAGTTGGGATGGTTCATGATCATTTTTCTTTGTTTGTTGTCTATGGTACATTTTTCTTTGAAGTTCTAGGGCATAGGTATTTTGGGTACTTGTGTTGGTGTCATCATTCGACAAGTATCCTATGCAAAAATGAAGTCAAGGATAGCTATGCTTGTGACTATCACACGTACCTCGACCCTTAGTACAACAATCCTAGAATGGATGGATTCACTCCTTGTATACTACATGTCAATTAATGCAATGGAAAAACATCAACACCTTGGTCTTTCATACCTTGGTGTACAAAAATCCATTGATACATAATAAGGCTCAAAGATGAAATTTTTGCATTACCTAAGAAGCACAAGAATTTATGACATTTTCATTTCCTCGTATCAACTATTCTATCCATCAATCAATTCTATTTCCTAACATTCTTCACTTCTTACTAATTATTATTCATTTTCATAATATTTTATCATTCATCCAACTTTCACCAATCATTTGTCTTATACAAGATGTGTCCTTCCTGAAACCAAACTTGATCTTTACCTAATCAGTCCAATCAATCTGATCAACCAAACAATCTACAAATCACCCCAACCATTTGTTCTATCCAATAAAACCCATACATGTCATCAACTAACTATTCTACTATCTCTCATATAACATTATTCTTCTTTCGAGGGATCATGTATGCCTCTAATGCACAAACAATCTCTTGAGGGGACATCAACATCCTATCTCCATCCCTCGGCAAACTAGGGCAGGTTATTCTCTTTTTCTTTGAAACAATGCCTAAAAACACACTATCTTAAAGAGGAGCAAAATGTAGACACCTAAAATTGTCCAACACCTGCAAACACCAATTTTACTAATTATTCCTCTATATTAATTAAATTTTTTTTAATTATTTAATTAATCCAATATTATTCCTCTAAATCAATAATCCTTCTTTTCATCACAAACTAATTATTCAATTTCTATCTTGGTCACTTAATCATTTGACCATTCCCTTTTAATTAATTAAATGATTTTATTATTTAATCTTATAATTATTTAATTTAATTAAATGATCTTTACTATTTAACTAGATTTAATTTCTATTTTCCTATAAATAATTTCTTTAAATTATTTAATTATCTAATTATGTCCTCCAAATTAAATAAACTTATTTAATTTAACCAGATTCCCTCCAAATTCAAATTTATTTCATTTCTTTTTTATTTCATTTCATTTGACATTTTCAAAAATCTAAATTCAAATTAAATGACATTTCATTCTAATTTACTACATCACATCAAATTCCTAACTGCACTGACTTTGAGTCTAACTCTCAATCACCTTTTTTTGACTGATCGATCAATTTAGTTAATTAGTCAATCAAATTAGTCTTCTAATCAATCAATTCTATTAACTATTCAATCAAATTCCCTAACTAATCAATCAATTATTTGGCTCCCAATCAAACCAATTGACTCCTTAATCAACTCAGTTGATCTCTCAATCAGATGAGCAATTCTCTCCCACCAACTTGTCACATTGAATCTCAACCATTGATAAATTCATTTCTCAAATGAATCTCAACCATCCAAACAATCTTTCCAAAATCTATAAATTTAGCATCAATTTTCTTTTTCAGTAACCACTATCTTTGAATTCCTGTGCCATTATCCTATGGTTTTTTCATAGTGCAACTCTAAGGGCTGATATTACACCAAAAGAAAAAGAACAATATAAGCATTATGTTTGGATTCAATAGGGGGGGTTTACATGTTTTGTTTCATTTTACATTGTTCAATCTGTTGAATTAGCTTTTACTGATGTTACATTCAGAATTAATTAATTGGATTGGATTTTAGTGGTTAACTTGATAATCTGATTAAAACTAGTGAATTTCCCCATAGACAGTGGGAAATAAATTGTGCCTGATTTCAATTTTAAGGCATAGTAGTATGTGTTTGTATTGGCATATTGTAGTCTAAAGATAAAGAAACATTGGATACTGGATGCGCATACTGATCTTAGATGGCTTTTTGGGACGTCCCAATTTCCCTTCAAGATCATCATAATTAATTAGTCATTATTTGAGTGGGAACTCTATTTTAATCATATATGATCTTCTTGTTATATATAATTAGACATGTGGCAAATTATTTAATTAACTATTTACTTCCAAAACACTAGGATAATTCACTAAAAGCATAAGTTATCTAGATTGATAGATTGAGGATGAAAATATATTCTATAACAAGTTGAAGGATGAAATCCCTTTGGTTCAATAATCAAAGGATGGAAATCCTTTGGTTCCATCAATCAAAGGAAGGAAACCCTTTGACTCAACATCGATGGATTCAAGCAAAGCTCAAGGGAGAAATGTACTATGTTATATCTAAGCTACAAAGTGCAATTCAATGAGTAATAGGATATTGTAATGATTTATAGTTTCTTGTTTATTTATTTTTTGTGGTTGCAACTTTCTACTAACTACAACATGGTTGTTCTCTTTATTACCATTTATATGTACTAGAAAATCATCGTAAACTCCATTATTGATGTAAAAACAATTATAAATGTTTTCTTTATACATTGTAAAATTTGGTTTAAAAATATTTATATACTCATTAAGAATCAATATTACCTTCATATTGAGTTCAATATTCAAAGATGAAGATAAATCATTATAGTTAAAGATTAGGGTTTTAAATAGAATTTTTTTGGGTCTTTTGAATCCATTTGAAAATAATCACAACCCTAAATGTTATTAACCTAAAATAACCCTAAGACTATTACATTCTACAAGGTTGGTAAGTGTTGGACATTGGTGCTTCTAAGATATGTTGTTGTCATTGACGTCAACATATTCCTATTTTGGTGATTGCATATTGGTTCATTGTGATTATAATTTGGTGTATGGAGTATCTTTAGTATCATTATATTCTTTTGTACTGGTGTTGGTGATCCAGGAAGCTTAATTGATTATATCATATGATATGGTTTTGCAATTTGTTTATCTGATCAGTTCTTTGCAGAGTTCAGTATTTCCTCTGGTATATTCGGGTGTGATCACATCTTGAGCTAAGATTTTGCGATATTATTTAGGATAGTCTTGTGTATCTTTATTTCAGATGATTCATGATTTGGTGCTCTGCAAGTTATCTTTCTTCGTGATAGTTATTGTTGTTTGAGTGTTCTTGAGTTATAGACGTTGATAGATGAAGATTTGATAAGTATTGTTGGTGCATTTGTTACAGATGATTCTAACATGCTTTTTGGTGTTTCCTAATTGTAATAACCCACTTACTATTAATCCCAAAACTCAACTGATTTTTTTTTAATATATAAAATATTGATTTCTTATTCTTACTTATTCTTATTTATTCTTATTTATTTTTTATTCAATCACATACTCGGGCACATCTATCCAAATGAGATAGGCATCCATCCAATCAGGATGTGCATCTAACCATACGGGTTAGGCATCTAACCATATGGGTTAGGCATCTAACCATACGAGTTAGGCATCTATCCATATGGGATAGGAGGTTTCATCTATCCAATCTAGGATAGGCATCTACCCAAACAAGGTAGGCATATATTCATAAGAATAGGATATGCTCTGGCCAGAGACTTTAGACTCATTGGGACCATCTGGGTCCTAAGCCACTCTCTAAAGACTACACTCCCCTAATAGGAGTGCATCGAGGTTTCTGTCCTTAGGAGTATAAGAATAATTACATAAACAAGCTTGAGTTCCACCTCAGAATTCGGCCTAAAGCCTCGGGAAGTCAAGTGAATCCATACAAGATTCCTTCTGAGTATGCATTGAATTAATTTTAACCTTTTAATTATTATTTGCATCATTTGATTAAAAGACTAAGGAGCTTCAAGAACCAACTACTCACCCATAACCAAATCATAATCCCCATCCCCGAACACCTGAGTACAAGGGACAACTTCGTCCCTAGATTGCCTACATACCCGTTTTGGCATAAGATCAAGATGTAAAGTATGTAGTTCTGGTTTCTAACTATGGTTTAATGTAAACTGTTTGGTGGGTATGCAACCCTTTCTAGGGTCAATGTGTCAGACATTTTCTCTACAGTTGCTACCCACAATGGTAGCTCTATAGAAAAAAAGGCTTAAGGTGGCCTTCTGCTTGTGTCCTAAAACAACTAAGTCCTATTTCCTATTAAATACATCACCCTTAATCCGTTATCATCTGTTGAAATCATCAAGATAAAATACATTTTCAAGATCTTCACACACATCCAAACCCTAATGGGGTTATCTAAAGTTCAACTGATTGGATGTAAATTCATTTAAAAATTAATCTTTTTAGATTATCGATCCAAGGGGGACTACCCGCCCCTTGGATTTTAACTTCCAAATGACCCTTATTTCTCCCCGACGATTTAGAGGGATGATGCCACAGACGTCGTTATTGCAGTTTTATTAGGCGTTAAGTGCAGTAGTTCAACACGACGACATTACCCATAAGTGTGACCCAAAGGCACCATAGATACCGAACACCACTAATTTTGGTTTCAACTCCTCTTGTTTAGTTATCTAACTAGGAATTTAACTTTGAATTCATAAACCTTAAATGAAGCAATATACCAATACAATTATGAAAAAGAAACTATTATATAAAAGGAATTATTGCTTGGATTTAAAAACTAAAGTATGAATTTTACGTAATTGAAAGGAACATAAACAATTTGACTACTTGGAATAGTATTTTCTCCGAAGGAAAGTTATGATAATTAAAAATTCAAAAACTTGAACTAAATACATGAAGTTACTAATTGCTTGGAAACCATGATACTTTCAAAGATAACTTATGAAAATGATTTGAATTACTTGCAAGTTATAATTGTTTTGGACAAACCATTACACAATAAGTATGAATCCTAGTACTGATTTGCTTGAAAGAAAATTAAATGATTGAATAGCAAGAATTTGGAAATGAATTTTAACACCTATTTGTTTGAAGTGAAAAGTATAATAATAATCCCAACTAATTCTTCCATATGTAGTAATACAAATTTCATCTACAAATTATAACACTACTTTAAATGTGAATCCTAATACTTGAAAGGTACTAAATTGCTTGAAATAGAATTTAAATTATCAAATAATTATACTTTGGAAATGAATTTAATACTCACTTGTTGAAGGGAAAAGGAAACAACTATTCAACAATAAGCTTCAAACTAACCACATTATTCTTAGTTACTAATTGTTTGAAAAAGAGACTAAACAAGAGTGTAAACACTTGCTAGTTAACCAAGTAAATAATACTAAGTCTCCTAATAAAACAATTCTAATCAATAAGCTTCTAGTTGCTTTTGAACTAATACCTTTGCAAGATTATAAAGTGATAACTAAATACTCCTTCCACTTGAAGTAACATTAACTTTATCGTTGGATACATTCTAAAAATAATAACTTTATCAATTTCAAATACTTCACAAGGAGCTAATGTTTGCTCCTTAAATTACCCTCAATTAGAATTATTATTAAATTTTCTAAGTGACCACGAAATAGGTTTCTTGAAACTCATTTGCTAAAACAATTTCGGTTTTGAATAAACTCTCTTTGCATCCTAATTAATTCTATTACCATATGAATATTTAACTATGCAATTTACCTCTAATTTTAATGTTAATTAAATTTATCTTTACTAATTACTTGTATTATTAAGTGTAACTTTTCCTTTTTACTAGTCTTATGTTTCTTTTAGCTAGAAGGTAAATGATTTTAACTATTAAAAGTGACTATTCGCAATGCCTTATATACTCATATCTTGGAATCTAATAAAGAAACAAATCAAATAATCAACCTTTCGAATTGAGGCAAAACTTTGTCTAACATTAACTCATATTGCTGAAATACCTAAAATGGTTACTATGAATCTAACGCATCTACTTGTTAGGTAAATTCCTTTTACATTTGATACTTGTACAAATTGAAATATACAAAAGTTAGTTTTGAAATCCAATAATTAATGAACTTAAATATTTGAAATGTATTGAATGTCTTGAGGGAACCCACTTACTATTAGGATTTATTTTTTTGATGAAAAGATCCAAAACTATGGAATAAGTGTATCATTGGCGCAATAACATTTTCCTTTGCTTTGTTTTTCCTAAGTCAAATTAATTTGTTTAATAAAGAGATTTAACTATTATATCTACATCCTAAGAAGGATTAATTCAAGATGATAGATCTCTTAATGCTCAATTATCTATTGAAATTCTCAAGTGTTAATTGGCCCTTTTGCCTTATGCAATATTTATCTTTTCAAAACCCAAGGGACTCTTTTCCCATCATTGAGGAGATAATAACTCTTTAGAATTTAAAAAGAGTTCAAATTTGCAACTTAATTTTCCATAATTAAAACTCCAATAAGGTATCCATTAATATGGGTTAGACCCTTTTCGCTTAAATTTTCCTTTAATATATTAATAATCTAATTCTTAAAACTAGAGATGATATTTTAAACACATTTCCATTAATTTTAATAAGGTTAGATTATAAATAGGTCTCATTAATCCTTTTTTAATAGATATCAATCAATAAAACCATTTTTCATTAAATAGACCTCAATAAATAAATCATTTTCTCACTAAATTTGATTAATTTTCAACTATTAAAATTTATAATTATAAACTAATCCTAAATGATTTTTTTAATCACCAAGTGCATAATTAAATTTCAAAGAACTATAAGCTTATTAATTTTAATCATTCAAAATAACTTTCAATATTCTAAAACATTTTTAATTTTAAATTAAAATAAAAATAAATTTGAACTACTTATTTTAATGATACAAATAAATTTCAATTACTTAAACAACTTAGAATATAAATAAATTTTTCATAAAATTTGATTACAAACTCTAAGTATAATTCAATTTTAATAAAACAATTCCTAACTCAATATGTGTGTGTGTGTGTGTGTTTACATGATTGGTAATTAACTCAAAATCTTTTAATAATATAATAATTACATTTATTTAATCTTAAATAAATAAACTAAAATTTAAAAAAATTTAAACTTAAATCTACAAACAAATTTAGAACATAAATTTAATATGATTTTAAATGAATTTGATATATATGTTTATATAATATATATTTGAAGGGAAATTTACTAATTTATTAATCAAGGCAAGATTTACTTTTTAAAAAAAATTTATACATGCACAGGGAATGAACTTTTTTTCTTTTTTTTCTGTAATACACAAAGATGAATGTTTTCCTAAAATCCACACATGAATATTTTCCTAAAATCCATAGAGATGGGTATTTATCTAACATACACAAAGATGAATATATTTCTATTTTGTTTTCTTTATTCTGATTTTATATTACTTTGGCAATAGATTTATTTTTGTTCAAGTTATTCTAATATATATATTTCACTCTAAAAAAATCTGATTTTTTTTGTAAAATAAATAACATTGATTAAGGAAAAGATTTCAGATTAAACAATATTCAAAATTGTATATACATATTTTTAAAGAAATCTATTAACCAATTTATTTCCTGCATGCAGAATAAAAAGAAGATTTTTTTTTTTCTTTTTTTTGGATAGAAAAGCAATTTATTACATGTATTTGATTAAATCAATTAACAAAAACTTAAAAAGATTTCCTTGCAAAAATCTGAAATGGATAAAAGAGATTTCTTTCAAAAAAAATTAAATTAAAATATAAACTTTCTTATGTGCAAAATTTTGAAAGAGACGAGAAGAAGATTTTCTTTGAAAAGAAAAAGCAAGCAATGAATGTCCAAGAGGGGAACCTGGATTTGAATGAAGAACCTTGCCGACCTCCTTCAATTCCTCTTTGAAGCTTGGTAATTATCTTCTCCAAAATCCTGCAACACATCTACAAAATTTCTCCTACAACTAACATGGAATTGAAAATAAATTCATAAGAATTTCAAGACTACTTTATCATCTAAAAGACAATGAACTCTATTTTTTCAAAAATTTAAAACTCAATATATAGAAAACAGAGTCATTTTCCCATTACAAAATAAATTAATTGATTTCCATATTCTTTTCCCAAAATAATTCATGCAAAATGATTAATTGTCATAGTGGAGGTTACATGCAAAAATTGAATTTGAAATTCTCTTCTAGAACCTTCTCATTTCCTCCTACAACATGTGCTAAATAGCATATTGAGAAAATAAACAATTTCTAAATTATTTTCATGCAAAAATGATTGTTGTCATAATGGGGGTTACATTTGACCGTGCATTCAAAATTCAAATTTGAATTCTCCTCCAAAATGCATTTTGTAACTCCTTTGTCATAAAAATGTCATTAATAGAATTATTCTTGTAATAGAATAATTTTGTAACTCCCATGTCATATATTTGCTAAATGTAATATTTATTCTTTAATATTTTAAATTTTAAATTTCTTTTCTAGAATCTTCTTATTTCTGTTACACCATGTGCTCAATTAGGATATTGAGAAAATAAGCAATTTTCAAATAAATTATGACCTCATGTGTGTGTCACCACTTAAATTCTTTTTTTTTTTTTTAATTTAAAAACTTCAACCTCATTTAAATTTATATTTTCTTTCTAACATTACTCATAAAATTAATATTATAGTAGTAGTAGTAGTAGTAGTAGTAGTAGTAGTAGTAGTAGTAGGAGTAGTAGCAGCAGCAGTAGTAGTAGTAGTAGTAATAGCAAGTCATATCAAGGTCCAAAAATAGAGTTATGACATCCTTCCCCCCTTAAATTGTTCATCGTCTCGATGCAGTAATTATAACCTTAAAAGAGTTTGCTAATTCATAATGTTTAGAACGAAAGTGAAAACATCTACTACATCATAATTGAGTCTTCCCATGTAGTATTCCTTTTATCATATTGATTCCATTATACTTGAATAGAACAATCTCTTTGTTGCACAATTGGTATGGGCGCTTCTCCAAGACTCTGAATGAATCTATCATTATTCCCCCTGATTCCTAAGAGGATCATTCCTTACTTCATCAAACCTTAGCTGATAAGTTATCCTATTTTAATTTCCCCTATTAGTATTGTATCCATCCCTTTGATTTTGATATGATGTGGCTTCTTTCAGATAAATTATTCTATTGATCCTTGTTTAAGTTTGCATTTCCCTTGAATTCATGCTTCGCCTTGAATGAATGATTCATGTTAAAATTCTATCTCGTTATTGCTAGGGCTTGAATCTTCCTTTCTTGTTCTTTTGGGTATTTTGTTCATGCCTACGAGTCTATGCACATCAACTTTTGCCCCAAGTTGGTATTGAGCCCCAAAAATGAACTTTTTGATTTGACCCTCTCATCTTTTGACACATAGGTAAGCACTTTAACAATTTGGCAAACTTATTTTGATATTGTTGTACTATCAAAGTCCCTTGTCGAAGATTATAAAATTATGTTACCTTCTCATTGAAGAATAATTGTGATAGCCTCCTCTTATGAAAATGGTGAATAAATTGATCTCATGTGATTATATCCTTGTTATACCCATTTGTTCCTTAGTATTAGTCCACTAACAAGCTTCATCTCTAGTGAGTTGATAGGAAACCCCATAATGTCTTAATTGTTTCACTAAAGTCCTTTAGTTCAATGTATTTTCCCTTTCCATTCAACCAATCCTTGGCTACTTCACCTATTTCTTCCCTTCAAACTTAGGTTGGTTAATTTCCTTGAAATCCTTAGATGGCTCCAACATATTGTTTTCCCTCATTTATTCAACCATTGCCAAGTTCTCATTTTCAATCCCACTTCTATTTACTTTATGTCATTTTGCCTTGCTCTATGGTCTCACATTGATTGTTCCATGGAGTTGATCTCATCTCTTTGCTTAGTTAATAATTGGTTATAGCTTCGACTCATATTCCATTATTCCCTTGGTCTTGTTGATTTTCATCATTGCTATCTTCCCTTTGACTCCTTGTAGTGGTGGCATGTTTTCCTCTTCCACATTCCCTTCCATCTAGGTTCACTTGAAATTTGATTTTCTTATTTAGTCCTTGATTTAATATATAATGATTTACCTCTACAAACTCCAACTACTTCCAAGATACAAGGCCTAGACTTGAACCTTCGCTCTGATACCACATGTAATAACCCACTTACTATTAATCCCAAAACTCAACTGATTTTTTTTTAATATATAAAATACTGATTTCTTATTCTTACTTATTCTGATTTATTTTTGATTCAATCACATACTCAGGTACATCTATCCAAATGAGATAGGCATCCATCCAACCGGGATGGGCATCTAACCATACAGGTTAGGCATCTATCCATACTAGACTAGGCATCTAACCATATGGGTTAGGCATCTAACCATACGAGTTAGGTATCTATCCATACAGGACAGGAGGTTTCATCTATCCAATCTAGGATAGGCATCTACCCAAATGGGGTAGGCATCTATTCATAAGAATAGGATATGCTCTAGCCAGAGACTTTAGACTCATCGGGACCATCTGGGCCCTGAGCCACTCTCTAAAGACTACACTCCCCTAATAGGAGTGCACTAAGGTCACCGTCCTTAGGAGTATAAGAATAATTACATAAACAAGCTTGAGTTATGCCTTGAAATTCAGCCTAAAGCCTCAGGAAGTCAAGTGAATCCATACGGGATTCCTTCTGAGTATGCATTGAATTAATTTTAACCTTTCAATTATTATTTGCATCATTTGATTAAAAGACTAAGGAGCTTCAAGAACCAACTACTCACCCATAACCAAATCATAATCCCCATTCCCGAATGCCTAAGTACAAGGGACAACTCGGTCTCTAGATTGCCTACATACCCATTTCAACATAGGATCAAGGCGCAAAGTATGTAGTTCTGGTTTCTAACTATGGTTTAATGTAAACTATTTGGTGGGTACGCAACCCTTTCTAGGGTCAATGTCCTAGATAGTTTCTCTGCGGTTGCTATCCACGATGGTAGCTCTATAGAAAAAAAGGCTTAAGGTGGCCTTCTGCTTGTGTCCTAAAACAACTAAGTCCTATTTCCTATTAAATACATCACCCTTAATCTGTTATCATCTGTTGAAATCATCAAGATAAAATAAATTTTCAAGATCTCCACACACATCCAAACCCTGATGGGGTTATCTAAAGTTCAACTGATCGGATGTAAATTCATTTAAAATTAATCTTTTTAGATTATCAATCCAAGGGGGATTACCCGCCTCTTAGATTTTAACTTCCAAATGACCTTTATTTCTCCCCAACGATATAGAGGGACGATGCCACAGACATTGTTATTGCAGCTTTATTAGGCGTTAAGTGTAGTAGTTCAACACGATGGCATTACCCATAAGTGTGACCCAGAGGCACCATAGATACCGAACGCCACTAATTTTGGTTTCAACTCCTATTGTTTAGTTATCTAACTAGGAATTTAACTTTGAATTCATGAATCTTAAATGAAGCAATTTACCAATACAATTATGAAAAATAAACTATTATATACAAGGAATTATCGCTTGGATTTAAAAACTAAAGTATGAATTTTACGTAATTGAAAGGAACATAAACAATTTGACTACTTGGTGTAGACACCTAAAATTGTCCAATCTAATTAAATAAATATTTTATTTATTTAATTATTTTAGCCTAATTCTTCTATTAATTAAATAAATCTTTATTTATTTAATTAATTCATTTATCCTCTTCTAGCCTTATTTCTCATTTAAATAAATACATTTATTTATTTAAATTATCCTTTTCCTAAATTAAATAAATATCTTATTTATTTAATTGATCCCACTTCTTCTATTAATTAAATAAATCTTTATTTATTTAATTAAGTCATTAGCCTTTTCTACCCATGACACATGTCATTCATCTCTTAATTCCTACACTACCTACCCCTCTTATTATTTTATTATTTCCTCTACCTACCCTCTAATCATAACCGACCTCTTTTACACCTCTCAATCTTATCCCTCCATTTCTTATAGTGTCTTCTATATAAGGAGATGCTTCCTTCATTATCAGACCCCAACTGACTACTTGATCAATTGACTACCCTACGCTTTTCATATGCGATCCTACTAGCAACCACATTTCCATTCTTTGTTGAGCTCTTGTGCACATATAAAATCTGAGAGCAAATATATCAAGCAAGATCAATGGAGATAGGAAGAATGGAGATTCAAACCCTATTGGACATGTGATGGTATAATCTTTGTGATTTCATTTGATTTGCATTGTTTTAGGTAATCTTCATATGTTATGGTGGATCTTTGTTATTGTTAGGCTAGGGTTTTGTTGTTGAATCTATTTAGTCTTTCATCATTGTTGTTATCCATTTTCACTGTAAACATTTTGGCATGCCCGGTGGGACTCTTGTCCCTTTTGCATTTAACCTCCTTGTTGTAGATTTGGTGTTTTGAAGTTGCAGATTTGACATTTCTGGTAACATTTCGATATTTTCGCATTTGCGTACTTTCAGATCGCGTTTTTGGTTTTCTGTCGCATCTGCGACATCTGGGATCACATATGCACCCTCGATAGTTTTATTTTTTTTTGCAGATTCCATAAATCATGTCTGTGTTCCCTAATTGTGTCTATGTCCATAAGCCACGTCTACATTCTGGAACCGCGTTTGTGTGATTTTAAGGCACGTCTGCATCCAAAAGTCGCGTTTGTGTTTAGGGTAACTGCCTCTGTGTACACTTATTTTGCATTTTGGATTTTTTTGATTCAAGTTTTAAGTCATTCGGTTTTTCAGATATGGTTTATTTTGAGCTAACATCTTCAGATCTAGCTAACAAAATTGGTGCAGCTTGTCTTGAAAGCCAAATCATTTTGTTGAAGACCCCTATTCTCACAAAGTCTTTTGGATCTAAAATTTACCTAACTTGTGTGCTTGCAAGAAGGAGTGATTATTTCAAACAATCCAAACTACTAATAAATCTTTGTTCCAGGTCCTTGGCAAGGGTTTTTTATTTTTATTGTGTACCTTGTTTTCATAGATTAGCAAACACTTCAATTGGTGCACTAAAATTGAATCATTGTCTTTTGTGTCTTGAGCAATAGGCTCTTTTTGTTTAATCTTTAGAGGGTATGTCTCCCCGTGTGGTCATTAGGACTACTAGTGAGGAGAGAATGACCCAAGTGGTAGCAAAAGAAAAGCCATCTTATTCCAAACCACTATAAACAACTGTATTCATGGTGAAAACTATGAATAACGTGTGTTGATTAGTTCATACCGACACTATGTCTCCCCATAAACCCGTTTGATCAAATTTATTTGATCATTTGTAGGGCGTAACCCCTACCGGCTGGGAGCCTTCTATATTTACAAAGCTGAAAGTGCCGCATGTATGGCCAAATGAGCGAATGCCCTTACTAGCACCTTTTTGTTTTAGAAGCCCAAATCCTTCTAGTTGTTGGGGCAGGAGGTCGGACCTCTAGTAGCAGCCCACACACATACAGTTCTTAGTAGAGATACAAAGTTCACCACGAGGAGTTTTCGTGGGGACTAATGCTTAGGTAACCCTAGAAGTGAGTGTCGAGTGTGCAGCCAGTGAGGTCAAGTATCTAAGTATCGGCTCTGAATAGTGTAGCCTCGAGGGTAAAACCCCATGTGGGATCAACAACTATTGTCTTGGCTAGCCATAAGAATTGTGCTTGACTTATTTTAAACATTCAAACATTCAAGACCAAACAACAAAACATTGTGTCTTTTGTGTCTTCAAGTGTATGCAAAACAATTTTACATCAAACAACACACTTTTCTTTGAGTCATTTTTGTCTAGACACTTGCAAACATTGAGTCCTCATCAACACTGTGTCATCTTGTCATGAAAAAATATTCAAACATTCAGATTTGGTCACAACAAAGCAACTTCACAGATTGGAAAAAATTGCACAAATTTTGCAGAAAAGCGTCTGTGTCTGACATAATAGCTTTTGTGTTGTATAACCACGTCTATGAAGGGCAGAAATGCGTCTGTGTTCCTAGAATCAACATTGCATTGACAAAATCTTAGAAACACGTCTATGTTAAATGGAACCATGTCTGTGTCAGGAAATTGCATCTATACAGTATACAGGCACATCTGTGTTCAAAAATTGAAAAACTTTTACAATCCAGCAAACAAACATAGTCAATTTCAGAATTCTTGAGCTTCCTAGGTTACTTCCCCAGGGTTTCATCTAGCATTCAACCTGTCTTTGGTTCTCACATAGTCCATTATTACTTTACACCTTACATTATATTCACATTTGTCTAAACTTGAGTCAAAAGGTCACTTGCTTGTCCTCGTCTTGCTTTGTCAACACACTACATACAACAACATTTTGCTAAGTGGTCCCTCATCAAGGTCTATCACCTTTGGGTCTCATTTGGTCTTACTTAGAGTCAAGGTCAACTTACCTCATCAAGAGAAACTATCCTCTCTTTGGAAGCCACACCTACTCTACTACATACATAGTTGATCTTACACTTTGGTCATTGCAAGTAAACCTTAGACTCATTTACATTCCATCCAACTCTTGCTCTTCCATACTCTTTCCATTTTCATCTAGTCTCACACATCTTGGTCAATACCTAGTTCATGGATGAAACTCGTTCCCAAAAATCTAGGAGAGAAGCTAAAGAGGCTCAAGAGTCCGCAAACATGAGTTCCTATGAGTATAAAAATGCTATCTTTTTCAATTTTGATCATACTACATTACCTGACATAGATGCTTATAGAAACATTCCAAATGTTGAGAACATGGACACTACAAACAATGATACACACAATGACAATATGGACAAATTTTCATTACATTCAGCAGAAGTGGAAGACACCATTATGAATCCTCATTTTAGTCGATTGGTTGAGGAAATAATGAGGAGAGATAGACAATACTTTCTACAAGTGATGGCACAAAGTGGAGCCAAGATCCCTCATGATTTTGACATGTCAAATAATGGAACATAGACCTTTGCAACAATCTCGCTCCAACATGGATCAAAGGAGGCCTAATAGTGGAGGCAATAGAGGACCACATCTTGTACCTGAATCACCATCATCTTTGTTTCAAAAACCAAAGGTTCCATACACGCATGGTCAAGCATATGATACTCACCTTCGCAAACCACTATGGAAGTCTTATGTAGAAAAATATGCTCAATCACATACCAATGCTAAGGATCAACCACCAAAGCAATTGGATATTCAAAGGCATGCTCAAAATTTGGACACAAGGAAACCCCATGTCAAATTTGAGGGAAACACACTAGAACAAACTCATGACATGCCTGTAGAGTATGGTATACATGGACAAAGCAGATATTTCATTCCTCAACATGAATCTATACCAAGTGGTCCATATACGCAACATCATTATAGACCTCCTCCATATGAACATGTGTATGATCAATATCATCCATATATGCAACATGCTTCTCCTCCAATTGGTGCCTCAAGCATGGGGTATGGTCCAAGAATTCGATCTCCACCTAAGAGCAATTTGGAACAACAAATCAAGGACATACAAAAGAAAATGGAGGACATAAATACACTGAAGCCAACATACACAATGAGAGACATGTGTCCTTATCCATTTGACAGGAGCATTCCAATGCCTCCATTTCCTACACATTTTGTGATGCCTAAGTTTGATAAGTATAGAGGAAAAGGAGATCCTAAGGCACACATAAGATAGTTTTTCATAGCTTGCATTGAGGTAGCAGCAGAAGAGACATATTTGATGAGATTATTCCCACAGAGCCTAGGCGATCAAGCTATGGAATGGTTCTCCCAACTTCCACCTGGAATTAAGCCATGGGGTGACTTAGCAGAGGCATTTATCCAACATTTCTCCTACAACATAGAGATAGACATATTAGTCACTACTTTGTGCAATACCAAGCAAAAAGAGGGAGAGTCTTTTGCATCATTTTTACAAAGATGGAGGAATCTAGCCAGCAGATGCTCTTGTGAAATTCCACAAAAACAAATGGTGGAGATGTTCACTCAGAATGTTAACAAAGACATTGGCTATGATCTAAGGAAAGCTTGTTTGTCCACCTTCAAGGACGTCATTGAAAAAGGATTAGCGATAGAAAAGGTCCTAATTGAACAAGGAGTCATTAAGATATTCAAGGAAAACAAAGATGACTTTAAAGGAAAAGATAAGCCAAGATTTTGGAACAAAAACAAGAACACAATCAATGATGGTGTTGTTGATGCCAATATGATACGACCAAAAATCATTTTTTCCGGATCAAGCTCTACAAACAATCAGGTGAATACTCAAACAACTTCCAAATAACGAAGGAAGTACACTCCATTGGGAGAACCACTTGAGTCAGTTTTCAAGAAGCTAGTGGCAAACAAGGTAATCACTATTCCAGATTTTCCTCCATATGAGCCAAAGGTGAAACCAAATTGGTGGAATGATGGTGAAGATTGTGAATTCCATAAGAGAAAGGGCCATAAGATAAAAAATTGTCATCAACTGAAGAACATCATACAAAATCTCATTGATAGAGGTGACATTGAGATTGAAGGACACTCATCCAATCAAGAACATGAAATGTTTAAGGAACCATTCCCAAAGCATGACAAGCGAAAAGCTAAAGCCACAGATGACCAAACCAACTATACCAAAGCATCTTATAACTATGATGCAACCATCAATCACATTTCAATGGACAATTATGTCTCTACCATTATCATCAAGGACAAAACCCCTGACAATTCTACCCAGAGACCCAAGATCATTTTGAAAAGCGTTGGATCTTCTTCCGAACCTACCTCTGAATGTCATGTTACAACCCGTCGAGGTAAATTCACTTTGCAAGGAGCTCCAGCTAAAAACACCACTTCCTCATCAACCAAGCCTGAGTATGACCTTGTAGAACAGTTAGGAAAAACACCTGCGCTTATTTCCATCCTTGAGCTTTTATGCATATCCCCCGCACATAAAGCTATTCTTGACAAAATCTTGAGAGACACTATCGTTCCGACTGATCTGAACGTGGACCAGTTTCAAGCCACGGTGGGATACCTTTCCATTCCATACTCTCTTACATTCATAGAAGCTGATGACACCTCCGTAAGTTAGCCACATAATGCACCTTTACACATTGAAGCCTTCATACACAAACATCGCATAAAATGAGTCCTGATAGATGGAGGAGCAGGTCTAAACATTTCTACATTGAGCACTATTAAACAATTGGGATATTCTGATAAAGCTGTGAATTCTACAAACAAAATTACCATCAAAGCATATGATGATGAAGAGCATTCATCCAAGGGCACAGTCACCTTACCTCTTAGAGTTGGGCCAGTTACAAAGGATGTGGTTTGTCAAGTACTTGATCTTGATCTCACATACAACATATTGCTAGGATGTCCTTGGATTCATGAAATGAGGGCAGTCCCATCTACATATCACCAATGCATTAAGTTTCCTCACAATTAAGTTGAAATAATAGTTAATGGTGATCCTAATCCATTCATATATTGCAATAACTTGAGACCAAAAATTGAGACCATCATTCCCAGTAATCGTGAAGTTGTTCCTTCTTTTGCATACATTGATCCTGAGTCATTAAAACCTTCAACATCAAAACAAGGTGAACTTAAGGGAAAATTCCAGGACAAAGGCATTGGTGAATACACTTTGAATTAGACCATGTACTTACAACAAGTCATGAATTCACCAAAAGAATATGGATGACCACATCCTACTAAGCGAGTATCTATCATTACACTTGAATGGGATCCTACAATCTTCCAAAAATGGGGTGAACTAGAAGAGGAAGACCTATACAAAATGCTTTACAAAGACCTTGCAAATGATACATAAGATCACATCAGTTTACAATGTGAGAAGTATGGCAAAGGGTTCAAGATTCTACAAAAATTTGGGTATGATGGCAAAAGTCCTCTTGGGTTAAGAAAGGAAGGCATCATTGAACCTTTACAACCTGAATTGACATTCAAAAAGGAATGTTCCAAAGGACTTGGTTTCATGACTTCCAAGGTTCATACTCAAAAGACAGAAGAAGCATTACAAATCAAAGCTGCCAAAATTCAACAAGAAAATCACTATTCCACAGACTCCAATGAATGGGAATGGGGTTCAGACAAATCCTCTAGTGACTATGAGCTCACTGAGACATTCAGAGAACTCGATGAACCCACAGAAGAAGAGGAATTTAATAGGAAATTCAAAGTTGGTCAAGAAACAACCCCAGAGGATCCCACACAATCCTTGTCTCTAGGTCCTAGGTTGAAATCACATAGAATGAGAACACATGTTCCAGAATGCGCTACTAGTGATGATAATTTGGATTCGTTCACGATCGAGACTGATGAGGAGAGTGCCAATGATGACCTCAATAACTACCTCGACATACTAGAATATAACTGCATCTTCACTCTTAGCCCCGCTAACTTCAAAGACATCAAAGGCCTTCCCCTTGTCCACCACCAACTCATTGACTGGGATCATGAAGGACCTGCACAGTTTGACACATTCCAAAATGATGAAGCTTTTATTGACTTTCTTGGCATACGAGATGGTCTTCCCCCTGGGGACCATAAAGCGGGATACACTATAGAAATTAATAGCGTGGCATATTTTGGTGAGGGTGTTGGACCTTCCAGTCGCAAAAATATAAAAATAAAAACAAACCAAGGGTCTTATGGTGAAAACCACACTGTGGCGTTGTCTGACACCAAACAAGTAAAAAGAAAGGATGTATCTGAGGGCGAAAACCTCTCTAAGGCACCCAAAGATGGAAGGCTTGACATTCTCCTAGCATCATATGAGGAAAATTCATCCATGTTGGTAGAGGAGACTATCAAAACAAACATTGGTATAGAAGAAGTTCCACACAACATATTCTTGGCTCAATCTTTGCAAGAGTCAGAAAGGTCAAAATTCATAAGTTTCTTCACAGAACGACATATCAACTTTACATGGTCATATGCTGATATATCGGGATTGGATCTGGATTTGGTAATGCACCATTTGACAGTTAAATCAGAGGCAAAACCAATGAAACAGAAATTAAGAAAGATGCATCCACAAGTGGCATTACTAGTCAAAGCAGAACTTTAGAAATTATTGGATGTCAGATTCATACGCCCAATTGATTATCCTGAATGGATCTCCAACTTAGTGCCTGTCAGTAAACCAGACCTTAGCATCAGAATATGTACAGATTTCAAAGACATCAACAAAGCTTGTCCGAAGGATGATTTTCCGTTACCAAATATTGACCTGATTGTTGATCTCACAGCAGGTCATGCGATGTTATCCTTGATGGATGGATTCTCTGGTTACAATCAAATAAAAATTGCATCTGAAGACCAGCACAAAACAACATTCACTTGTCCTTAGGGAACTTTCTGCTAGAATGTCATGCCCTTTGGGCTAAAAAATGTAGGCGTTACATATCAAAGAGCCATGACTACTATCTTTCATGATCTCATGCACATTAATGTGGAAGATTATGTTGATGACCTCTTGGGAAAATCAATAGATAGAGATACACATTTGGACATACTTTCAATCGTCTTTGATCAGTTGGAAAAATACAAAGTAAGATTAAACCCCAAGAAATGTGTCTTTGGAGTAACCTTCGGGAAGCTCCTGGGATTCATTGTCTCAAAGAAAGGAATCAAAGTAGATCCAGCAAAATTCAAGGCCATCCTAGAGATGCAACCACCATGAAACATCAGTCAACTTTGATTTTTGCAAGGGAGACTTCAATCCATACGAAGATTCATAGCACAACTTGCAGATAAGTGTAATCCTTTTCAGCACTTGCTACATAAAAACATCAAATTCAAATGGGATGATAACTGTCAACAGGCTTTCCAGATACTCAAAGATTATCTTTTGAATCCGCCAGTTTTGATGCCACCAATTCCAGATTAGCCTCTACTACTATACATATCAGCTACTTCAACAGCACTAGGGGCACTCTTAGCACAACAAGTTACTGAAGGCAAAGAAAAGGCAGTCTATTACATCAGTCGCATATTGGTGGGATATGAGCTAAATTATACACCAATTGAACATGCATGTCTCATTGTGGTCTTTGCTTTGCAGAAATTATGACATTACATGCTAACTCATAAAACTAAGTTGGTTACAAGGATCGATCCATTGAAATACCTTCTCAATAAAGCAACACTTACTGGGCGACTAGACAAATGGGTGATGCTCCTGAGTGAATTCGACTTCGAGTATGTGGACAGAAAAGCAATAAAAGGACAAACTATCACAGATCAGTCAGCGGATTCTCTCATGATAGATGATGTTCCTCTACCTTTAGAATTTCTAGATGAATCCATTTTAACAGTGTCACACGTGAAACAATGGCAACTATACTTTGATGGCTCACACACACAGCATGGGGCAGGAGCTGGCATCCTCTTTATAACTCCTCAAGGGGATTCCATACCAAAATCATATCGCTTATCATTTCCTTGCACTAATAACATAGCGAAATATGAGGCATTAACAACAGGATTACGGATTGCTGTTCAGTGGAAGATCCAGGAACTTTGTGTTTTTGGGGACTCTCAACTTGTAATCCATCAAGCAAATGATGATTACCAAACAAAAGATGAGAAATTAATGCCTTATAAAATAATGGTGGATGACCTAAAACAACATTTCACAAAGATAGACTTTGAGCAGATACCAAGAGAGAAGAATCGAGCCACAGATGCCATGGCTACAATTGCTTCACTAATCGATCTACCTCTGAGTGAGACCCGCTATGAGTTCTTGGTGGATAACCTTTTGGTTCCTTCATATGAAATCATTCCTACTGAGATAATATGTGTCGTCAGTCCTGAGTCTCAGTTATATGGTTCCATTTTCACATACCTTCGTGATAATACCCTACCTCCTGATCTATCCAATAACCAACGTCACACTTTCATTCGCCAATCTTCTCGATACATCATTTTAGCCAATGTCCTATACCGTCGAGGTCTAGATGGCACTCTTCTTAGATGTTTGGAAAGTGATGAAGCTCAGATTGCCTTATGTGAAGTACATGAAGGGATATGTGGTCAACATTCCAGTGGTCCTACCTTAGCCAAGAAACTCATCAGGACTGGATATTACTAGCCCAATATGGAAAAAGACTCATATCAGTTTGTCAAGAAATGTAAGCAGTGTCAACTTCATGGAGATCTCATCCATGCGCTAGCACAAGAACTTCAACCAATTGCGACTCCTTGGCCCTTTTGTCAGTGGGGACTCGATCTCATAGGCAAGATTCACCCTACTCCTTCCAATGGTCATAAATTCATTATCACTGCCACAAAGTATTTCACAAAATGGATCGAAGCCATGCCTCTCATGCAAGTCACTAGAAAACAAATTGCTACCTTCATTCTCAATTATATCATTTGTCGATACAGTATTCCTATTTCTATTATCTCCGATAATGGTCATCCATTCAAAAATCAGGATGTTCATGAACTCTGTGATCGCTTCCATATTTCCCATCATTTCTCCACACCTTATTACCCCCAAGGTAATCGTCAAGCTGAGGCATCTAATAAAACAATCCTTAAAATCTTAAAAAAGATAGTTGATGACGTTGGCCGTAATTGGCATATCCAACTTAATCCCGCACTTTGGGCCTACCGCACATGTGTCCACACACCTACAAGAGCTACACCCTATTCACTTGTCTATGGTGTTGAAGCCATCTTGCCTATTGAGGTCGAGCTACCCTCTTTACAAGTCTCCTTGCAAAACATCATCAGTGATGAAGACTATAGGGTCTCTCGCTTACAAGAACTTGAACTATTGGATGAACGAAGACAAACTATTTTTAATCATCTCAAGGCTTATCAACAATGAATGAGTCGTAGCTATAGTCATAAAGTCAAGCCTCACACATTTGAGGTAGGTGATTTGGTTCTCAAAGAAAATCCTAAAAATCAGCAAGACAGAGAGAAGAAGGGCAAGTTCGAACCAAACTAGCTTGGTCCTTACATCATTACAATAGCATATGGATCTGGGGCATATTAGCTCTCAACCACAGAGGGTGAACCTTTAGAGGATCCTATCAACAGCATGCACCTTCGCCGGTTTTACACATAGCTCTTTGGAATATCCTAATTCAAAAATACAAAAAAAAAATCATAAAACAAAAAAATCGTTACTTGGTGAAAACCTGGCAAACAGGTGCCTTGTCACAACAAAAAAATCAAAAAATCAAAAAAGTAAAGAAAAACATTTCGTCCAACGGTGAAAACCACTTCAGTGGCACCCTGGGCAAGTCCCATGGTGAAAATTGGGTTACTTGCACCATGCGTAGAGACATTGCTCCTCCCTCCTTCAAGATTCACTTTCATCCTTTCACTTTGCACACACTTACAATCTATCAATTCATAATAAACATACCCATTCCCATCATGGCTTGTCATTGATCTACCCAAGATTGGTTTGCCATTCATAATAACCTTCATTTTCATCCCTTTCCATCCATAATAAATCAGCTCCTATCTGTGGCTAAGGCAAATCCTACATCTAGTGATGGGTGTGGAACTGAGATCATCACATATTATGAGGAGTTAAGTTTCTTCCAACTTCCTTCAGTCTATACATGCACAATCTGCAATAAAGCAGCATCTGCATTGCCGATCCACAATAAAGTTCCATCTTCTTTGCAATAAAGTATCAGTTTCATGGATTCGGTCAATTTCAGATGAGACACAACAGCAACAATGGGCTTCAACAAATCAAATCTTTCAACAGACTCAGACAACATATGGTTCAGTGCGATCTATCCTTTTTGTGAAAGTAAACATTGTGACCACAATCAAATAAGACTTATACAAGTGACAAGAGACACTAAACTTGAGGACTACAGTGGATGTTGGTGTTGAGTCTTGGTTTTGTTTTGATTTTATCTTTCTGGTGACATGTCTTTTAGCTTTTCCAGGATGTCTCTGACTAGAGATTCTATCTCCAGGATGTCTTTGACTAGAAAGGCGAGGATGGGGTATCGTCACCTATTTTTCTTTTGTTGTCTGTGGATTGTCTCTTAGTAATGCTATGACTTGTCCAAGGATATGAGGACACTGTGAGTCTAGTGTGAACTGGGGCATTCCTTGTTTGCAACTGTCTTATCTCCATGCAAACGGGTACAATGACTTTCTGGGTCGAACATATGCCTTGATTGTCATAACCTACTTGCCATAATAAAGCTCAATGATGATAACGCACAAGAAGCTCTTTCACTTTCATATCTTCTATCTTCCATCCCCATTTCTTGCTTACCTCCATCGTCCTTCTCAAGTTCATGTAGCTTGCTATCAAATGACTGAGTATAATGACACACCAAAAATATTTGCATTTCATGTAGTTGCACCTGCATTACCACATATAAGAATTTCATGCATACATATAGATATCACAATTGCATCACATCCTGCACACAACACATGTTAGCACATCTTACATTTTCATCACAGTTATCTATATTATCATATTCATCTGCATTTCATACATTCACAAGTGCATGCATAACATATTAAAAACATAAAAGAACAAAAATATTGCATTTCCTCATGTATATATTTGCATCCATATCATAAGCATTCATCACAAAAGAAACAGGCACCATGAAACATCTCATCACATAGGTACACATGCATATAGCTGTCGCAAAGATGAATAGTCTCATATATATATAAAGTGCAATGATACAATGATGTCAAAATCATATGGCTACAAAATCACCTGAAGGTGTCTACATCATAATACAAAATGGTACAATACTGATACATAGGGAGCCCTCTATGGCTATGATGAACTCCCTCCCTCGGAGCTACCTGGCCTCAACAGAGTCTGAGCCCTAGAAGAGCCCACCCTAGGATCATTCCTCCTATCCCCTCTATCTGGTGGTGGTGGAGGACCCATAACCCCACCGCTAGATGCCTGTCTCCTCTTGCTCCCTCCTGTAGCTGTTGTTGTCCGCGATGGTCTACGAAAGCTCCTCGCCCGCTGATCTGGTGGCACTGCACCATAATATAGATCCCGCTAGTAGCCTATCTCCTCTCTTTCCCGTAGCACATAGGCATATCCAGTCCCTGTATCCTCTGCTGCCTGCCTCCCAGCCCTTAGTGTTGTCTCAACCTCTGTATAGCACTGAATGGCCTGGTCCCGCTCCTGCTCAGTATCTCTAAGCTATCTCCTTAGTCGATCCCTCTCCCTCTCCATCTCCTGGATCTCATCTTCCTATCCCTGGCAGATCTCCCTCAGCTCAAGAAGCTCATCCTCCTCCTTAGCCCCCTCTACTTGTGGCTCTGCCCATGGCTCCCCCTATACCTGTACTGGTGGTTGTACCTATACCTGCCTCTGTCCCTATCCCTACACCTGTCTAGCACCCTGTGCTACTGGCACCTATAGCGGAAATCCACCATGACCCCTCACCACTTGAACATGTCTCTCCTCTCCCCCTCCCTCCATGGTGCCACCCTCCTCTCTCCAACTGCAACTTGCCTCCTCCATAGGCCTCTCCCTCCACCATCTCCATCATCGTCACCATCCCCACCACTATCTCTGTCTAGCGGCTCTCCCGGATCTATCAGGCGTGGGCAGGGATGCTCAGCCTAATATGCTATGTACTCTGCATCCATGCTGGCATCCTCAATCTCTGGCCACATATCCCAGGGTAAGGGCACCATCTCTACCAGTTGCATAACTGCCTAATCATATGACAATAGCGGCTCAAAATGTGCCTGATACCTCACTGTCCGTGCGTACATGCCTGAACCCCATGGCATCCGTTGGATTTTTCCAAACTGCCTGCCCACTGTGTCAACCAGCTACCTCTCCAGTACATAGGGTGTTTTCCCAATCAGATACCTACTCTAGAAGGTGTAGGGTAGCTCTACTGGATCATCCTCCCACTGCTCACATCTCAGGTACGACCTCCTGTGTAGGGGAAAAAGCGAGACTAGGCTATCATGCCCTAATCCTACCTTTTGACACACATTATAGAATACGAAAGAGCCTAGAGGTATCACACAATTGGCTACTTCTTCTTGTGGAAGAGAGAGCCATGGGCTACCTATTAGGGTTTCTATTCCTTTGTTGTAATTGAAAGATAAAATGATGCAAGTTCAATTCCTAACCCTAAAGTGCAAGTATGAACAAGATTGCAGAATTGAGATTAAACAATGGAAAGTTGTAAACACAAGGACAAGGCAAGAATGTAGATGTGTACCTAGAGTTAAAATCTGAGTGAAAATGTTTAAGACAGGGGCGCAAGCGCCACTGTCCTTATTCTGCTCCTGAAACTACTGTTTTGTAACCTGAAAAGCTGTCGGAAATGCTGAAACTTGTTGTCTGACAAAAGGACCAGGGAGCCCAGCGCCCCTGTCCCAGGGACCAGGGTGCCCAACACCCCTATCCTAGCAAGATCAAGGTGCCCCACACCCCTGTCCTGGTCTTTTGCCCTGAAATTTGGTGTGTGGCTCAGTTTCTGTCTGCTTCTGCCGGATCTGCAACTTGCGGCATCGTCTAAATCCTGAAATCTGCACTTATATCTGAAAAGGTATGGTGGGTGGCTATATAGGGTTTTGCCTTAGTCAAACCCCCACTTTGGTTATTTCCACCTCCATGAATAGCCAAGTTGTATTGTAAAAGTAGTGTGTGTGTGTAGACCTTGTGTGTGTGCAAGATCCTAAAATGCAAGTAAGCAAACTAGAGCAACCTAGAAAGTAAACCCTAATTGCTTGTAAATGATAATGTAAATGCTCCAAATCAAGATGCAAAGTGATCTAAAGCATGAATACAAATGATATAATGAGGCTTATGCAAAGACATGAAAACAACATGAAATCATACCCAACCCCAAGGGAGGGGTACAAGCCAATCTTCAATCGGTGATCCCCTATTGCTCTTCAATGTCTTCAAAGCCCTAAATGGATGAATGAAATTGATGAATGCTTGATGGATGGATGTTGAATTTTGTTGAAGTCTTCAAAGATCTTCTCTTTCGCTGCGTAGAAGGCCCCTGAAACCAAAATTTGGATCCTTTCAAATGAAGAAAGAGAGCTCTTATATATGAAACCCTAGGTCTTAATTTCAACTTTTGGCCGACCTAGAGATTGAATCTCTCGCCAATTTCTTGGGGTTAAGCTTTATTTTATGATTGGATTGTGCTCCTAAAATTTTGGGAAAAATGTTTGGGACCGTGTGCACTCCGGGCGCCATGGTCCCGACAACTTTTCACCAAATTTTCAGGGCCATCGGATATGATGATTTTAGAGAAAATCCCGAAGTTACAGCTGATTTCAAGATGTTTTGACCCCCAAAATCAAGCCCCCAAGTTCAAAGTAGGACCTAATTAGGGTTTTTGATTAAATGATGTATTGGAGGAATAAAATGAAAGGGGCACACTTTAATGAAAGGGCCCAACTGGAAGTCGATGAAATAGGACCTTAGACCTAATTAATTTGATTAATTAAGTGCTACAGGAAAATGCGATGCAAAGTGCAAGATGCGCCAAGGCGGGAGCTAAACCAAGTGTGAAATTGTACCACTTTAGCAAGTGCGTACAATTTTTGACACTACATTTAGCCCCCACTTTAGTAGTCATATGAGTACTACGTGCATATGCAAGCTAAAGTACAGGAAAGTAAACATTATTTGAAAAAGGATATATCCATAAGTCTGTCGAACGAAGCCCCCAGCAGTATCTGCAGTACACAGTTAGGAACCACACCCTACAAAAAACATGTTAGCTCACAAAATCACCTAATGCTTACTAAGGAAAGTGATGAAATTTGCGAGTAGCTATATGCCCCCCTGTTTCGGCTTGCTTATTAGGGAGGTGAAACAGGATAGCATGTTTACTTATGACAAATTGTGTGAGAGATTATTGATGAGAGATTTTCACTAAAGAGGCTTCATCAAAGCACATTTTGGAACATCCAAGGAGTAAGGGAACGAAAATACAATTCCTACACAACAAACGGTTCGAAAATCGCATCTCCCAAACTCAAGTTATGATGAAATGAGTGATAGAGGAAAATTAGGGTTTTGAAATCAAAGGTAAAGGAATGAAAATATATACCTCGAAAGTGACTATTGCATTTGTCACTTTGTTGATTTCTGAGTATTGTTCATTGCAGCGGAGCCCACATAGCCATCATCATGCCTTCACAATGACCAGAGCGTCCCACGAGGATGGAGATCATGCGACAGGCCGTGATCGGTGACGAGCCATTGGATGAGGTGAGTTGACTGAACTTTGACTTTGACTTTCTGCATTTGTGTTGACCTTGAGTTTCTGTGATCGAATGCAGGCCCTAGAAGCCATGGTCCTATTAGGGTGCCATGGTCCCTGAAGGGTGCCATGGTCCCTCTCAGGGTGCCATGGTCCCTGACAGAGCGCCATGGTCCCAATCAGGACTTGGCAAGGGGTATCAGGGTTAGCTTTCGATGTTCGACAGTTTTCGTTTTTCGCGTAGATGATTTTGATGATTGAGTACTGATTATACTGATGTTTTTGCATTGCAGGATCTCCCATACATGAGAGAGCACACTGCAGAGCAGATTCTTCATAGTCTGCGAGATCAGATTCCCCGACTGACTCAGGCAGAGAGGGATACATTATCGATAGTGGGTTTATGGTATGCAATCCTCATGCCGGCCATTCAATTCCATCCTGCGATGTTGATGGCACTTATGGAGTGATGGGATCCTGATGCATGTACATTCCATCTCCCAGTAGGAGAGATGACGGTTACACTTGAGGATGTGTACTGCATACTTCACCTACCTATCAGAGGAGCCACCATGACATACGCAATCGATCGGTCAATGGAGGACCATCAGAGGGAGCAGATATACTGCATAGGGAGAGTCATGCCGAGTGAGATGAGAGGTCGCATCATGATCAATTGGCTCTTACATCCTATAGGAGAGGTGCCCCTTGTGAGACGTCTTATGATTGCCATCATTGCACTAGCCGTCTGCCCTAATGGGTGAGGTACGCACATGCATGGGGGTCTCACATGGTGCATCAGGGCTATGGAGAGACATAGGAGAGTATATGCTTGGGGTCGGAGTATGCTTGCACATCTCTATCATGACCTTGAGGTGTATGTGTTTGGCCAGTGTTGTAGCTTGATGACATGCACACTTCTGCAGGTGTGGATATTTGAGCACTTTACATGCACCAAGCCAGTCGGCTATCTGATGAGTGCGGCTAGCGAGCGACCTAGGGTGTTTGCCTATCCACTTACCAGTGAGTGGAGATTTGGGGATCTACTATATTGGAGAGTGACATTCGATAGATTGACAGCTGAGGTGACAGTATGGAGACCATATCTGCAGATGCACATATGGGATGGAATGGAGAGGCAGCTAGCATGCTTACAGAGGAACCGCCTACTGAGAGGACAATACTCACATATCATAGTCCCATTCTACTTTGACAGAGTACGGAGGCAGTTTTGGCTAGAGCAGTGTGTTCCAGCCAATGTACCTATCTATACTCGACACTCACGAGTCCTTCCCAGACCCAGAGCAGTAGCGAGACCTATGACAGATGATATCGAGATTACAGATATAGAGGGGTCCGATTAGGATGTGGTCACTAATTACTCCGTAGATCCCGGAGCACAGCGCAGGTATCTCTCATGGTTTGTGAGGACATACCCAGGGCCTATCTTTCCACCAGATTACCTGACAGGCCATCCAGGTCCATGGAGACATGGAGACCGAGATGAGGATCAAGGATCCAGATCAAAGGAGCCAGAGGAGGGAGAGGGTCATGAGGAGGCAGGAGATACTGATCCACCCATAAGAGATCAGCCTAGTGCCGAGGAAGAGGAGGAAGGAGAGGAGGATGACATAGATAAAGATGATGATGAGGAGAACGAGGATGTAGGTGAGGATGCAGATGAGGGTGAGGATGATGCAGAGGAGGAAGATAGAGATGATGAGGAGGAGTCAGATGTAGCTCCCCACCATTTAGGAGATGATACCATAGCCTTGGATCCTCCTCTTATTTCCCAAAAGGGGGAACACGAGGCGATACGGAGACCTTTACCCATCGTGCACAGATCATTTGAGCGTGGGGAACCTAGTAGTTCCCAGTCACAGATGCTACCATATCACGATACCTACTGGCGTGAGGGAGATCCAGGTATAGTAGGTTTATATTGATTGATTAATGTTTTGATGATATAGAATGGTACTAATACAAAATCTGCTCTACTACTACAGCTAATGTGCAGGAGTGGCGCTCCTTGATCCAGCAAGTAGTGACAGATATTTCCATGATGGCATAGATCCCTAGTTCCTCACAGGTTGCTTATAGGCCTCAGGGGAATGCGGGTCGGCATGAGAACTTGTTCCCCATTTTGAGTACAGGTGGAAATATGGAGGGAGAGAGAGAGAGTTCTATTAGAGAACCTTCAGCGAGCACAGCGTGACCTAGCAGCAGCTCAGGCCAAGGCTACCTCGTATCATGCAATCCTTATGGATAGGGATCATAGGAGTTCCTCTCGGAGTCATTCACGGTCTATATCATGCTATACACCTATGGGTCCACCTTCATGGCCGGATTAGGAGGGAGCGTCTAGTCGTCACTCTCCAGCCACTAGCCCTAGGGATAGGAGATGATCTCATGATGTTTTCTAGAAGAAATTGACAAATCACTTCAGCAGTAGTAGAGCGAAGGGGAACAACTTCTACCCACTTTGTAAAGTAATCTGTTATGGTTATAATGAAAGTGTGTCCTTGAGATGAAGGAGGAGAGATTTTACCGATGAGATCCAACCCCCATGCAGAGAAAGGCCAAGAAGCTACATGAGAACGAAGTTCTTGGGCAGGAGCATGAAGCAGATTATTGTGTTGTTGACATTGATGACATTTCTTAACAAATGAAAAAGAATCCTTCTGCATAGTTTTCCAATAATATCCCATACAAAGCAATCTTTGAACCAAGGATTTGCCTCCAAAATACCCCCCACAGGCACCTGAATGTGCCTCTTCAAGAGCAATAGGGATTTCTGATTTGTTAAGACAGCGAAGGAGAAGACCGTTATAACCCCTTCGGTAAAGAACATTAGAAAGAATGATATATCTAGTGGACAGCTTGCGGATTCTAGCCCTAGTGTTCCTATTGGCGGAATCTGGAAAGGTACCATCGATCAAGTATCTTACGATATGTGAATACCATTCATCTGAGTCTATAAAGTCACAACATGTCACCAAGCTAGAATCATTTACAATAGCTGGAGAAATAAGGTTGTGAATAACAAATTTAAGATCAACCACAAGGTCCTCTAGAGATACAAGAAAAGCCACACATGCCATTGCATCCGCATGTCGATTATCTTTTCGAGGAACAGGTTCCATGGTATAAGAATCGAATTTTTGTAACAAAGAGATAGCAAGGTCTTTATATTGTGATAATTTATCTTGTTTTGCTTGATACAGTCCTGTTACTTGTCTTATAATCAATTGAGAATCTCCATAAATATGTATGTGCTTTACATTCAAAGCCAAGGCTACCTTTATTCCTGCTATAAGAGCCTCGTACTCAGCAATGTTATTGGTACATAGGAAATTGAGATGATAAGATAAGGGAATGGATTTCTTTGTAGGAGAAATTAGAACAACACCTGCCCCCAATCCCGTATGACACTTAGAGCCATCAAAGTACAACTCCCAAGTTTCATCTTTCCCTATACAAAGAATGAAGTCATCAGGAAAAGAATCAGGGTTAGGGAAGGAGAAAGGTGAAGGGGCCTCAACTACGTGATCGGTCAACGCTTGTCCTTTAATTGCTTTTTGTGAAACAAATTTAAGGTCAAATTCAGTTAACATCATAACCCACTTAGCTAGGCGTCCTGATAAATCAATTTTAGAGAAAAGATGCTTCAAAGGATCAAACTTTACCATGACGTGGACTTCTGAATTTAAAAGATAATGTCTCAATTTTTGAGTCGCAAACACCAAGGCCAAGCATTGTCTTTCTATCGCAGAATATCAGGTCTCATAATCGAGTAAGGTATGACTTATATAATAAACCGGACACTGCTTACCATCTTTATCATGTTGTGCCAATAATGTTGCGATAGCATGAGGGGAAGCAGCTGTATAAAAAAGAAAGGGTTTAGAAGGTTCGGCAGGTTGAAGGATAGGAGGATTAGCCAAATATACTTTTAAATCTTCAAATGCTTGCTGACAATCTTTGTTCCATTGAAAAGTGATATTCTTTTTGAGAAGTTGAGTAAAAGGAAAAGTATGATCCGCAAGTTGAGATAGGAACCTACGAATAGCTTGAATCTTTCCTTGTAAGCTTTTGAGTTGAGACACATTTCTAGGAGGTGGCATGTTGACAATAGCATCTATTTTCTTAGTGTCCACCTCAATCCCACGATGCGAAACTATGAATCCTAATAGTTTTCCAATATCCACACCAAAAACACATTTTCGGGGATTCAAGCACATGTGATATTTATGAATTCTTTCAAAGATTTGACAAAGGATCTTAATATGATCTATATGGAGAATGGATTTGGCTAAAATATCATCAACATAATCTTCTAAAATCTTATGCATATAATCATGAAAGATAAGGGTCATCGCTCGTTGATAAGTTGCGCCGGCGTTTTTAAGTCCAAAAGGCATCATCACCCAACAAAACGTACCCCAAGGAGTGGTGAAAGCAGTTTTGAATTGATCTTGAGGATTAATGAAAATTTGATTGTATCCTGAAAAACCATCCATGAAGGATAACAAAGCATGTCCTGCTGTAGAATCAACTATCATGTCAATGTTTGGGAGAGGGAAATCATCTTTTAAAGAAGCCTTATTTAAATCTCGAAAGTCGGTACACATTCTTATTTTATTATCTGATTTAGCCACAGCAACAATATTTGAAATCCACGGGGAATAATCAATAGGGCGGATAAATCCAGCCTCCAATAATTTTTCAATCTCAGCCTTAACAAGCAAAGCTACCTTAGGATTCATTTTTCAAATCTTTTGTTTCACAGGCTTAGCATCGGGAACTAAGACAATATTATGAGTAACAATCTTAGGATCTATACCAGGCATGTCAGAGTATGTCCAAGCAAAGATCTCAGGGAATTCACGCAATAAATCTGCATATTGTTTTTGTTCTTCTTCATCCAAACACTTTCCAATTTTAATAACTTTTTCTTCATTGCAAGGATCCATCTTAACATCAATGGTGTCACTTATGAGAAGATTAATTTGTTGAGGAGTATCCTTTAACTGAGGGAATTCTTCCACAATCTCATCATTATCAATCTCTCTTCCAAAATAAGCTTCAGTGTTCAAACAATAAGGAAATCCCCTATTGTGATGATAACGAGGAAGAGTATCATATGCTCCTAAAAACTCAGCTAAAGCATCATCGGTAGGAAAGACATCCAAAGCAGAGGCACATGAAGGATCCCCATCAATATACTCAGGGTGTCTCATTGGTAGAGATGTAGAAATAACATTAACACTAATACATGGTCTCTTAGAAGCTTTAGTGCACTTGTAGGGATTATAACCAAGTCCAAAGGTCTCATCATAAAGATTATTCCCTAGAGGAACCTTTATCCCTTGTCCGTGAGTGCCACAACCATTTCCATTATACCCATACTTAGCTAAAATATGAAAACCATGACCATAACGATTAGCCATTTCAGAAAGAGAAGGTGGTTTTTCATAAGACGAAGAATCAAATCCTTAAGAATTAGAGGTGTGAGGAGAAGAAGTTTGAGAAGCGGCCACAAAATTATTGTTCATAGGTTCAAGTAAGATTGATTGATTTTTAGTTTCTTCCTTCTTTTTAACTTTAAGCTCTCTAGGAGGAACCCTATACTCACCTACAAAGGTGGGATTAAAATCAAGAGATCCCCAATTGTCTTCTGCGAGAACCTTCTCAGGATCAAAAGTCTTCTCATGTGTAGATTCAAGTTGAGAAGAATCTTCTTCAGGAACTTCAAGCTCATCCAAAGAATTTTGATTATCAGAGGATGATGATTCGTCCATAGGTATCTTGTTTAAAGAGTCATCACTAGAAGAGGAAGGTTTAGAAGAACTCCCTTTGGAAGTAGATGTTTGCAAACAAGCTTGAAAATTAGTATCACCTATCAAGGTATATGTCTTATTGTTATAAATAAATTTAACTTGTCTATGCAATGTAGAGGGGACAGCTTGCATACTGTGAATCCAAGGACTCCCTAATAACAAGTTGTATGTTATATTTCCCAACATAACATGGATAGGAGTAGGCAAAGTAACCGGTCCCACCGTGATGGGTAAGGTGATAATACCTAATGAAGACTTAGCCACATTATCAAAGCCTTGAATGGGACGAGAGTCATGCTCAATAAGGGATGTATCCACATTCATCTTATGCAATAGATTAATGCTACACACATTAAGGCCAGAGCCATTATCTACCAGTGTTCGTCTTATAGCAGTGTCATTTATGATAACCACAATCATCAAGGGATCATATTGATGTTGAATTTCACTAGTAGGCAATTCATCTTGAGTAAACACAATTTGAGCTTTAGGATTCATCATAGAGTTAACCAAAGACACTATATTACTAGATGTATTAGGTGGAGGAACATTCAAATCTTTCAAGGCATCTTGTAACATTCCATGATGAGCGGAAGAAGTTTGGATCAAATCCCAAAGGGATATCTTAGCAGGGGTAGCTTTAAGATGTTCTATGAGATCATATTCTTTACCAAGAACTTGTGAAATATGTGGAGCTTGCGGAAGAATTGGTTGAGGATTAGGAAGAGAAACTGGAGTAACAGGAGGAGGATTAGGCTGCCTATTATTTCTAGTATTATAAGTATGGGCAACCGCATTATAACTCTCTCTAGTTAATTGCTTGGCATAACTATAAGGACTTATAGGTTTTCTTCCTTGCACAGTGATGATAGGTTTATTCGGAGTAAGAAAGGAATCATGACCATACCCTCCTTGGACAGTAAGGAGAGGTGATTTAGGAACTTGAAAGGTGGGAGAAGGATAAGCACCTTGGACTTCAAAGAGAGGCTTATTATGCTCTTTCAGGTTTATCATGTTAACTAATTTAGAAGTTTTGTTCTTGTTTAAAGATTTCGATAAAGCCACAAAGTCATCAAGAGCATCATCCAACAAAGCATGATCATATCTATTAAAAGGTTTATCTTTTGATTCAAAAGGAGACATCTCTTCATAGAGGGGATCATTGAAAACAACCATGTTACTAGATTTAGTGGAAGAGTTGATAGGAATGTACCCTTGAGAGGAATCATTCGACTTATCTTTCTCATCACAATGAAATGGCATAGTAACAATGTTTATGAGGTTTTGGTAAAATGAAGGTTTGGTATCTTTAGGGTTCAAAAACTCATCTAAAGCTTCATCTAATTCATCTTGGCTATACTCATAATCAACATAATTACATACATCATCATAAATATGAACATCTTGCAAAAAATCTGACATTTTGAAATAAAGTTTGCATAAAACTTAAACACACAATGCAAAGAAACAAAGAAACACACTCTTTCTTTTCCCTCTTTTTTTTTTCTTTTTTTTTTCTTTTTTTTTTTTTTAATGAAAATGAAACTTAAATGAAACAAACTAAATCTAGATCTAGATCTAACAAATGTAATGCAAGAGAAAGCAATAATAAGATTCACGTCAGGTTCACCAAAATGTGTAGGGGAAAAAGCGAGACTAGGCTATCATGCCCTAATCCTACCTTTTGACACACATTGTGGAATACAAAAGAGCCTAGAGGTATCACACAATTGGCTACTTCTTCTTGTGGAAGAGAGAGCCATGGGCTACCTATTAGGGTTTCTATTCCTTTGTTGTAATTGAAAGATAAAATGATGCAAGTTCAATTCCTAACCCTAAAGTGCAAGTCTGAACAAGATTGCAGAATTGAGATTAAACAATGGAAATCTATAAACACAAGGACAAGGCAAGAATGCAGATGCATACCCAGAGTTAAAATCTGAGTGAAATGTTTGGGATGGGGGCGAAGGTGCCACTGTCCTGATTCTGCTCCTGAAACTGTTGTTTTTCAACCTGAAAAGCTGTCGAAAATGCTAAAACTTGTTGTCTGACAGAAGGACCAGGGCGCCCAGCGCCCCTGTCTTGGCAAGACCAGGGGGCCCCACGTCCCTGTCCTGGTCTTTTGTCCTAAAATTTGGTGTGTGGCTTAGTTTCTGTCTGCTTCTGCCGAATCTGCAACTTGCGGCATCGTGTGAATCCCGAAATCTGCACTTATATCTGAAAAGGTATGGTGGGTGGCTATATAGGGTTTTGCCTTAGTCAAACCCCCGCTTTGGTGATTTCCACCTCCACGAATAGCCAATTTGTATTGTAAAAGTAGTGTGTGTGCAGACCTTGTGTGTGTGCAAGATCCTAAAATGCAAGTAAGCAAACTAGAGCAACCTAGAAAGTAAACCCTAATTGCTTGTAAATGATAATGTAAATGCTCCAAATCAAGATGCAAAGTGATCTAAAGCATGAATACAAATGATATAATGAGGCTTATGCAAAGACATGAAAACAACATGAAATCATACCCAACCCCAAGGGAGGGGTACAAGCCAATCTTCAGTCGGTGATCCCCTATTGCTCTTAATTGTCTTCAAAGCCCTAAATGGATGAATGAAATTGATGAATGCTTGATGGATGGATGTTGAATGTTGTTGAAGTCTTCAAAGATCAGCTCTTTCGCTATGTAGAAGGCCCCTGAAACCAAAATTTGGATCCTTTCAAATGAAGAAAGAGAGCTCTTATATATGAAACCCTAGGTCTTAATTTCAACTTTTGGCCGACCTAGAGATTGAATCTCCTGCCAATTTCTTAGGGTTATGCTTTATTTTAGGATTGGATTGTGCTCCTAAAATTTCAGGAAAAATGTCCGAGACCGTGTGCACTCTGGGTGCCATGGTCCCGACAACTTTTCACAAAATTTTCAGGGCCATCGGATATGATGATTTTAGAGAAAATCCCGAAGTTACAGCTGATTTCAAGATGTTTTGACCCCCGAAATCAAGCCCCCAAGTTCAAAATAGGACCTAATTAGGGTTTTTGATTAAATGATGTATTGGAGGAATAAAATGAAAGGGGCACACTTTAATGAAAGGGCCCAACTGGAAGTCGATGAAATAGGACCTTAGACCTAATTAATTTGATTAATTAAGTGCTAAAGGAAAATGCGATGCAAAGTGCAAGATGCGCCAAGGCGGGAGCTAAACCAAGTGTGAAATTGTACCACTTTAGTCGCTACACCTCCATATAACCATATCAATCTCATCTATAGCCCACCGCCAGTACTCTAACCTACCAATCCGTGGCTGCGAGGTGATCATATCGTACAAATGCACGAAACTGCATCCGTGACCTCTGCCTCTGAAGTGTATAGGTTGTGTCACCGACAGATGCTCATATGCCCACACCTGCAGTAATGTGACTCCGCAACCTAATCCCACTGATCCATGGTACACAAATTGATGAAGCTCATAGTATAAGTGTGCCAGCACACACGGTCCCCTGGCATATCTGGTGTGTTGTGTCACCAGTGTCTCCAATGTGCTCCCCCAGCCCAAAGCCAACCCTTGTATCTCTCTATCCGGACACAAGAACCCACTGATCACTCCTCCTACCACTGATGGTAGTGCCAACCCTGTCGCCGTCATGGTGTCCCATGCCACGTGTCCTGCCCTCATCTCCAATCCCGGATCCTGGAACACTCATCTCAGGGCATCCCTGTCTCCATCTTGATCATAAAGAATCAACCCCCCATCAATCGGTATCTGTAGAATCCTGTATACATCCTCTAGGGTGATTGTCATCTCCCCCATCGACAAATGAAAAGTGCAAGACTCTGATTTCCACCTCTCAGCTAGCACAGTCAGCAACCCCATGTTCACCCAAAACTCAGGTACATATAGAATATGTCTCAATCCCATAGCCTCAATCGTAGCTCGGTCCTTGGCTGTCAACTCAGGTCGCAACCTCTAAGTCGATGGGAATCTCTCCTGTGACTCTAGCATAGGCAAATACTCCTGCAATCAATCAAATCAATCATGTCAGTCATCGTGGCATTCGCTGTTCATCACAAAATGCTACTTTTTTATCTAAGTGCATATGGTACTCTATCCTAGTGACACTCATTGTTCATCACAAAGTGTTGCTTCTATCCTAGTGACACTCACTGTTCATCACAAAGTGTTGCTTCTATCCTAGTGGTACTCCCTGTTTATCACAAAGTGCTGCTCATATTGGCACTCCCTGTTCATCACAAAGTGCTGCTCATATTGGTACTCCCTGTTCATCACAAAGTACTATGTCTTGGTACTCACTATTCATCACAAAGTGCCTTGATCTATCCTATCCTAGGGCCTCTGCTTGAGTGAATCCTCTTGAGTAGTTTCCTAATTGGCAATGTATGTTCTATCATAGAATTATCAATCCTAGCCCTATTTGCTATCCTAGTCTTCCCTAGAGGACCTGCTTGAGTGTATCCTCTCAGCAGCTTATCTAATCGACAGCGTATGTTCATCACAGAACTGTCGATTTGACCTAGAAGACACAAATGCACATTTTTGACACAAATGCGCTTTCATGACATAAACGTGCTTAGAGACTGCATAAATGCGCCTACCTAGCACAGATGTGCCTAAAACACACAGACGTGCCTATGCTCTACATAGACGCGCCTAAAAGACACAAACGTGCCTGCCTAGCACAAATGCACCTGAAAACATAGACGCAATCGCATCCTACACAGACGCCTTTTCCGGCATAGACGCACCTGGCACAAACACAAACACGCCTAGCTAGCATAGATGTTCTTGGCACCAGCACAGACGCGCCTGGCACTAGCACAGACACGCCTACACGTTCTGGACATTTTTTGACATTTTTCTAAAGTGCATTTATTGCACTACCTAGCATGAATTTATGACAACAATTAATACAACAAAGTACAAGGAGGTTTTGTGGTACTTACCGGCTCTCTTGCCTCTACTAGCCTCTGAAATCGGCGAACGCAATCGAATCTTTGAACCATTGCCATCGCTGCTGACTGTTGCTACTCTATCTCGCTCTACACTCTGATCTCTTGAAGGTGTGGATGACAATAAGGATGTTTTCCCCTTGTGGTCTATTTATAGACTGCCCTAGCCTTAGTCCTAGCCCTCGTTTCTCGAGTCAGTCTTCCTTATCCCATGATTCTGTCACTTTATCCGGTCAATCCTTTCTAGCAATTCTTTCTTATCGAGAGATTGTCTACGATCTTTTCAGACATTTTCATCCAATCTCTCGAGGGAGCATATCATTCCCATCTTGGGGCAACTTTGTATCAGTTCATATTATCTTCTTTGAAACAACGCGACAAGCCGCATTGTCTGAAAGAGGGGCAAAATGTAGACACCTAAAATTGTCCAGTCTAATTAAATAAATATTTTATTTATTTAATTATTTTAACCTAATTCTTCTATTAATTAAATAAATCTTTATTTATTTAATTAATTCATTTATCCTCTTCTAGCCTTATTTCTCATTTAAATAAATACATTTATTTATTTAAATTATCCTTTTCCTAAATTAAATAAATATCTTATTTATTTAATTGATCTCGCTTCTTCTATTAATTAAATAAATCTTTATTTATTTAATTAAGTCATTAGCCCTTTCAACCCATGACACATGTCATTCATCTCTTAATTCCTACACTACCTACCCCTCTTATTATTTTATTATTTCCTCTACCTACCCCCTCTTCTACACCTCTCAATCTTATCCCTCCATTTCTTATAGTGTCTTCTATATAAGGAGATGCTTCCTTCATTATCAGACCCCAACTGACTACTTGATCAATTGACTACACTACGCTTTTCATATGCGATCCTACTAGCAACCACATTTCCGTTCTTTGTTGAGCTCTTGTGCACATATAAAATCTGTGAGCAAATATATCAAGCAAGATCAATGGAGATAGGAAGAATGGAGATTCAAACCCTATTGGACATGTGATGGTATAATCTTTGCGATTTCATTTGATTTGCATTGTTTTAGGTAATCTTCATATGTTATGGTGGATCTTTGTTGTTGTTAGGCTAGGGTTTTGTGGTTGAATCTATTTAGTCTTTCATCATTGTTGTTATCCATTTTCACCGTAAACACTTGGAATAGTATTTTCTCCGAAGGAAAGTTATGATAATTAAAAATTCAAAAACTTGAACTAAATACATGAAGTTATTAATTGCTTGGAAACCATGATACTTTCAAAGATAACTTATGAAAATGATTTGAATTACTTGCAAGTTATAATTGTTTTGGACAAACCATTACATAATAAGTATGAATCCTAGTACTGATTTGCTTGAAAGAAAATTAAATGATTGAATAGCAAGAATTTGGAAATGAATTTTAACACCTACTTGTTTGAAGTGAAAAGTACTTAATAATAATCCCAACTAATTCTTCCATATGAAGTAATACAAATTTCATCTACAAATGATAACACTACTTTAAATGTGAATCCTAATACTTGAAAGGTACTAAATTGCTTGAAATGGAATTTAAATTATCAAATAATTATACTTTGGAAATGAATTTAATACTCACTTGTTGAAGAGAAAAGGAAACAACTATTCAACAATAAGCTTCAAACTAACCACATTATTCTTAGTTACTAATTGTTTGAAAAAGAGATTAGACAAGAGTGTAAACACTTGCTAGTTAACCAAGTAAATAATACTAAGTCTCCTAATAAAACAATTCTAATCAATAAACTTCTAGTTGCTTTTGAACTAATACCTTTGCAAGATTATAAAGTGATAACTAATTACTCCTTCCACTTGAAGTAACTTTAACTTTATCGTTGGATACATTCTAAAAATAATAACTTTATCAATTTCAAATACTTCAAAGGGAGCTAATGTTTGCTCCTTAAATTACCCTCAATTAGAATAGTTTTGAAATCCAATAATTAAAGAACTAAATATTTGAAATGTATTGAATGTCTTGAGGGAACCCACTTACTATTAGGATTTATTTATTTGATGAAAAGATCCAAAACTATGGAATAAGTGTATCATTAGCGCAATAACATTTTCCTTTGCTTTGTTTTTTCTAAGTCAAATTAATTTTTTTAATAAGGAGATTTAACTATTATATCTACATCCTAAGAAGGATTAATTCAAGATGATAGATCTCTTAATGCTCGATTATCTATTGAAATTCTCAAGTGTTAATTGACCCTTTTGCCTTATGCAATATTTATCTTTTCAAAACCCAAGGGACTCTTTTCCCATCATTGAGGAGATAATAAATCTTTAGAATTTAAAAAGAGTACAAATTTGCAACTTAATTTTCCATAATTAAAACTCCAATAAGGTATCCATTAATATGGGTTAGACCCTTTTCGCTTAAATTTTCCTTTAATATTTTAATAATCTAATTCTTAAAACTAGAGATGATATTTTAAACACATTTCCATTAATTTTAATAAGGTTAGATTATAAATAGGTCTCATTAATCCTTTTTGAATAGATATCAATCAACAAAAACCATTTTTCATTAAATAGACCTTAATAAATAAATCAATTTCTCACTAAATTCGATTAATTTTCAACTATTAAAATTTATAATTATAAACTAATCCTAAATGATTTTTTTAATCACCAAGTGCATAATTAAATTTCAAAGAACTATAAGCTTATTAATTTTAATCATTCAAAATTACTTTCAATATTCTAAAACATTTTTAATTTTAAATTAAAATAAAAGAATTAAAATAAAAATAAATTTGAAATACTTATTTTAATGATACAAATAAATTTCAATTACTTAAACAACTTAGAATATAAATAATTTTTTCATAAAATTTAATTACAAACTCTAAACTATAATTCAATTTTAATAAAATAATTCCTAACTCAATGTGTGTGTGTGTGTGTGTGTGTTTGTTTTACATGATTGGTAATTAACTCAAAATCTTTTAATAATATAATAATTATATTTATTTAATCTTAAATATATAAACTAAAATTTTTAAAAAAATAAACTTAAATCTACAAACAAATTTAGAACATAAATTTAATATGATTTTTAAAAAAATTGATATATATGTTTATATAATATATATTTGAAGGGAAATTTACTAATTTATTAATCAAGGCAAGATTTACTTTTTTTTTAAATTCATACATGCACAGAGAATAATATTTTTTTTCCTAAAAATCCAAAGAGATAATATGTTTCTAAAAAGTACAGAGATGAACTTCTTTTTTTTTTTTTTTCTTTTTTTGTAATGCACAAAGATGAATGTTTTCCTAAAATCCACACATGAATATTTTCCTAAAATCCACAGAGATGGGTATTTATCTAACATACACAGAGATGAATATATTTCTATTTTGTTTTCTTTATTCTAATTTTATATTACTTTGGCAATAGATTTATTTTTGTTCAAGTTATTCATATATATATATATATATATTCCACTCTAAAAAAAATCTGATTTTTTTTGTAAAATAAATAAAGTTGGTTGAGGAAAAGATTTTAGATTAAACAATATTCAAATTTGTATATGCATATTTTTAAAGAAATCCATTAACCAATTTATTTCCTACATGCAGAATAAAAAGAAGATTTTTTTTTTCTTTTTTTTGGATAGAAAAGCAATTTATTACATGTATTTGATTAAATCAATTAACAAAAACTGAAAAAGATTTCCTTGCAAAAATCTGAAATGGATAAAAGAGATTTCTTTCAAAAAAATAAAATTAAAATATAAACTTTCTTATGTGCAAAATTTTGAAAGAGATGAGAAGAAGATTTTCTTTGAAAAGAAAAAGCAAGCAATGAATGTGCAAGAGAGGACCCTGGATTTGAATGAAGAACCTCGCTGACCTCCTTCAATTCCTCCTTGAAGCTTGGTAATTATCTTCTCCAAAATCTTGCAACACATCTACAAAATTTCTCCTACAACTAACATGGTATTGAAAATAAATTCATAAGAATTTCAAGACTACTTTATCATCCAAAAGACAATGAACTCTCTTTTTTCAAAAATTTAGAACTCAATATATAGAAAAGAGAGTCATTTTCTCACTACAAAAGAAATTAATTGATTTCCATATTCTTTTCCCAAAATAATTTCATGCAAAATGATTAATTGGCATAGTGGGGGTTACATGCAAAAATTGAATTTGAAATTCTCTTCTAGAACCTTCTCATTTCCTCCTACAACATGTGCTAAATAGCATATTGAGAAAATAAACAATTTCTAAATTGATTTCATGCAAAAATGATTGTTGTCATAGTGGGGGTCACATTTGACCATGCATTCAAAATTCAAATTTGAATTCTCCTCCAAAAATGCATTTTGTAACTCCTTTGTCATAAAAATGCCATGAATAGAATTATTCTTGTCATAGAATAATTTTGTAACTCCCATGTCATTTATTTGCTAAATATAATATTTATTCTTTAATATTTTAAATTTTAAATTTCTTTTCTAGAATCTTCTTATTTCTCCTACACCATGTGCTCAATTAGGATATTGAGAAAATAAGCAATTTTCAAATAAATTATGACCTCATGTGTGTGTCACCACTTAAATTCTTTTTTTTTTTAATTTAAAAACTTCAACCTCATTTCAATTTATATTTTCTTTCTAACATTACTCATAAAATTAATATTATAATAGTAGTTGTAGTAGTAGTAGTAGTAGTAGTAGTAGTAGTAGTAGTAGTAAGAGCAAGTCATATCAAGGTCCAAAAATAGGGTTATGACACTAATCATGTCCTATTTGTCCTTATAATCCGTATTGATCGTTGTGTGATTTTTTGGTGATTTTGTTGAACTGGTGATGTTCTTCGTGTTATGTGGTTTTCTTGGTGGTGTAGCGTGTTGTGGTTGATCTTGGCGTGATTTCTAGTGGTCTTGCATGTTTGGAGACTTGAATTAGGTCCATGTTATGTCATGTAAATCATTATATTGGTCTGGTGGTCGATCTTTGTATCGTGTGATGTAATTTTGTAATTGTGAGTTGAGGGTTTAGCCAACCTTGTTGTCAAGGTTGATGAATTGTATAAATAGGTGATATTGCCATATAATCTGTGTATAAAGGTTGTGTCTGCATTATTAGAGAGTGGTGTATGTCTTAACATAGATTCATCTTTCAGTGTAGTGCATTGAGGAGAGATTGGTGTTGTAGATCAAACAATTGTGCTTAACTGGAACCATCATCGGGCATTTGGAGATGTTATTATTGCAGTTCACTCCTACCAGATTGTAGTTTGAATCTTGTTGTAAGTCAGTGAGACTTCCCTGAGGGTTGTAGCCTTCTGAGTCATTGTCTTTTGAGCAATGATCTCTTGGAAGTGTGCTTGAATGCATGTGCATTTCCCATTGTAATATTTTAACATACTACTGCAAAGTATCATCTTATTGTGGGTAGGTTCCCATCGTGGTTTTTCCCTTAATTGGGTTTTCCACGTCAAATTCTTGGTGTTGTGTGTTATGTGTTGTGTTATCAATTTTCTTATCTTTGTCATTGTTGCATTTTATCAAACGTGTTTTTGTGGTTAAGTTTATAGATCTGGTGAAAACTGATTCACCCCTCCCCCCTCTTAGTTTTCTCTCATTGTCATTGCCAACAATTGGTATCAGAGCTAGATCCTCTAGAAGAAGCTTAACCACTTGAGGAGATCCGGGATGTCAACTAGAACTGGAGGTGTTGTCTTTAATAAGGAGAGTTCAAGATTTGATGGTAGTAACTATGCTATATGGAAGAACCGGATGGAAGTGCACTTGAGATGTCTTGGAGAAGATTACAAAGAATGCCTATTCTACTCCTTTGAATGGACTGGTTACTGCTGATGAGATCAAGGAAGTTGAACATAACATTAGAGCAAATGAAGCATTGTTGAGTGCCCTGACTGATTCAAAAAGGACAAATGTAATGGGACTTCAGATCGCATATGAGATGTTGAAGATGGGAGAAGATGAGAACATAAATACCTTTATGGCTAAGGTGAATGACCTTATCCTAGGTATCAGATGTCCTAATGGAACCCTTAAAGAAGATGAAATTATTGCTAAGGTGTTGAGATCTTTGCCTCCATCTTATAAACATAAGGTGGCTACTATTGATGTGATCCCGAGTGTGACCACAGTGACAAGAGATATGTTGGTTGGAAAGATTGTTGCATTTGAGCTGAGAAAATTTGGTGAATCACATGGAAATTCTGAGACAACATTTACAGCATCTGTATCTAGAAAACATAAGCATGAACCTGAAGAATGGAGAATATCCAGATATGAAAGAGAAATGAGAAAGATGGAAGAGAAAGAAAGATAACTGGATGAGCTTGAAGTATTGATTGCCTAGAGATTTCCTAAGGGAGATGGTAAGTATGATGGAAAATTGCCTTTGAAATGTTTCTTTTGCAATAACGTAGGACATTTTGCTTCTAGGTTCCCAAAGAGAATGGCTAAATATGACAGGCATGATAAATTTGATAAGCATGACATAAATGTTAGATATGAGAAGCATGAGAAGTATGATAAGTCATACAAGTCTAACTGGAAGTATAGGAATCAGAAGAATTGCAATTATGTTGTTGATGAAGGTGTTACAGATGAAGAATCAGAAGAAGATGAAGTTGTATTTCTTGCCATTAAGGAAGATGGATTGGTACATGTTGATCCCACTAGCTGCACTATTGAGGAGAAATATTGAGTTGCTAAAGTTGAGGAAAGAGATGAATGGGTAATAGATAGTGGTTGCTCATTGTTACTACTTATCAAATTGCCATTAGTTTTTATATTCAAAGTCATACTATATACTCTAGTCGGTTAACACTACCGAATCATGTAGTCGGTATACATAGAGAAGTCGATATGCATAGTCTAGTTGGTTACAGAGGAAAGAAGTCATAGAATGCAGTATACACTGAGCTGTCTACTGAGTATCTTTTCATGTCTACCGAGCAGCAAAGATGTCACACTGAGTTGATATACACCGAGTGAAATGTGTTACCAGATACATTGAACCTGGACATGCATATGAAAACGTTTTATAAGATCGAGGCACATCTAACCGTTATCACATTGGAAATTGGACTAAGAGATTGTGTATGATTTTGAGATCAATCTAATGAATGAAATATTTTGTATAGTTATTCATTTGAGGAATCTTGTTTGTAAGATTGAAGCAATGAATTAGATCACCGTCTTAAGAGATCTATTTATATAGCATGAGTTAAGGGTGTATGTATGAGTGTAAGAAGACTGTTATAGAGACACAGAGGTCACCGAGAAGGTTTTCAGAGAACAGTCGAAGAATAGAGTAAACAGAAGGGTTTACCGAGTTACTATATGGGTTACTGAGGTATGCTATAAGCAAGGTAATCTATTCTGAGCACATAGAATCTGCTATAACATTTCAAATGTAAAGTTGCAGATATTTGTAATGATTTTATTGTAATATTGTGAAGTTATAAGAGAAACCTTTAATAGGGTAAAAGACTCTAATCAAGTCTATAAATTGTAAAGCCTCTAACCAGGTGTAGCATTCAAAATAAAAGTTGTAAAATCCTTTAGCAAGGTAGATCTAACAGATCTTGTTACTCCTAACAGGGTAAGCTATCAGAAATAGCTAATGTGTAGCTCTAACCGAGCACTCTTCATTATTGCAGTAGTGAAGTTGTGGGTGCCATCCCCACCGCAATTTTTCTCTCTAACCAAGAGTTTCTGTGTAACCAAAATATATGTGTTATGGAGTGAATCATGTATGATTGTTATCTATTTGTTTTAACTTTATTTTATGTTACTGCACTATTCTGTTTATGCATAATAGTAAAGTTATTATTTAAGAAAAGTTTTGGAGTACTAATTCACCCCTCCCCTCTCAGTACATTAACTTTCCATATTGGGCCTAACAATTGGTATCAGAGCTTCAATCTTGGAAAAGGGTTTAACTACCTAAAGAGAAAGATCTTATCAATGGAAGGCTACAAACAATCTCAGAGGATTGTGTATCTACAAGAAGAGTTGGATCATGCTAATCAAGTGATTGTAGACATGCAAAGGCAAATGCAAAAATATCTAAAAGTAAGAAGAAGATTATCTAATGACTTGCAGGATTCTCAAGAGTTAGTGGAACAAATTCAGACATCATCTGAGAATAGTATATCTGAAGAGACTGAAGAAATGATTGGGGTATTGAAAGAAAAGAACAAAGCATTGGTTGATCAACTAAAAGCAATGAAAAGAGAACATGAACATTTCAGCTCACAAATGACTGAAAATCTAGATGCATTAAGGATAGCTGAGGATAAAGCAAGAGATCTAGAAAGAGAAAAACAACAAATTGAAGTCTTAGTATCTGATAAAAATGATGAAATCATAAGGTTGATTGGGATTCAACAAAATATGACAGATCAACTAGGTTATGCACATCATGAAGCAATTCTGAAGAATGATGAAAATCAAGCATTGAAATTTGAAGTATCAAGGTTGACCAATGAACTTGAAATAGAGAAGAAATCCAAAGAAACACTGAAGAAGAGTTATGAAGCATCAAAGATGTTGGATGAGCAACTGAATACAAGAAGACCCAACAAAGATACAGGAAAAGAGTCGGTTACAAAGGAAAAGACTCTACTTATAAAGGAATTCATACTACCGAGAGAGGAGAATCATCAAAGCAAGCTGGAAAAAGGAATAACATCAAAAGAAATAAGCCTATTTGCTACTACTGTGGAAATCAAGGTCATATTGCCAACATGTGCCAAATCAGAAAAGGTAAGCAACTGAATATCACTAAGTCCAATGGTTATTGTTACAATTGCAATAAATATGGTCACACATTTAACCAATGTAGGACAAAGTTTGTTAACAACTATCAGAAGGCAAAATACAAAGGGTTTTGTAGAAACTGCAATAGATATGGACATAGTACTGAGAAGTGTTGGCTTAAGCAAAAGAACTACATGTGGTCTGCACACCGAGCAAACACTAGAGGTTACCGAACTTACACAGATCCTTACCGACAATATGCAGCAGTACCATGGGATTACAATACAAGGATATGGTGCAAATGTTGTGGAAGATATGGACCATATTAGTGCCAATTGTTTTATAAGGTTTGGAATGAACAACCGAAGATCATGGAGAAATCCTGGTATGGCATGTTTTCATTGTCACAAAGTTGAACATTTAGCTGGAGATTGCAGAGATCAACCTAGAGGAGACACTGAAGAAATAAAAGAGAAATTAAAGATGATTTGGAAAAAGAAGGAAATCGTGTCAAATGAAGAAAGCACCTTACCTACCGAGTTAGGTGCACCTATTCCAAATTAATCAGAAAAGGTATGAAGGGACTGCATTCTCTAAAGGTTAAAATCATAACAGTTCCTATTCCGTTATGTACTAAATTCAAAATCTGCATAGTCAAGATGCATTAGTAAGTTTGAAATTCTATCAAAGTTTTTGAAGTACTTTATAGGAAACCTGTCAAGTCGGTGAATACAGGAAGCCTGTCAAGTCGGTAAATGAAGGAAATTTGGTTACTCGATTAAAACAAAAAAAAAAAGAGTAAATCAGTTAAAGGTGAACTGAGTGCATTTAATATTTTTGACCTAACCCGCACGGAGCCCGATAAGGTATTTTGTGTACTTAAAAGTATTTTTGTGGTCATTTACACTTACCAATTTTTCGAAAGAGCAGAGCAAAGCGAATCAAGGTGATCAAACCTCATTTAAAGCGAATTCAAGGTATTTACATCAAATCTCATCACATTGTTAAGCTAGCTTACCGATATTATCAAATTGTTATTATCTGTTGAGTGTGAAGCATCTGCCATTTGTAAACTGTCAAACCCTAAGGATAGTATGCTAAGTTTTTACCTAAAATCTTAAATGGTGCCCAAGATCCAAGATCCCATTATTGTCTGAATGTAGAGAAGCCCTCACTGAAATACTCTTTGACTCCTAAAGTTGCTTCCGAACCGGATGACAAAACCGCCTTTTCACTCATCCCGGATCGAGTCTTGTTAGTCGAAGATGTGAGATTCTTCACCAAATGTTGTGTTGAAGAACTCAGACATGTGGAAATAAGAGACACCTATGATGAGCTATGTACCGATGGTGTATTAAATAGCAAGAATGAACACATCAAAATCAAAGGATTGACTGAAGCCCTAACCTATCCTCGTGTGTTCAAGCCCCAATGGGTCAAGTTTGTTTTTAGCAGAGTTCATGATGATTTCATGTGGCTAGAAGAGCAACCATTTAAAATCACCAAGGAAATCATTCATGTGATCACCGGTTATCCTATCTATGATCATGCACGAGCTCAAAAGATGATATCACAAAAGGAATTAATCAGTTTAACCGGAGTAGAATCTGATTACAGAGGACTGAAACTGAACAATGTCATTGATGCAGAACTTAAGTTTTCTATTAGAGTAATCGGTTACTGTTTCTTCCAATCAGCAAGGGAAAACAGTGTACCATGTGTAGCAGTTGACTTAGCTTATAAAATTGTGAAAAAGGGAATGAAAATTGACTTATGTGAAGTGTTATTGAAGAACCTATTTGAGAATCTGAACACAATAAGGAAGCCAAAGAAGAAAAAATTGGCAAACACACTAAAGTTTGGTTCACTTCTTGTATGCATGTTTTTCTACTTTGAAAAATTCTTTCCATCAGTCGGTAAAGTAGTTTGGGAGCTACACGGACCAATCACCCATCAGATTAATGACTTTATCAAGAAGCTAGGTGATAATTTCAATGATATAATGGATGATTATTTCAGTAAATTTCAGGAGAAAATGCACAACAGGTACCAAATTCCACCCCAGCTAGTGGAGAAATATAAAGATGACATATGCTTTGAGGTAGACACCGATTATTGTTATGTGAATGTTGTGGAACCAAGAACTCAATCTTTGCCACCTATGGGTTACGATATTGACTTTGATATCACACAACAGCAAATTGATGCATATCTTACATTACCAAGGCATGCTACTGAACTGAGGTATGGAACCTATGAAGAGGTGAAGGGAAAAGTAAAAATGAGCATTGTAGTACCCAAAGCTACAAGAAAAGCAACAAAGATGATAAAGGTTTTAATGGAGAAATTCGGAGAAGATTCTTCCTCCACACCTGTCAAAGGCACTCTTGCCATCACCGAAGAGGAATCAGAAGCTCAAGAGGTAGCTATAACATTGAGCACCGAATTGCCTAAGGGTAAAGTGTTGAAAAGAAAGAAACTAGATACTTCAAAGGCCCTACTGACTCCTCCAACAAAGAGACCTAATACAAGAGCATCAGTTGCATCACCGAGTAAGAAACAAAAGAGTGTTACTACTCCCAAGGTAACCAAGACCTACAAGAAATCTACTCGGAGACTCATTTTGGAAAAAGAGTCTAGTGATACAGAATCTGAAGATGCAAACAAATTCCAGATTGTCAAGAGCAAGAAGGTAAATATACATAGTGTTGAAAACTTCTGTGCCAATCTGAAAGAATATGGCGGATTTGGTTCCTTTAGATTTGTCAAGTATGAAACTAGAAATAATGATGAGAAGAGACAAATTGAAGAAGCTGTCATCTGCACACTTCTAAAGTTCTGGTTAGCTCCATTGGAACTAGTAAAGTCACTTCCAAATGAACTTTACTTGCATATTGATAATAGGTGGAAGTATGCAATGGACTCAGAGAAACAAATCAGAGAAAGAAGTCTAGTCCATCTATTTCCTAATATGTCTGTAGCAGAAATAAAGGAACATTTGACAACCTACAATTCAAAATTTCTTGTCAAACAAAGAGCCTTAAAACTGATGAATGGGCTATACATTGACGTAGAGAATGAGACAAAAGCAAAATTGCAAGAAATCTTCAAAATAAAGGATGTCGGTGAACAATCTACAGTTTAAATCGTTGATGTCACCGAGCACGATCTTGATGTCACCGAGCACAGTCCTGATGTTACCGAACAAGACCCAGCTGACACTATTCAAATAGATGAAGATGTCATGGATACAGAGGAACCAAAGCAGGAAATTACAGAAGGCACTACATATGAAAAACTTGTATCTAGTGAATCCATTTTAGAACAAGTTCAGCCTTATCCACCGATCAATCCACCTATCTCTACCGAAGCTCCTCAGGATACAGCACAAGGCACCGAAGGTCACAAGTCTACAACAGGAGAAGATACTACTCTAGAACAGACCTCTCAAGCACCTTCAAACACCAAAAATGTAGCAGCTGAGACACCCAGTACAGAGGTACCAAAAGACACCACAGCAGCTATAGGAACCGACCAAAGTGTTGCCTCTATTGAGAAACCTACCGAGGGTCAGCAAGCTTCTCAAGCTATTGTCTTGGTCCAACAGACCAAAGGTAAAGATAAGAAAGTGAAAAAGCATAGTTTCAAAGTTGATTTATCTAAACCAATAGTGTTGCCCAATGTGGATATATCATAATTGAAGGGGCAAGCACTCATTGATTTCAGTGAACTATGCAAAGCAAAGGCCGAACAAGAAAAGCAGATGGTCATACAAAAGAAGAATAAAGTACTTCAGAAGGTGAAGACACTGCTATCAAATATGCTACCTACAACTACAGTGTCAACCAATGCAGCCATCCACATTTAATTGGATGAACTCCTTAATCAAATCGAAACATCTAGAGTTAATGCATCTGAATATTTGAGCAAGCTAAAAGACAAGGAGCTTACTGTAAAAATGATAGAAGAGGTACAAAAAGCTCTAGCTATTGGCAAAGTCAAACTTGTCAAATTCATTATTGAGTTGTCCCCTCAACTCAAGCATATTCTTTATTTATTTTAGAAACTTTGTACATTTTCTATATTCATTAAAGATATCAAGAATAAAACTGATGCAATTGAGAAAGAGATCACCGATCTCTCAAATAAGTTGACTCCAGAGCCCAATTCAGTTCAGAATTTTTATACCAAACTTCAACAGCTCATGGCTCAACAATTGGAACTAAGAAATGAAGAACATAAGATCAAGATGGATATATGACACTCCAAACATTATTCCTTCCTCATCTTTCATCAGTTCAAGAATAGATTAACTGAGCCACACGCCTCTCTACTACACAAGAGGGAAGCACTCTTGATGGCTTAATATCCCTATTGACTGATATTCAAGCACAAAATTCTTTAATGGAATGTGTAAAAGATGCCCTCTCTGTTGCCCTCACCGATGCCAAGACAAAGTACAAATCTATTTTTGACCAGTTATCGCCCCTGGATGGAAATTAAGTTTTTTATGTTTGTCAAAAAGGGGGAGTACTCCTATATATTTGGAGAGTAATGCAGTTTTGGTGATACAGTTTTGATATAGTATTCAGAGTATTGTATACAGGGGGAGTATACCAAGCAGAGTATGCAGAGGAAGCAAGAGCACACAAGCATAGAACTGAGCATGCAAAATCAGACTTATGTACAGTATACTGATAAGGGGAGTATATCTGAATATACTATTTCATTGACTATTGTATATACTGACAAGTATAGTCATTTTGCAAAGTATATAGATTTTTGAGTTATGACTTTGAAAGTAGTTTTTGTCAAACATCTCAACTAATGTCAAAAGGGGAGATTGTTACTACTTATCAAATTGCATTAGTTTTTATATTCAAAGTCATACTATATACTCTAGTCGGTTAACACTACCGAATCATGCAATCGGTATACATAGAGAAGTCGGTATGCACAGTCTAGTCGGTTACAGAGGAAAGCAGTCACAGAATGCAATATACACCGAGTTGTCTATCGAGTATCTTTTCATGTCTACCGAGCAACAAAGATGTCACACCGAGTTGATATACACCGAGTGAAACATGTTACCAGATACATTGAACCTGGACATGCATATGAAAATGTGTTACAAGATCGAGGCACATCTAATCGTTATCACATTGGAAATTGCACTAAGAGATTGTGTATGATTTTGAGATCAATCTAACCAATGAAATATTTTGTATAGTTATTCATTCGAGGAATCTTGTTTGTAAGATTGAAGCAATGAATTAGATCACCGTCTTAAGAGATCTATTTATATAGCATGAGTTAAGGGTGTATGTATGAGTGTAAGAAAACTGTTACAGAGACACAGAGGTCACCAAGAAGGTTTTCAAAGAACAGTCGAAGAACAGAGTAAACAGAAGGCTTTACCGAGTTACTATATGGGTTACCGAGGTATGCTATAAGCAAGGTAATCTATTCTGAGCACATAGAATCTGCTATAACATTCCAGATGTAAAGTTGTAGATATTTGTAATGATTTATTGTAATATTTTTGAAGTTGTAAGAGAAAACTTTAACAGGGTAAAAGACTCTAATCAAGTCTGTAAATTGTAAAGCCTCTAACCAGGTGCGACATTTAGATCAAGTGTTGTAAAATCCTTTAGCAAGGTAGATCTAACAGATCTTGTTACTCCTAATAGGGTAAGCTATCAGAAATAGCTAATATGTAGCTCTAACCGAGCACTCTTTATTATTGCAGTAGTGAAGTTGTGGGTGCCATCCCCACTGCAGTTTTTCTCTCTAACCAAGAGTTTTTGCATAACCAAAATATATGTGTTATGGAGTGAATCATGTATGATTGTTATCTATTTGTTTTAACTTTATTTTATGTTACTACACTATTCTGTTTATGCATAACAGTAAAGTTATTATTCAAGAAAAGTTTTGGAGTACTGATTCACCCCTCCCCTCTCAGTACATTAGCTTTCCATATTGGGCCTAACAGCTCATATCATACAGCTGGTGATAAAAGAAAATTTGTGAGTATGGAAAGGTATGATGGTGGAATAGTGAGATTTGGAGATGACAAAGCCTGTGTGATCCATGGTAGAGGTTCTATATCCTTTGATGGTAAGCATAATATTAATGATGTCTTGTATGTTGAAGGTTTGAAGCATAATATTTTGATTGTTGGACAGATGGTTGACAAAGGTTATGATTTACAATGTAAGAATGATAAATGCAAGATCCTAAATGCCTTCGGTATAGAGATTGCATCTAGGACTAAGACTGAAGGTAATATTTTTCATTTGAATGCTAGTGAGAAAAGTTGTATAATTGCTCAAATTGATGAAATTTGGTTGTGGCATAGGAGAATGTATCATGTTAACTGTGATTCAATGATTAAGATAAATTATATTCAAGTTGTTAGATTTTTGCTTGCATATGCTACCTATAAAGATTTCAAGGTATATTAGATGGATGTCAAATCTGCCTTTTTGAATGGTGATCTTGAGGAAGAAGTCTACATTAAGAAACTTGATGTATTTTCATTATTAGATGATGGAGACATGGTATGTAAACTAAAGAAATCTCTTTATGGATTTAAACAAGCCCCTAGAGAATGGTATGCTAGATTAGATAAGTATTTGCTGAAATTGGGATTTAATAAAGGGACTTTGTTATGCCCTGCATACCTAACCCCATTAGTTTCCTCATCTTGAAAATATGGGTCCCTCTTTTTGCTTTATGTAGCTTTGTTTTTTTTAGTTTCTACTTGGACACCTTGGAACCCCAAAACCTCAGAGTCTCGAAGTAGGCATTTGTCTTAGTTATGTTTTGACCTCAGAACCCTAGAGTTTCTAGGTAGGTTTTCATTTTTTTTGGTTATGTTTCGACCTCATAACCCCGAATCCCCAAAGTCCCAAAGTTGGGCCTTGTCTCTTTTTGTCATTGAAGCCTCGGGAGTTTGGAGTCTCGAAATCTCAAGTTCTTCATGTTTTGTTGTTAGTCACTTCAGAACCCCGGAGTCCCTATGTTGTTTTTCTTGCTTTTCTTTTTTCACCTTGGAACCCCGAAGTCTTGAGGTCTGTTTGTGTTTTTAGCTTTCACCTCAGAAGTCCGAAACCCCGAACTCCCGAGGTCTTGTTTAAAGCAACCGTACGGACAAAGTTTCAGGGGTATAGATAGGAGGAATGAAATTTTCTAAGTTCATTTGTGCACTCAAGTTTTTTAAACTTTCCAATTGTGACCTCCCGACTTAATGCCTTCGTGTTCCTAGGTTTTCACGTATTTTCTCCTGCTAGGTTGGTAGGTTTTTCTCCTTCCTTGTGTTTTTGTGTTTAGATCTTTTAGTTTTTTGGCTTAGATTTTTCTTTTTTCTTTCCTCATTTTTCGTGTTTTGTTCTTTTCGCGTGCCCTAGGTTTTCCAAACCCCGAACCCTCGAATTTTCAGGCTTGGTCATGCTTTTACCCCGAAACCCCGGAGTTTTAGATCATCTCAAAACCTATGAGGGAACTACCCCCAACCTTGTAACCCCGAAACTATGGAGTCATGAAGTTCTTTCCTATTTGGCCACTATTTTAACCTCAAAATTCCAGAGTCCCAAAGTTCTGAAACATCTTTTTGGCACTCAATTGAACTACCCCGGGACTCCGGAACCCCAAAGTCAGCTTTTCCTGTCCATCTTGAAACCCCAGAACTCTAGAGTTTCGGACCCCATTTTTTCTATACACCCTGAAACCTCGGAACCTTGGAGTTTCAGACTTAGTTTTTTTTGAGCCTATGCTAACCTCAGAACCCCGAAACTCCGAAGTTCCAAAGTCAATTGTTTTAAAGGAAGTTATCCACCCCAAAACCCCAGAACCCCAAGGTGCCGAGGTGGATGATGTTATTGATATTTTTAAGTATGCAATGGACTAATTCGTGATTCTTTCTTGCAAATCAAAGCATTTAGATGGACCCAGCCTCCAGTAAAAGAGGCAAGGAGTTAGACAAGCTTCCTATAACCATGAAATATCAATATCAAGCGCAGGTATATGTTTCAAAGTTGGATGACCAAATCAAATGGGTGACAGATACAGAGGTGGGGCATATCAAGCTAGAAGATATCAAATCACAATTGGACAGACCACGGCCAGAGGCCTCTCTAAGGAGAATTAACAGATCAAGTTTGGTGGAGGCAACCATTTTCACCTAATCGGTCCAAGCCCTTAAATTTATTATGACCGTTGCACAATTCTACAATGCAGACACCAAAAAGTGCATAGATGATCAAGGTAGAATTGTTTTTGATTTATTAGCGGATATGTTGGGATTTGTGTTTGGCATCTCTGTGAGGGATGAGGTACTCCTAACTATGGAGGAAGAAGCCATTGGAGTATGGAACAATAATATTGCTTCAAACAAAAGGCATATGAATGAGAATTTCTTGGAAGAGGAGAGGAAGACAGGGCTAAAGGCCATAGACATTTTAAGGGCAGATTTCGAGGAGCCTCAATGAGACTTAATCATCATGCTCAGAAAGGTCTTTGGCAAGCCAGATTGTTGATACTTCCATCCTTGAATGTTCCATTTTATGATAACTATACTAATAGGGAAACAATACTTTGACTAGGCCCAAATTATTTCTAACAACATACATAAGCAGATGAAGGAGGTACATCAAATGAAGAAATTATTCTTTACCTCCTATTTTAATCTGGGTAGCTACCTGAGCAGGCAAGTTCCTAGGGTTGCAAATAGAAGACCAGCTAGGCAATGGGGAAGGGTAGAAGAAGGTGTGGGAGTATTACTCACAACTTCCTCTAAACAACACAAAGACACATTTTAAAAGAATAAACGATGCCTTCCTTTTTCCTGTCATCATCAAACTCACAAGTGATACAGGTTATAGAATTAGCCCAGAAGCAATGGCAACCATCAGGGAATGGGCGTGTTGGTTCATTCGGAACCAATGATCTACATATATTAGGGTTAGTGGATTAACAGGGAATCCTATGTTGTTGCCGCGATACTGCAATAATCGCATTATATTGTTAGAATATGTGAGGCAGATGCTCGGCCTTCAATCTCTTTTGTCTTCAAAACACAAGGCAGGTATAGATTTTTCAGTCTCTATTGGTTACTTCTCTTGTTCCAAGATTCAGGTAGTGAAGACAGCAGAGCAGCTTCTTCAAGATTTGAATCTTAAATAATTTAATTATGCAAGGGAGTACTATGATCCCTATAGCAAGCTAAAGTAAATAATGCCAAAGGCATATGAGGGGCATAAGTCTTGGTTGGAGGATTTTTGGGCAAACCTCCAAGACAGTTTTGAAGTTAGAGAAAAGAATTATTATAGGTTGTCAGTACCACAAATAAGAAAATTTGAAATAGAGACCAATCTCCCTAAATAACTAAGGGATGATGGTGAATTATTAGATTCTATATATAAGGAGAAAGAAATTGACAAGAAGCCTCTCTCTCCAATAAGGTGGTCGGCACAGGAGGATATAGATATAGACAGAATAACTCAAACTGTTATAGACAGAACTAGGTAGTGGCTAAGTTTGAGGGTTAGGCCAAGTGCTTCGAAAGGGAAGCAAAAGGAATCAACTTCAGGTGTTCCTCAGTCAAGGGGATATAAGGAGTACGCCCGTAAGGCAAGGTCCATCTCTCGAAAGAACACATCAACTAATCCAGATGAAACTGCCAAACCCGAAGAAATTACTGAGGAGTTATTGAAGAAATTCAAAGAACAAATGACGAGGTCTAAACTTTTGAAAAGGGCTACAAATTTTGGAGTAAAAGAAGGGCTGGGAGTTGTGCCATTGGCAGAGGTACATCCTATGAGGACGATAATTGGACAAATTCCACGAGAGGGTACTCAGGAGGAAGATGAATAAGAGAAAGTAGATGAAAGTGTACAAACACCTCCTCTTGATATGACAAGTTCATCCACTCCACCTCCATCTACCACCGCAACACAAGCTCCAATTTTGACCTCAGCTACTATCGCCCTATGCCACCACCAACTAATATTTTTGGTACAAAAAAAGTGCCTCCCATGACATAGGTGTTAAGACCTACCACAGAAACAATAAGTGTCCATAACATCGAATCAGATTCTGACCAAGAGGATGAGCAACCTATGGAACAACAACCACTTAGAGGAGAGAAGGATCAAAATGAGTCTGAAGATCCACAAGATGAAAGGTTGGTCTTAACTCCTCAAGACCAAGAAGATTTACTGAAAGAAATAGCTGATAAGAAAGGTATGGATGAAATTGATAAAGATGGCAAGACATTTGAAGAACAAATCAATGATAAGTTAGGAGAGTTACATAAGTAGCAAAAGTTGAATGTTGATACTGCTCTCCAAGTTAGCTTGGCTTGTCAAATTGCTACACCCCAGGACCCTAAGCATACAGAAGATGAGGAGAAAGATGAAGCAGAAGAGTAGTCAGGCATGCACATAGTGACTACTGACATCATGCCCCATGAAGGTGAAAAAGATAAGGATGTTCTGCAATGGTTAGACTTCACCTTCGAGAAAAAGAACTGGAAAGTAGAGCTACCAAAAGCTACATTACAGTAGGTAATCACTCAAGAACCAAGGAAAACAAAGAAGGCCAAGACCGGAGGTGAATCTATTTATTTAGGCAAGTGTGTGAAGGCTTTCCACCCTTTCCTATTTCTGATACGGTAGTTTATCAAGAACTAGTTCTGGTGAGGTGATTGTAGATATAGAAGTTCCTACACAATCAGAAGGTTAGAGCTCTCCAAAGTACCAAGTATCACAGGTGAAACTGGGTAAGAAAACTAAGTGGGGAGAATTAGATATGTTGGAATTGGCTACTAGCATCATCAGGGGGTGAATAGAAAAAGAATACACCTCCCATTCAGAGGTCAAGGCACAGCTGTAACAATACAAGCAATTATTGGTAGAGATGGGCAAGCCCTTGGATACATGTGTAAGTGATAATTTACCTTCAACCTCGTCACTCCTAGAGGGGAGAGATAAAAGCATTGGTTGAGGTAAGATAGGTGGCTGCCACGACAAAGTCATGGGCACAAACAAATGCCTCTAAAATTAGAATATTTTTGTAGAACACAATGAAAGAATATAGGAAGGTCGTGCAAGTTGGAGGAGTGTTAGCTTCTTGTTCTCAGCAGTGGGAGCGGAAGCTCAACACTTTTGACAAGCAGCTTCGAGTTTTGAATAAAGTATTGAATCTTGGAGAAGAAGAAATAATAAAGGAAGACCTCTTTGGTGGAGATAGCTATAAAAATTTGCAATCTTACACATACATTTTGGAGTTGATGATAGAAATGCTTCAATAGTATGTGGGGGATATAAAATATATTTAGTCTCCCCTCCTCAGGGTAGTTGAAAAGTATGAGAATTTTGTAGGATAGTTATTAGGAGTTTTTGGGCTTGGAATAACCAATGTTGGAAGTATAGAGGAAGATCATGTGCTCCGCCAGTGGGATACGTATGAGGCACAACATTTTGCAACTCTAGCTCAGTTTAGTGTGGCATTAATGGACAGATAGACATATTTGATAACCCAATGTCAACAGGCCGCAGAGACAATAGACAAGTTAGAAAGTGAAAGAAAGAATATGAAGGAGATGTTGAAAAAGTACAAGTTCAGAATTAAACATGTTACTGATCCTCCTGCCGAGGTGATTGCATGTATCATCAGCAATTATAAAACCTATGAAAAGAAGTAAAAGATAAACATGTAGTTGCTAATGATAGCATGACTTTTAAAAGGAGTTTTTGCATGACCACCCCATTGGGACTTCAATTGCACTTCAACTCACACTTGAGTTTTGAGCAAAATTTTGCATGACTATGAAAGCCTGGCTCATGCAACACGGTCTTTGTAGTGCTCACCCAGCCTCTATTTTTTAATAGTTAACTGGAGTATAGAGGCAGAGACTTGCAAGTCAACTGTGACTCCTTTCTTTTTAGTTCTTAATTTAGATTAGGTTTATTTCCAGATTATTTTTGCAGATTGTTATGAACTTGAGTTATTTTTTTGTGATACATTCTTTGAAATTAATACAAGAAGAAGCTTATAGATTGCCTAATCTATGCATATGTTCTATGAGTTTGTTCCTTGCAGTCTGGTAATGCCTATTGTTTAAAATCAACAACTTGTTCTAATCTTCTATTTATTGCCTTATGAATCATATTGTGCACGTAATTGATGTATGAGAATTAATGCGATAGAACGATATTGTAGTGATATTCTTTCCATGAATTTGTGAGGTTGCATGACTTTGCATGTTCATTGGAGGTTCGTTATTGAATGCTGATTTGGATAATATTTGATGATTTTTGGATTGCAGGGTACTAATTGAGTAGTTCATTAAGTCATTATTGAATTAGTTTCATTGTTATTTTCTTGTTTCCTTATCTTTTGCAATTTATTTCTAGGAGAATCTTAAATCATAAAATACAAAAAAAGAAGTTAAGTTATTAAAAATTATTGGGATTTAGTTTTAACCAGCATGCCCCTTAACAGGTACAACCGCATCAACCATTGAGCTTGTTGGCATTTGACATTATAACAGACAATGGGAGATTGTTGGCATTTCAATAAGGATATTAAGAAGGTTGTTGATGATTATGGATATAATTGATTAAGGATGTTTATTGTCTTAATATTATTATTTTGTCATTGATGTCAAGAAATTGATTTTCTAATTCAATATGATGTTGCCATATCTTGAGAAGTATGATTTGATGAGTATAAAGATGTCGGTAAAAGACATAGAAAGAATATGATGAATAAGGGGATGAATAAGGTATTCAATGGGCAACTATTATTGAGTCAAACAATGATGAGATCATGATGTTTAGATTGTTTTAACATCATACATATGTTGTAAATTGTAAGGTTAATACTATACTATGTTACCGAGCAAAGAACCTAGTCGGCAAACCCTAAGCAACCTAGTCGATAAACCCTAAGGTTAACGCTATCGGTTAATGAAGGCAAAACGTCTATCGGGTGAAGTTTAGTATTTACTGAGTTGATACTGAGTTGTTACCGAGTTGTAACCGAGCTGCAACAGAATACATTAAATGGTTACATGCGTTATTTAATGAAGGAAGCTGATGAGCTGGAACTGATTAAATGATTGGTATGTTGTGCATGAAGTTTGTTAAAGAATCTATACCAAAGGAAAATCAGCATGAAGATCTATAGCACAGATTGAACCGCATTACCCTATCACAAGTTCAAAGAAATGTATGCAAGTTCCTAGGCAGGGTAAAACATTTTTCAGATCGAAGGATACATTAAACCTGGACAAGTTTGAAGATCTGATGGCTATGATTGATCATGGGAAGTGTGATCAAGGAGATTAAGCGGTTAGCTAATTGTTTATAAATAGGGAGCTGTTGATAAACAATGTATGTGGGCAAATGTATGCACAGGGATGCTCCATAGTGATTACCGAGCATAGAAGCTTGAAGACCTATTTGAATACCAGAGTATAGAAGCCCAACAGATGGACTAGATTAGTTCTATGTCTAGATTGTATTGAGAAAATAAGAATCTGCTTTAGCATTTTAGATGTGAAGTTGTAGATAGATTTTTATTACTGTTATTTTGTGAAAGTGATAGAAAATCTCTTAACCGAGTGGACTTAACAGTCTTATTTGTAAAACCCTCTAGCAAGGTGACATTCTGATTGAGTTATTGAAATCCTTTAACAAGGTCACTTCTAACAAAGTGAAGATCCTAATAGATCTGAGGGAAATCCCTTAATCGGGTCACATATAGCAATGTGTTTGTAATCTTTAACAGGATTTTCTTTTAACCGAGCATACTCTAGAAGAGTACATTTCTTAGTGGGTCTGAAATCCCATAGTGGTTTTTTCCCTATTTGGGTTTCCACGTTAAATCTGGTGTTATGAGTGATATGATGTTTATATGCTTTTGAGTTTGCATGTTTAGCAGTTTTGGTTATATTACTGAAGTATATGTTACCCAGGTTGAATCTGATGTTTTTATGGAAGATTAAGTTTGTATGATTCACCCCCCCCTCTCATCTTGTTGGCTATTGGATCTATACTTACATTAAGTATCAGAACTATCAATTGGTATCAAAGCTTTGGACTCTGGAAGAAAAGTTTACAGGTACTTGAGGCAAAGATCCAAAGATGTATAAGAGGGATGCACCGAAGCTGAACAAGTCAAGTTTCTCTACATGGCAGAAAAGGATGAAGTTGAACCTATCAAGAATTGGAGAATGTGCTCTATATTATCTGGAGAATGATTTCATCACACCGAGCACCTATCCATTGACTATGGAAGAAATAACTTAGGCAAAGCAATAACATATCCAAGCAATGATTGAAATAACATCTGCATTGACCGACTCAGAGTTTAATGATCTAGAAGGCTGCAATGATGCAAAGGCAATGTGGGACAAGCTCATATCTGTATATGGGGATGATGAACATGTTCAAAGAGAAAAAGTAGATAGTCTAAGAGGACAAATTGAATCTATAAGGATGAATGAAGATGAGAACATAACCCAGTACAGTACAAGACTAAAGGAGATTGTCAATCAAATCAAAGGAGCAGGTGGAACTATTGAAGAAAAGGATATAACAAGTAAGTTGTTAAGAACCCTTCTACCGGCTTATGCAATCTGAATCTCTGCAATCAATGAATTGAAGTCTGTACCTAATATGCTAGCTTCTTTAGATGCTACTATTGGTAAGCTACATGCATTTGAGTTAAGTAACTTTGATAACAGTGGATCTTCTGTAAATAAAGTTGAATCTGCATTTAGTTCTTTTCATCTTGATGAATCTAATGATTACAATGAAAGAAAGTATAAGTAATCTGAAGGAGATCATAGTGGAGCAAGTGAAAGATTTTGTAAGAACATGGAAGAAGTACACAAACTGTATGAGGAAATTAGAAAGCAGGAAGAGTTTGAAGCACTATTAGCCAGAAGGTTATCGAGAGGCAAAGGTAAGTATAAAGGAAAACTACCTTTGAAATGTTTCAATTGTGATAAGATGGGACATATGGCTTCTAACTATCCTGACAAAGATTCTACTAAAAAGAGAGATTACCGAGATGACAGACAGAAAGATAATCATTACAGAGGACACCGAGACTTCAGAAGAAGAGATAGAAAGACATGCTTAATAGCCGATGAGGAATCCAACGATGATAAATCAAATGAAACTAATACAGAGGAAGTAGTTTATGTGGCTATCAAAGATGGATCAAATGAAGAAAGGTATAAAGAAAAAGCCCTAATATCTCACATAAATACTAATGATTCTTGGATCATAGATAGTGGATGTTCACATCATATGAAGGGTGATAAACACAAGTTTGTTATGTTAGAAGATTATGATGGAGGCTATGTAAGATTTGGTAATGATGCACCATGTCCAGTAAGAGGTAAAGGATCTATAACACTTCTTGACAATGCAAGATGCAATGATGTTTATTGGGTTGAAGGTTTGAAATACAATTTGTTGAGTGTAGCACAGCTAAACAATATAGGTTACCGAATAGAATTTCAGAAAGGAATTGTCAAAGTTCATGACAAGCATGGAAAGTTAGCTGCTACTGGGACACAAACAAAAGGTAATACATTTCACCTTGACTCAACTTGGAACAAGTGTCTGTATGCAAAGATAGATAATACCTGGTTATGGCATAAAAGGTTTTGTCATGTAAATTTTGATAATCTAATAAAAATAAGTAAGAAGCACCAAGTAAGAGGTCTACCGATTCTTGAAAAACCTGAGAATACTATGTGTCGAGGATGCCAGATGGGTAAAATGACAAGATCAAGCTTTACAAGTAAGTCTTACACCTCTAAGGGAATTTTAGATCTTGTGCATAGTGATCTTTGTGGTCCTATGAAAGTTCAAAGTTATTATGGTGATAAATATTTCATATTATTTATGGATGATTACTCAAGGATGATGTCAGTAATGTTTTTAAAAGAAAAATCAGAAGCTTTTCAAATGTTTAAATGGTACAAGGAAAGAGTTGAAAATGAAACAGAAAGACAACTGAAATGTCTTAGATTAGATAGAGGAGGAGAGTTCACATCTAATGAGTTCAACTTATTCTGCAATGATCATGGTATTAAAAGACAAGTCTCAGCATCGAGAACTCCACAGCAAAATGGAATAGCTGAGAGAAGAAACAGATCTATTGTGGATTGTACCAGAACCCTGACGATTGAAAAGAAAGTACCACAAACATTTTGGAGGGAAGCAATAAGCACAGCAGTTTACACCCTAAACTGAGTACAACTAAAGAAAGGTACTTTGAAGACACCATGTGAAATCTGGTATGACAAGAAGCCTAATGTTAGTTATTTTAAAATCTTTGGAAGTAGATACTATGTACACAAAGATGATAGAAATGGCAAGTTTGATCAGAAAAGTGAAGAAGGAACATTTCTAGGTTATTCTTCTAGAAGCAAAGCATTTAAATGTTTGATCAAATCATCTAACAAAATAGTAGAAAGTGCAAATGTGAAAATTGATGAATTTGCAGAAAGAAATGATGAAGAAAATTCCAAAGAACCAGAAGATTATGATGAATTTGTCTATGTTCAACTAACAAGTCTTACCGAGAAAACAGTTGAAGAAAATGAAGAGAATATCCAGCTACCGAGTGATGAAGAAGATCGTACAGAGCCTACTGAGCATGTATTAGCCAAGTATGTCAGAAGACATCATGCACCAAGTTAGATTATAGAGATAAGGATGATCCAGTGATGACAAGGAATAAACTGAGACAGAACACATGTCTGATATCTGAATTTAAACCGAGAATAGTGAAAGAGGCATTTAACAGTGAAGATTGGATAAATTCTATGACAGAAGAGATTGATCAAATCAAGAAGAATGACACATGGACACTAATCCCAAGACCGAAGGACAAAAATACAATCGGTACAAAGTGGATTTTCAGAAACAAGCTAAATGAAAAAGGTGAGGTCATTCGAAATAAAGCAAGACTAGTTTGAAAAGGTTATGCCCAAGAAGAAGGAATTAATTATGGTGAAACTTTTGCACCTGTGGCTAGACTTGAAGGAGTAAGAACATTGTTGGCATATGCTGCTTTCAAAAACTTCAAGGTATATCAAATGAATGTCAAATCTGCATTTCTGAATGGAATATTAGAAGAAGAAGTTTTTATTGAACAACCTGAAGGATTTGTTGAAGACAAGAGTAAAGATCAGGTATGTAAATTGAACAAAGCATTATATGGTCTGAAACAAGCACCTAGAGCATGGTATGAAAGATTGCACTCTTATTTGATTAAGATTGGTTTTATAAGGACAAGTGAGAACAGCAATATGTACATGAAGAATGATGAAAATGGAATACTGATCTCAGCCATATTTGTTGATGATATCATATTTTGTGGAAATGACTCTTTATGCAAGAACTTTGGAAATGAAATGACCAAAGAATTTGAGATGTCATTAATCGGTGAGATAAAGTATTTTATAGGCTTGCAGATACTGCAAATGAAAAATGAGATTTTCATTACTCAATCCAAGTACATAAAGGAAATCTTGAAGAAATTTGGAATGGAGGATTCAAAACCAGTAATTACTCCTATGACTACCAATTGTAAACTATCAAAGAATGATGAATCTGCATCTGTTGATGAGACACTTTACCGATCCATGATTGGAAAGCTACAATATGTTGTTCACAACAGACTAGACATAGCACATGCAGTAGATATAGTTGCAAGATTCTCTGCAGATCCTAAGGAAACACACATGACAGCAATCAAAAGAATTTTTAGATACTTGAAAGGCACCGAGGATTATGGCTTAGTATATTAGAAAGGAAATGATTTTGATTTAAAATTTTATACTGATGCTAATTGGGCAAGCAACATTGATGATAGAAAAAGCACAAGTGGAGGAGCTTTCTTTTTAGGAGAAAGACTAGTGAGTTGGCTTAGGAAGAAACAAGGATGTGTTTCACAGTCAACAACAGAAGCTGAATACATTGCTGCAGCATTGAATTGTACCAACATAGCATGGATCAAACAACTATTGGAAGGTATAAATGAGAAAGTTACCGAGCCAGTAACTATATTCTATGACAATACTAGTGCCATTAACATTTCGAAGAATCCTGTTATGCACTCTAAGACAAAGCACATCTCTATCAAATATCATTATCTTATAGAAGAAGCTCAAGAGAAGAAAGTGGTGTTGGAGTATGTTAGCACAAAGGAACAAATAGCAGATATCTTCACCAAGCCACTACCAAGGGACACTTTTGAGTATCTCAGAAGTAAGTTAGGGGTCCTACCCCTATCTTCTACTCACTGACCGAGTTCGGTGAAAGCATCAATTTGATGACTCTGTCGAATATCTTTTAAGAGTTGATGTTGATTTACACACTTTAGGATGTTTTCTAAAGGTGTGCAGGAAACAGGAATTGACGACAAAATGCTCTGATCGAGACTAAGTTGACACATTATAGCAGAAATTCACTTCATACAAGAAGAAATTATGTTTTAGTTCTTTACTTTGGCATTGTTGTCAAAGGGGGAGAAGACTGGAAAAGACTGAGAAGACAAAAAAAAAAGCAGAAAAGAAAGACTGAGAAAAGAGGAGAAGTCTAATGTATGGGGGAGAATTCTGATGACAGGAAGAGAGCATTTCAGAATCTCACAAACATCTCATAGCAATCTGAATCAATTAGGTCAAATCAATTGGTTTTTCCATCAATGCCAAAGGGGGAGATTGTTGGCATTTGGCATTATAACAGACAATGGGAGATTGTTGGCATTTCAATAAGGATATTGATAAGGTTGTTGATGATTATAGATATAACTGATTAAGGATGTTTACTGTCTTAATATTATTATTTTGTCATTGATGTCAAGAAATTGATTTTCTAATTCAGTATGATGTTGCCATATCTTGAGAAGTATGATTTGATGAGTATAAAGATGTCGGTAAAAGACACAAAAAGAATATGATGAATAAGGGGATGAATAAGGTATTCAATGGGAAACTATTACTGAGTCAGACAATGATGAGATCATGATGTTTAGATTGTTTTAACATCATACATATGTTGTAAATTGTAAGGTTAATACTATACTATGTTACCGAGCAAAGAACCTAGTTGGTAAACCCTAAGGAACCTAGTCGGTAAACCCTAAGGTTATCGCTATCGGTTAATGAAGGCGGAATGTCTACTGAGTGAAGTTTAGTATTTACCGAGTTGTTATCGAGTTGTTACCAAGTTGTAACCAAGCTGCAACAGAATACATTAAATGGTTACATGCGTTATTTAATGAATGAAGCTGATGAGTTGGAACTGATTAAATGATTGGTATGTCGTGCATGAAGTTTGTTAAAGAATCTATGGCAAAGGAAAATCGGCATGAAGATCTACAACATAGATTGAACCGCATTACCCGAGCACAAGTTCCGAGAAATGTATGGCAGGGTAAAACATTTTTCAGATCGAAGGATACATTAAACCTGGACAAGTTTGAAGATCTGATGGCTATGATTGATCATGGGAAGTGTGATCAAGGAGATTAAGCGGTTAGCTAATTGTTTATAAATAGGGAGCTGTTGATAAACAATGTATGTGGGCAAATGTATGCACAGGGATGCTACATAGTGATTACCGAGCACAGAAGCTTGAAGACCTGTTTGAATAACAAAGTATAGAAGCCCAGCAGATGGACTAGATTAGTTCTATGTCTAGATTGTATTGAGCAAATAAGAATCTGCTTTAGCATTTTAGATGTGAAGTTGCAGATAGATTTTTATTACTGTTATTTTGTGAAAGTGACAGAAAATCTCTTAACCAAGTGGACTTAATAGTCTTATTTGTAAAACCCTCTAGCAAGGTGACATTCTGATTGAGTGTTCGAAATCCTTTAACAAGGTCACTTCTAACAAGGTGAAGATCCTAATAGATCTGAGGGAAATCCCTTAACCGAGTCACATCTAGCAATGTGTTTATAATCTTTAACAGGATTTGCTTTTAACCGAGCATACTCTAGAAGAGTATATTTCTTAGTGGGTCCAAAATCCCATAGTGGTTTTTCCCTATTTGGGTTTCCACGTTAAATCTGGTGTTATGAGTGATATGATGTTTATATACTTTTGAGTTTGCATGTTTAGCAGTTTTGGTTATATTACTGAAGTATATGTTATCGAGGTTGAATCTGATGTTTTTATGGAAGATTAAGTTTGTATGATTCACCCCCCCCCCCCCTCTCATCTTGTTGGCTATTGGATCTGTACTTACATTAAGTATCATAACTATCAGAGCTGCCCATCACCATCGAGACTCGACTATAGAGAACTTGGAGTGATCAATTCCCCAGAACTTATTATTTTTCAGGAGAGGTGGTGAGTATTCACATTAACTACCTGACTATTGGTGAGGGTGTCAAAAAAGTCATCAACAGGACTGCTAATAGTAATCTGTACTTTAAGATTGAAAATGATAACATCTTAATTATTGAAGTCTTTGTTGATGATATTATCTTTGGAGGTGATGATGACTTGAGCATGAAGTTTGTCGGTGATATGCAGAAGGAATTTGAGATGTCTATGATAGGTGTGATGAAATTTTTCTTAGGATTACAGATTTCACAGACTCGAAAAGGTATCTTTATATCTCAAACTAAATATGTGACGGAATTGTTGAAGAAGTTTGGGTTAGATGACTCCAAACCGTTTGGAACTCCTATGGTGAGTGGCTTCAAATTATCTAAGAATGATGAATCTTCGAAAGCTAACCATATTTTTTACAGGTCTATGGTTGGTGGACTACTATATCTTACTCAGACTAGGCCGAACATTATGCATGTCATGTGCATGACTGCTAGATATCAAGTTGATCCGAAAGAGAGTCATGTCACTATTGTTAAGAGAATATTCAGATACTTGAAAGGAACTATGGATTATGGTTTGTGGTATTTGAGGAATGATGATTTCATGTTATGTGCTTACACTGATGTTGATTGGACTAGTGATGTTGATAACCAGAAGAGTACATCCATTGGTGCTTTCTTTTTGGGTAAGAAATTGGTTTCATGGGATAGTAAGAGACAAGATTCAGTGTCCTTATTTACTGCTGAAGTTGAGTACATTATTGTTGGTGGTAGTTGCACTCAGGTGGTTTGGATGAAGCAAACGTTGAAGGATATCAGAGTTATCTATGATGAGCCTATTGTCATATAAAATGATAATTCTAGTGCTATCAATATGTCAAGGAATCCGGTGCAACATTCAAAGACTAAACATGTGTCAATCAAATATCATTACTTGAGGGAGAAATTCAATGAAGAGGAAGTGAAGTTGGATTTTATGTGTCTACAAAGGAACAGATTGCTGATATTTTCACTAAGTATTTGCCTACATATACATTTGTCTATTTGAGAGACAAGTTAGGGGTATCCACCCCTCCTGGATGAGAACTAGATGCATTGAGTTCCATCAATTTGGTGGACTTCACGGTCTTATCTCTTTATCTGGATTTATGAGTTGGTGTTTCTCCTCTGGCGGAGTAGTTTGGTTATGTGTTTAAGGGGGAGAGATTTGTGATTTGCTTATCTATGAAGGAGAGTTTGGTTTTATGTTTTAAGATCTTTGGCATTGATGTGAAAGGGGGAGACATGCATCAAAAAAATTGGTTTATCTGCTTGATCTTAGGGGGAGTTTGCTAGAGATGTTTCTTTATTTGCATTGATTGTTTTTCACATTCATATGTTGTCATCAATTCCAAAGGGGGATATTGTGGATATTGTTGTTGCTAGGATATGTTGTTGTCATTGACATCAACATATTCCTATTTCGGTGATTGCATATTGGTTATTTGTGATTATGGTTTGGTGTATGGGGTATCTTTAGTATCAATATATTCTTCTATACTGGTGTTGGTGATCTGGGAAGCTTAATTGATCATATCATATGATCTGGTTTTGCAGTTTGTTTATCTGACCAGTGCTTTGCAGAGTTCAGTATTTCCTCCGGTATATTTCGGTGTGATCAAATCTTGAGCTGAGATTTTGGGATATTGTTTGGGATAGTCTTGTGTATATTCATTTCAGATGGTTCATGATTTGGTACTCTGTAAGTTATCTTTCTTCATGACAATTATTGTTGTTTGAGTGTTCTTGAATTCTAGACGTTGACAGATGAAGATTTGATAAGTGGTGTTGGTGCAGTTGTTACTGATGATTCTAACATGCTTTCTAGTGTTTCCTAATCATGTCCTATTTGTCTTGATGATCCGCATTGATCATTGTGCAAATTTTTGGTGATTTTGTTGAACCGATGATGTTCTTCGTGTTATGCGGTTTTCCTGGTGGTGTAGCGTGTTGCAGTTGACTTGGGCGAGATTTTCAGTGGTGTTGCATGTTTGGAGACTTGAATTAGGTCCATGTTATGTCATGTAAATCATTATATTGGTTCAGTGGTCAATCTTTATATCGTGTGATGTAATTTGGTAATTGTGAGTTGAGGGTTTAGCCGACCTTGTTATCAAGGTTGATGAATTGTATAAATAGGTGATATTGTCATGCAATCTGTGTATCAAGGTTGTGTCTGCATTATTAGAGAGTGGCATATGTGCGAACAAGTCTTCATCTTTCGGTTTAGTGTATTGAGGAGAGATTGGTGTTGCAGAGCAGACAATTGTGCTTAACCAGAATTGTCATCAAGCATTTGGAGATGATATTATTGCAGTTCACTCCTGCCGGATTGTAGTTTGAATCTTTGTGTAAATCAGTGAGACTTCCCTGAGGGTTGTAGCTTTCCAGGTCATTATCTTTTGAGCAATGAGATCTAGGCAGTGTGCCTAAATGCAGAGTATCATCTTATTTAGAGTAGGTTCCCACCGTGGTTTTTCCCTTAACCGGATTTTCCACGTCAAATTCTTGGCGGTGTGTTGTGTTATCAATTTGCTTATCTTTGTCATTTTTGTAGTTTATCATATCTATTTTGTGATTAAGTTTATAGATCCAGTGAAAACTAATTCACCCCCCTCTCAGTTTTCTCTCATTGTTGTTGCCAACAATAAGATAGGAATATAATATCCATTAAATCAAGTAAATTCTTCAAATGCTGGTGCTTTACATGATTTTAAAATATTTCTGGTGAGCAAAAATTTTGCAACTAGGAAATTTATAATTTGATATTTTGGTTCACAATTTAATAAAAAAAAAATTGTTGGAATTTGGGACATTAAATATTAAATATTATTACATGAACCAAGTTGGAGAGTGGATTTCCTTGGGTCTATTTCTAGCCCACTTTTGGCTTGTGTTGTAATAGTCATTTTGCATGATGACTTCGGATAGGTATTTGGGTGTCACTTGGTTGCAGATGGATGAAAAAGTTATATGCAATTCTAATTTTTCATTTTCCCTCTAATTGCGGCATGGGGTTTCTTAGGCACCCAATCTAGTGCTCATCTTTATTTATTCATTTCTATATATTTCATTTGGTTCCTTTGTCAATTTCATTTTATTGCAAATTGGTCGAGGACTTGCGTTCAATAGTTCATCCTCCTTAGATGAAAACCTGGAGAAGATTTTTAGTTTTTGGAAGTGTAGACACCTAAAATTGTCATGTCTAATTAAATAAATATTTTATTTATTTAATTATTTGAGCCTAATTCTTCTATTAATTAAATAAATCCTTATTTATTTAATTCATTCATTTATCCTCTTCTAGCCTTATTTCTCATTTAAATAAATACATTTATTTATTTAAATTATCCTTTTTCCTAAATTAAATAAATATTTTATTTATTTAATTGATCCCACTTCTTCTATTAATTAATTAAATAAATCTTTATGTATTTAATTAATTCATTAGCCTTTCCTACCTATGACACATGTCATTCATCTCTTAATTCCTACACTACCTACCCTTTCATTATTTTATTATTTCTTTTACCTACCCTCTAATCATAGCCAACCATTTAACTTTTACACCTCTAAATCTTATCCCTCCATTTCTTATAGTGTCTTCTATATAAGGAGATGTTTCCTTCATTATCAACCCTAATCAATCTATGCATCCTAATCAATTGACTACCTTACTATGCATTTAGCCCCGACTACGCTTTTGAACTTTCATATGTGATCAAGCCTACTTGCAACCACATTTCTGTTCTTTGTTGAGATCTTGTGCACACATAAAATCTGAGAGCAAATATATCAAGCAAGATCAATGGAGATAGGAAGAATGGAGATCCCAAACCCTATTGGACATGTGATGGTATAATCTTTGTGATTTCATTTGATTTACATTGTCTTAGGTAAACTTCATATGTTATGGTGGATCTTTGTTGTTGTTAGGCTAGGGTTTTGTGGTTGAATTCATTTAGCCTTTCAACATTGTTTTATCCATTTTCACCATATACATTTTCATTTTCTATGAATTTTTTATGATTTTTCAAAAAAAATTAATTTTGAGAGCAAATGAGAGAATTTTTTTGGATTTTCTTACATTTTTGGAAATCTCTCATAATTATACACAAGATCTATTCTTTGTGATTTTAATTTGGACGCAAAATATTTCCTAAAAAATCGGATCTTTAAGTGTCAGGGTTTTTCCTTATTTTGATCAGATCTCACAAACGACTTTGAATTTTGGCATCAAATTTTTTTTGCAAGTCAGAAAACTTATCAGAAGTGTTTAGTAAAAATTTCAGATTTTGTGGATCTAATTTACATTTTCTATGAATTTTGTATGAGTTTTCATAAAAAATTAATTTTGAGAGCAAATTAGAGAATTTTTTGGATTTTCTTAAATTTTTGGAAATGTCTTAGAATTATACATAGGATCTGTTTTTTGTGATTTTAATTTTGATACAAAATCATTCCTCAAAAATTGGATCTTTGAAAATTAGGGTTTTACATTATTTTACTCATATCTCATAAACTGCTTAGATTTGTTATAGAATGTTTTTTATGCAGGTTTGGAAGACCATCAAGACTCTCCACTAAAAATTTTAGATTTTTTGGATCGATGTTGCATTTTATATGAATTTTTTTATGATTTTTCATAAAAAATTAATTTTTGGAGCAAATTAGCAAATTTTTTGGATTTTCTTATATTTCTGGAAATCTCTTAAAATTTTACAGGTGGTCTTTTTTTATGATGAATCATATCTTTGAATTGGTCAACAAAATGCATTGTTGAAGGCCCCTATTTCACAGAGTCTTTTGGATCTAAAATTTACCTCACTTGTGTGCTTGCAGGAAGGGGTGATCATTTGAAACAATCCAAACTACTAACAAATCTTTGTTGTAGGACCTTGGCAAGGGTTTTTGATCTTTATTGTGTGCCTTGTTCTCATAGACTAGCAAACACTTCAATTGGTGCACTAAAATTGAACCATTGTCTTTTGTGTCTTGAGTAGTAGGCTCTTTTTGTTTCATCTTTAGAGGGCTTGTCTCCCCGTGTGGTCATTAGGACTACTAGTGAGGAGAGAATGATCCAAGTGGTAGCAAGAAAAACCCACCTCTTCCGAACCACTATAAACAACTGTATTCATGGTGAAAACTATGGATAACGTGTGTTGATTAGTTCATACCGACACTATGTCTCCCCATAAACCCATTTGATCAAATTTATTTGATCATTTGTAGGACGTGACCCCTACTGGCTGGGAGCCTTCTGTATTTATAGAGCTGAAAGTGCCGCACGTATGGCCACACGAGCAGATGCCCTTACTAGCACCTTTTTATTTTAGAAGCCAAAATCCTTCTAGTTGTTGGGGCAGGAGGTCAGACCTCTGGTAGCGGCCCACACACATACGGTTCTTAGTAGAGATACAAAGTTCACCACGGGGTGTTTTCATGGGAACTGATGCTTGGCTGCCCTGAGAAGTGAGTGTCGAGGGTGGAGCCAGTGGGGTCAAGCATTTAAGTATCCGCTCTGAATAGCGTAGCCTCGAGGGAAATTCCATGTGGGATCAACAACTATTGTCCTAGCCAACCATAAGAATTGTTCTTGTCTTATTTTGAACTATCAAACATTTAAGACCAAACAGCAAAACATTGTGTCTTTTGTGTCTTCAAGTGTATGCAAAACATTCTTACATCAAACAACACACTTTTCTTGGAGTCATTTTGAGTTTAAACACTTGCAAACATTGAGTCCTCATCAACATTGTGTCCTCTTGTCACGAAAAATAGTCAAAAAATTCAGATTTGGTCACAACAAAACAACTTCACAAATTGGAAAAATTTGCAGTCCAACAAACAAGAGCAATCAGTTTCAGCATTCTTGAGCTTCCTAGGCTATCTCTTTAGGTTTTCATCTAGCATTCAACCTGTCTTTGGGTCTCACAAAGTCCATCATTGCTTTACACCTTACATTACATTCACATTTGTCTAAACTTGAGTCAAAAGGTCACTTGCTTGTCCTCATCATACTTTGTCAACACATTACATACAACAACATTTTGCTAAGTGGTCCCTCATCAAGGTCTATCACCTTTGGGTCTCATTTGGTCTTACTTAGAGTCAAGGTCAACTTACCTCATCAAGAGAAACTATCCTCTCTTTGGAAGCCACACCTACTCTACTACATACATACTTGGTCTTACATTTTGGACATTGCAAGTAAACCTCAGATTCATTTACATTCCATCCAACTCTTGGTCTTCCATACTCTTTCCATTTTCATCTAGTCTCACACATCTTGGTCAATACCTAGTTCATGGTTGAAACCCATTCCCAAAAATCTAGGAGAGAAGCTAAAGAGGCTCAAGAGTCCGCAAACATGAGTTCCTATGAGTATGCCAATGATATCTTTTTCAATTCTGATCATACTACATTACCTGACATGGATGCCTATAGAAACATTCCAAATGTTGAAAACATTGACACTACAAACAACAATGATACACACAATGACAATATGGACAACTTTTTCATACATTCAGCAGAAGTGGAAGACACCATTATGGATCCCTGTTTCAATCGATTGGTTGAGGAAATAATGAAGAGAGATAGACAATACTTCTTACAAGTGATGGCACAAAGTGGAACCAAGATACCTCTTGATTTTGACATGTCTCAAATAATGGAAAATCGACCTTTGCAACAACCTCACCTCAACATGGATCAAAGGAGGCCTAATAGTGGAGGCAATAGAGGACCACATATGGTGCCTAAATCACCATCATCTTTGTTTCAAAAACCTGAGGTCCCATACACACAAGGTCAAGCATATGATACTCACGTTCGCAGACCATTATGGAGGTCTTATGCAGAAAAATATGCTCAATCACATACCAATGCTAAGGATCAACCACCAAAGCAATTGGATATTCAAAGGCATGCTCAAATTTGGGGACAACACATTAGAACAAACTCATGACATGCCTGTAGAGTATGGTATACATGGACAAAGCAGATATTCCATTCCTCATCATGACTCTATACCAAGTGGTCCATATACACAGCATCATTATAGACCTCCTTCATATGAACATGTGTACAATCAATATCATCCATATATGCAACATGCTCCTCCTCCACCCGGTGGTTCAGGAATGGGATATGGTCCAAGAAGTCGATCTCCACCTAAGAATAATTTGGAACAACAAATCAACGATTTACAAAAGAAAATGGAGGACATAAATACACCGAAGCCAACTTACACAATGAGAGACATATGTCCCTGTCCATTTGACAAAAGCATTCCAATGCCTCCATTTCCTACACACTTTGTGACACCTAAGTTTGATAAGTATAGAGGAAAAGGGGATCCTAAGGCACATATAAGACAGTTTTTCACAGCTTGCATTGAGGTAGTAGCAGAATATACATATTTGATGAGATTATTCCCACAAAGCTTAGGTGGTCAAGCTATGGAATGGTTCTCCCAACTTCCACCTAGAATTAAGTCATGGGGTGACTTAGAAAAGGCATTTATCCAACATTTCTCATACAACATAGAGACAGACATATCAGTCACTACTTTGTGCAACACCAAGAAAAGGGATGGAGAGTCTTTTTCATCATTTTTACAAAGATGGAGGAATTTAGCCAGTAGATGCTCTTGTGAAATTCCACAAAAACAAATGGTAGAAATGTTCACCTAGAATGTTAACAAAGACATTGGTTATGACCTAAGAAAAGCTTGTTTGTCCACCTTCAAGGACATCATTGAAAAAGGCTTAGCAATAAAGAAGGTCCTAATTGAACAAGGCATCGTCAAAATATTCAAAGAAAACAAAGATGACTTTAAAGGAAAAGACAAGCCAAGATTTTGGAATAAAAACAAGAACACAGTCAATGATGGTGTTGTGGATGCCAATACAGTACGACCCAAAATCTTTTTTTTTTGGATCAAGCTCTACAAACAATCAAGTGAATACTCAAACAACTTCAAAATCACAAAGGAAGTACACCCCATTGGGAGAACCACTTGAGTCCATTTTCAAAAAGCTAGTGGCAAACAAGATAATAACAATTCCAGATTTGCCTCCATATGAACCAAAGGTTAAACCAAATTGGTGGAATGATGATGAGTATTGTGAATTTCATAAGAGCAAGGGTCATAAAATAGGAAATTTTCATCGACTGAAGAACATCATACAAGATCTCATTGATAGAGGTGACATTGAGATCGAGGGACACTCATCCAATCAAGAACATGAGATGTTTAAGGAACCATTCCCAAAACATGACAAGGGAAAAGCTACAGCCACAAATGACCAAACCAACTATACCAGAGCATCTTATAACTATGATTCAACTATCAATCACATTTCAATGGATAATTATGTCTCTACCATTATCATCAAGGACAAAATGCCTGAGAATTCTACCCAAAGACCCAAGATTGTCCTAAAAGGCATTGGATCTTCTTCCGAACCTACCTCTGAATGTAATGTTACAACTCGTTGAGGTAAATTCACTTTGCAAGGTGCTCCAGCTAAAAACACAGCTTCCTCATCAACCAAGCCTGAGTATGACCTTGTAGAACAGTTATGGAAGACACCCGCACTTATTTCCATCCTTGAGCTTATCCTCCACACATAAAGCCATTCTTGACAAAATCTTGAGAGACACTGTTGTCCCCACTGATTTGAATGTGGACCAGTTTCAAGCCATGGTGGGATACCTTTCCGTTCCACACTCCCTTACATTCGCAGAAGCTAACGACACCTCTGTAAGTCAACCGCATAATGCACCTTTACACATTGAAGCCTTCATACACAAACATCGAATAAAACGAGTCTTGATAGATGGAGGAGCAGGTCTAAACATTTGTACATTGAGCACAATTAAACAATTGGGATATTCAGAAAAAGTTGTGAATGCTACAAACAAAATTACCATCAAGGCATATGATGATGAAGAGCGTTCATCCAAAGGCTTAGTCACCTTACCTCTCAGAGTTGGACCAGTTACAAAGGATGTAGTTTTTCAAGTCCTTGATCTCGATCTCACGTACAATATATTGCTAGGACGTCCATGGATTCATGAGATGAGCGCAATCCCATCTACATATCATCGATGTATCAAGTTCCCTCACAATGGAGTTGAAGTGACCGTCAAAGCTAGCCCAAATCCATTCATATATTGCAACAATTTGCAACCTAGATCAGAAATAACAATACCAGTCAATTGAGAGGCTATTCCATCTTCAACATATGTGGATCTAGAATCCTTGAAAGCTTCTACATCAAAACAAGCAGAGATCAAAGAAAAGTTCAAGTTTAAAGACCTTGGATGTGGTGAGTATATCTTTCATATTGATCAACTCCCACTATCTCCTAAGGTATTCAGTCGATAAGAACAATCTACAAACAATTTGCAATACCAAGGAACTGGGTATGAATCACCTAGTGTTGTGGCTACTAAGTCTGAATGCAAATCTCCTCTAGAGGTGCAAGCAGCTCTTGATATCAATAGTCCTAAGAGTGGTTCCAACAAAGAATCTATTGAGCATATCACCAGCCCTCTTGAGAACTCACATAGCCTTACCATTTCATCCACTCATTCCATTTCCACTCCACTTCCAGACTTGGATCAACAAGAATCAGAAAAGCCCTTACTCATTGGGGATCAAAAATCAAGCTTTGAAAAGAAAAATCTAAAAGTCAAAAATAAAGAAAAGTTCTTCAATCCAAATCAAAATCAAAATCTATTGGACTCTGGAAAAATCAAGGTCAAGGATAAAAATCATATGAAAGAAAAAGAACAAGAGTTGATCTCCCCTAATATCAAAATAACTGGGGGAAAAAGTTCTAAAATTTCAAGTCATAAATCATACTTGTTGATCCTAAGTCTCCATCATGTCATCTTACTTTCACTTCTTTTCACAATCATAAGCCTTCATAACTCATCCACTTGTTTCATACATCCTTTCCCTTCTGGCGATACATTATGGACCTTTAATGGATCTTCCTCGAGGGACTTTGTTATCAAGGATGCCCAAACTTCTTTAGGTGACACGCATATGGGCCTGTGTAGTCCACACACTAGTAATTATATCTCAGTTCCTTCATCAAGGAAGATAGTCACTCGAGCTATACATCATTCAGTCAAGGAACAATGCAGCTAAAATCATAAAATAAAGCCTCACACATTTGAGGTAGGTGACTTACTTTTCAAGGAAAATCCTAAAAATCAACAAGACAGAGAGAAGAAGGGCAAGTTTGAACCAAATTGGCTTGGTCCTTACATCATCACAGTAACATATGGATCTAGTGCATATCAACTCTCAACCATAGAGGGTGAACCTTTGGATGATCCTATCAACAACATGCACCTTCACAGGTTTTACACATAGCTCTTCAGAGTATCCCAATTCAAAAATACAAAAAAAATAAAAATAAATAAATAAATACAAAAAAATTCATAAAAATAAAAAATCATTACTTGGTGAAAACCTGGAAAACAAGCGCCTTGTGACACAAAAAAAAATTGAAAAATAGAAAAACATTTTGTCCAATGGTGAAACCACTTCGATGGTGCCCTGGGCAAGTACCATGGTGAAAACTGGGTCACCAACGCCATGTGTAGAGACATTGCTCCTCCCTCCTTCAGGATTCCATTTCACCCTTTCACTTTGCACACACTCACAACCTATTCATCCATAATAAACTTTACGCATTCCCATCATGGCTTGTTATTGATCTACCTAAGATTGGTTAGCCATTCATAATAACCCCCTTTTCACCGTTTCCATCCATAATAAATCAGCTCCTATCTGTGGCTAAGGAAAATCCTACGTCTAGTGATGGGTGTGGAACTGAGAGCATCGCACGTTCTGAAGAGTACAGTTTCTTCCAGTTTTCTTCAGTCTATCCACGCACAATCTACAATAAAACAACACTTGTATCGCCAATCCGAAATAAAGTTTCGTCTTCTCTGCAATAAAGTATTAGTTTCATGGATTAAGTTAGTTTCAGATGAGACACAATAGCAATGGTTTTCAACAAATCAAATCTTTCAACAGACTCAGACAACATATGGTCCAGTGCTATCTATCCTTTTTTGTGAAAGTAAACATTGTGACCACAATCAAATAAGACTTATACAAGTGACAAGAGACACTAAACTTGAGGAATACAGTGGATGTTGGTGTCGAGTCTTGGTGTTATTTTGATTTTATCTTTTGGTGACATGTCTTTTAGCTTTTCCATGATGTCTCTGACTAGAGATTCTATCTCCAGGATGTCTTTGACTAGAAAGGCAAGGATGGGGTATCGTCAACTATTTGTATTTGCTGTCTGTGGATTGTCTCTTAGTAATGCTATGACTTGTCCAAGGATATGAGGACACTGAGAGTCTAGTATGAACTGGGGCATTCCTTGTTTGCAACTATCTTATCTCCATGCAAACAGGTACAATGACTTTCTGGGTTGAACATATGCCTTGATTGTCATAACCTATTTTGCCATAATAAAGCTCAATGATGATAATGCACAAGAAGCTATTTTCACTTTCATATCTCCTATCTTCCATCCCCCTTTCTTGATTGACTTCCATCATCCTTCTTGAGTTCATGTAGCCTGCTATCACATGACTGAGTATAATGACACACCAAAAATATTTGCATTTCATGTAGTTTGCACCTGCATTACCACATATCTCATTTCATACATACATATAGATATCATAATTGCATCACATCCTGCACACAACACATATTAGCACATTTTACATTGGCACTATCATATTCATATGCATTTCACACATTCACATATGCATAACATATAAAACATAAAAGAACCAAAATATTGCATTTCATTATGTACATATTTGCATCCATATTATAACCATCACATAGAAACATACATCATGAAACATACATCACATAGGTACACATGCATATAGTTGCCGCAACGATGAATCATCTCATATATATATAAAAATCATAAGTGTCATGATACAATGATGTCAAAATCATATGGCTACAATCACCCGTAGGTGTCTACATCATCATACAAAATGGTACAAAAGTAATACAAAGGAACCCACTGATCACTCCTACCAGCACCACCACTAGCACTAATCCTATCTGTGTCATCGTGTCCCATGCCATGTGTCTAGCCCTCATCTCCAGTCCTAGATCCTGAAACACTAGTCTCAGTGCATCCTTGTCTCCCTCTCGATCATAAGGAACTAACTCCCCATTGATCGGTATCCTCAAAATCCTATATACATCCTCCAAGGTGACTGTCATCTCACCCATCGACAAATGGAAAGTGCAAGTCTCTGAGTGCCATCTCTTAGCTAATACAGTTAGCAATCCCATATTTGCCTGAAACTCAGGCACATACAGAATATATCACAGACCCATAACCTCAATCGTGGCTCTATCCTCAAATATCAGCTCTGGTCGTAACCTCTGCGTCGATGGGAATCTCTCCCGTGACTCCGGCATAGGCAAATACTCCTGCAGTCAAGCAAAGCAATCATGTCAGTCAAAGTGACACTCACTGTTCATCACAAAGTGTTGCTTCTATCCTAGTGACACTCATTTTTCATCACAAAGTGTTGCTATCTATCCTAGTGACACTCACTATTCATCACAAAGTGCTGCTTTTTATCCTAGTGGTATTCACTATTCATCACAAAGTACTACGTATTTTTGCACTCATTGTTCATCACAAAGTGCTGCTCATATTTGCACTCACTATTCATCACAAAGTGTTGCTCTTTTTAGTACTCCCTGTTCATCACAAAGTACTATGTCTTGGTACTCCCTATTCATCACAAAGTGCCTTGATCTATCCTAGTCTTCCCTAGAGGACCTTCTTGAGTGTATCCTCTCAGCAACTTATCCAATCAACATCGTATGTTCATCACAGAACTGCCGATTTGCCCTAGAAGACATAAATGCACATTCATGACACAGACGCGCCTTGACATTTTTTGATCTTGTTTGACATACCTAAAATGAATTTATTGTGCTACCTAGCATGCATTAATGACAATATTTATTGCAACAAAGTACAAGGAGGTTTTGTGGTACTTTCCGGCTCTCCTGCCTCTGCTGGCCTCTGAAATCGGCGAATGTGATCAAATCTGTGAACCAATGCCATCACTGCTGACTGCTGCTACTCTATTCTCTCTCTGCACTCTGATCTCTTGGATGTGTGGATGACAATGAGGATGTTTTCCCCTCATGGTCTATCTTATAGACTACCCTAGCCCTAGTCTCCCGAGTCTGTCTTCATTATCCCGTGACTCTGTCACTCTATCCTATCTGGTCAGTCCATTCTAACCTTTCTTTCTTATTGAGAGATTGTCTGCAATCTTTTCAGACATTTTCATCCAATCTCTCGAGAGGGCATATCATTCCCATCTTGGGGCAACTTTGTATCAGTTCATATCATCTTCTTTGAAACAACGCGACAAGCTGCATTGTCTCAAAGAGGGGCAAAATGTAGACACCTAAAATTGTCATGTCTAATTAAATAAATATTTTATTTATTTAATTATTTGAGCCTAATTCTTCTATTAAATAAATAGATCCTTATTTATTTAATTAATTCATTTATCCTCTTCTAGCCTTATTTCTCATTTAAATAAATACATTTATTTATTTAAATTATCCTTTTTCCTAAATTAAATAAATATTTTATTTATTTAATTGATCCCACTTCTTTATTAATTAATTAAATAAATCTTTATTTATTTAATTAATTCATTAGCCTTTCCTACCTATGACACATGTCATTCATCTCTTAATTCCTACACTACCTACCCTTTCATTATTTTATTATTTCTTTTACCTACCCTCTAATCATAGCCGACCATTTATCTTTTACACCTCTTAATCTTATCCCTCCATTTCTTATAGTGTCTTCTATATAAGGAGATGCTTCCTTCATTATCAACCCTAATCAATATATGCATCCTAATCAATTGACTACCTCACTATGCATTCAGCCTCGACTACGCTTTTGAAAGTTTTCATATGCGATCAAGCCTACTTGCAACCACATTTCCGTTCTTTGTTGAGCTCTTGTGCACACATAAAATCTGAGAGAAAATATATCAAGCAAGATCAATGGAGATAGGAAGAATGGAGATCCAAAACCCTATTGGGCATGTGATGGTATAATGTTTGTGATTTCATTTGATTTGCATTGTCTTAGGTAATCTTCATATGTTATGGTGGATCTTTGTTGTTGTTAGGCTAGGGTTTTGTGATTGAATTCATTTAGCCTTTCAACATTGTTTTATCCATTTTCACCATATACAGGAAGAAACCCAAGATTTGAGAGGGTCATAGGATGAAACCCTTTTGATTCCAAAGGGAATTCTTATTCAAAAAGTGTAATAGAGATGCAACAAGTTATAGTTTTAGCTTCTTTTGGTTTGACTCAAGTTTGCAGGAATGATATTTCAATTTTTTTTGGTTTTGTAGTAGCTTTCTATGTGTAGTAGATGGTTTCAAATTATATGACACTCCCATTAGCTATATCTTCCTCTGTAAAAATTAGGAGTATTTTGTGGTATTTTTGAGTATTTGATGTAGTGAAAAACTATCCATTTGTTATGTAATGGTGTGATTATCATTTTCAGATTTTTTTGAAGATTTATGAATGTTTAAATTACTATAGTAACAACATCTAATGTTGAAAAATATGAATGAATATTATATGATATAGGCTATGTTTCATAATTGCCTTTTTTTGTGCATTTTGGTGAAATCGAAAGATTAAAATTTGATTGTTCGATGTGAAAATTAATGTAGTTAATGAAATTTGGTAAATAAATATGATATGGTACAAAAATGGTTTGTATCATTATTGTCATTCTATATTGATTTTCCAAAAAAAAAAAATATTTGAGAGGTTTTCAATCGCTTGTCTTAGGAAATTGCTAATTTTAGACCTTACCAACATAAGAAAAAATCAAGTGTTTTTTAGGAGTAGAATAAGTTTTCATTTTTTAGATCTTCTTATTATTACAAATATTTTATTTAGATCATTACAATAGTGCAACAAGATGGCACAAAAAAATCATGTTTGATGTTAAAACTCAAACACTAGGACTCTAAAGCATGTGATGATGGTTTTGTCATTGGATATGAGGCTAAGTCATCTCATACAAATGTATCCACTCATCTAGAGTGGTTGATAAAGAATAAATTTGATCCAAAATGCCTTATGATAAAACATATCTCCTTGGATATTATTTTCCTTTGTATATTCTTCTTCTAGGTAATTGTATGTGGAAAAAGAAAGCATTGTTATGTATTGAACTTTAAATGTGTTTGAAAATAGATGGCATAAGATCAAGCCTTTGTACTCTAATAACAATGATCTAATTTTGGTTTGAGAGTTATAGGTTAACCTTGTGTGGATAAATAAGGTTATGAAGGAACACAAGTAGAAATAGGTGTGTATTCATTTGATGCTTAACATGAGGAATATTTATAAAAGAAGTATGCAATGAGATGACAAAGCAATTGACTAGTGTGAAGAATATGTTTACGTTCATTGCTATTGTGTGAATTTGAATAATTATTACAAAGGTTATGGAGAGAAATTATATTCATATGATTAAGAAAAAACATATGCCTAATTTTCCAAGGTACCTTAAAGAGGTAGAACCTATTATAATAGTAGTTTTGGAAGGTTGTCGACACAACACTATAGAATATGTTCTAGATTATGAGCTAGAAACCAATCTTCCTAAACTATGTATGAAGGCTATTTTCATACAATGTATATTAGTGAAAAATACAAATAAAAGGCTAATAGATGTCATGCATGTATTGTGTGTTTTCCATATTGCCAAGGTTTAGCTAGGTGTGAAACCCATATTGTTGAGGCTTAGCTAGGTGTGGAACCCATATGCCACCAATTGTTTGGACCAATCATGTGGAGTAGATGTAGCCAAGTTATGAATGTGAATGGAGCCCAAGTAATTGTATTAATGTAGATGCGTGTGTTTCTGATGTGCAAGTACACACAATATAGAGATATTGGTGTGGGAGATGGAAATTTTATTGTAAAAGGTAAAGTAGACTTCTAAATTTATATGGAATAATTATAGAGACACATGTATGCATGGTCTTCTTACACTTTTTTGTGTAGGGCTATTGAAATTTATGTCTTCATGCTTATGTGAGGTATATTCATAGAAAATGTGTGTACAAGAGAATATTGCAACATGGAACCTATGTTGATTTTGTTCTAATGTGTATAAATTATGAGTTTGAAAAAAATTCAAGAAAAATCATTTATCAAGATACATTCATACAATTTTGGGTAGTTATTAGTAGAAAATGAATCCAATAGAGAACTATTGTAGATCCCTAGTTAGAATAAGAAGATTGAGAAGAGTTAGCAAGAACCTACTCTTCATAACCTTCCCTATCTCTAAGGTACTTGACATGGTAGGCAAGATCCTTGAACTCTCTCAATCGCAATTAGAAATATGGTAAAAAATGTTATAGAGAACATAGACATTATAGAAACATGTTTTCCATGTCCTTTCCTAGTTGTACATAGAATTTGAAATTTCTATGACCTAAACCCTTAGAAAATTTATTCTAGGATCCTTCTAATGGTAGTTGAAGTTGCAAGGAGGAGTTTATTGTGGTTACTATTATGTGCCAATAAATATAGTGCTAAGACTAGCAATCTAATGTTAGGATTTTGAAAAGGTTGTCAACAAATATTGTTAGGACATATTACATTAACTATGATTAGTTGTGCCAAGTGGCCAATAGTTTGAATCTTGATGGAAGGCTAGGAGACTTAAAGAAGATAAAAAGAATTTTAATGAACTTGAGGAATTATGTTAATGGTTATGAACTTTTAAAACAATATTGTGTGAAATCCCCTATGTATGATATCTTGATAAAAATATTGCATTATGAATCATGGGTTGCTTCCTCGGTCCTTTGAACCTCTACTAAGTTGATTGTTGGGCTGATTGTTTTGAGGATTTGGCACTAGGATAAAGAGGAGCTACTAATCACATTAGAAACTTTGTAATAATGAGACTCTGAGCAGTGTAATTAAATTATGTTGAGTTGTCACTAGTACTTCCTTATTGTAATTTTAAGAAGAATATATGTAATTTATTATAATGTACTCACATAATTTGAATCAAAAAAATAGAATTTGTTTTATTACAAAACATAACAAATCTAAGACACGTGATAACCAAGAAAAAATAAATTTCAATCACTTTTTTCTTCAAACATACTCAATTACAATTACATCAAAAGTCCCCTTGAAAAAACAAACTTACTTTTCAAATGATATATAATTATAAAAATCCTCTTCTTCCCCCACACATATCACAAGATCTTTTCACAAAGATTGTTAACTGGCAAATGTTGATTCTGGAAACAATGTACACAACCTCGATTCCTTGTCAGAAGACTTAAGTCGAAATGTTAGCTTATGAAACAATGTACATAACCTTGATTCCATAAAACATCCATGGACTTACACCCCTTTTTGTGACTTATGCAATAAGATAGCGACCATTTAAACCCTATTATTTAAAAGCTCCTGAAGCTTATCTAGATTCGTGCCTCAAATTGAGAAGTTTCCCCATTATAATACCTAATGGAACCGACTGATGCATGTAACAAAGAACTTTAGGTAATATATTAATTGATCTTTGCTGGTTTAGAGAGAGCATATTGGTCATGCATTTCAAATCAGATCAGACACGCGTTTGAACCATATTATTTTACGTGAACATGGGAAGAGGGAATGAACTAAGACCCAATCCCTTTGAAGCTTATATAATAATACCCATTATCTAGAAAAGTTCGCCACAGAATGATTTGGTCTTTTTACCAAACTTCAAGGATGTCTAAGCGAAATTTTAGCTTATGAATTGATTCACAGGGCTTTTTCTTTCATTTTCTTGGACCGACATAAGTTCCACAGAGATTGAGGAGTGAATTATTAGCTTCTACACAGACAACGGTGTGATTTACTAACTGCTACACGGATAAGGGTATGATTTATTCTTTCCATGGTAGCTTGAACTTCATAGTAAAACTTTTGCAGAGTTTGAAGATAAAAAAAGTTTCAATAAGTTCTAACTTCGACATAAATTAAGGTATGATTTAGTGGTGTTTGGATTTCACGGGAAAACTTTTACAGAGTTTCAAGACCAAATGATGGCTGCAAACTTTGCAGTTTGATGATTGGAGAACATCAAGCTGCTCTCGTTATTTTGTTTTTGATGAAATGTAGCCATTTCATTGAAGAATCTCAAAGATCGCCTCTTGTTCCACCAACTCTAGGTTTATTCCACAGTTCATAACAGTAGGATGATTCTTTGCTTGGTTATAGGAACTATACAAAGATCGCTCTTGTTCTACCAACTCTAGGTTTATTCTAGAAAGACCTGTATTTGTTCTTCTATGAATGTTTCAGACATCCATTAATGGGCTGTAGAAATTAAAGAGCATAATTTCTTACATTATGATAAAGAATTGCAGATGAAGATTCTTTGATTGGGTGTAGGAATTATACAAAGAGAACTCTTGTTCCACCAACTTCAGGTTTATTCTGAGTAGGAGCAAGCTTATAGAATTGATCTGTATTTGTTTTTCTAAGGATTTTTCAGACACCCATTATTGGGATGGGTAAATTAAAGGGCATGAATTCTTTCTAATATTATGATAAGAAACTGGAGATGACTTTTTTTGGGGGGGTTTGGATGTGGGAATTACACAAAGATCGCTTTAGTTCCACTAACTCTAGACTTGTATCTACTTTCTCTGGATGTTTGAAACATCCACTACTGGAATGAAGAGATTAATTGAATCCTTACATTATGATAAACAATTGTATATGGTAATTCTTTGCTTGGATGTAGGAATTATAGAAAAATATCTCTTATACCACCAACTCTAAACTTATTCCATGGTCCATGTTATTGAAATGTAGAAAACAAAGAGCATGAATTCTTAGATTGTGATAAAGAATCGCATATGGATGTTATGTAGAAAACTTTTGCATAATTTCAAGATGTTGAAAACTTTGCGGTTTGATGATTGGCGAGCATCAAGGTGCTCTCGTCATTCTTCTTTTGATGAAATGTTCCATTGCATTGAAGAGTCTCAAAGATCGCCTCTTTGTTCCACCAACTCTAGGTGTATTCCACAGTCCATCTAGTACGAAAAAGCTTCAAAGAAACATCTGTATTTACTTTTCTATGGATGTTAGAGACATCCATTATTAGGATGTAGAAATTAAAAAGCATGAATTGCAGATGATGATTCTTTGCTTGGATTTAGGAATTATACAAAGATCACTCTTCTTCCACCAACTCTAGGTCTATTCTTAGTAGGACAATAGACCTGTGTTTACTTTTCTAGGGTTGTTTCAGACATCCATTACTGGGATGTAGAAATTAAACAGAATGAACTTTTCTAGGGTTGTTTCAGACATCCATTACTGGGATGTAGAAATTAAACAGAATGAATTTTTACAATATGATAAAGAATTGCAGATGAAGATTCTTTGCTTGTATGACATCCATTATTGGGATATGGAAATTAAAAAGAATGAATTTTTACATTATGAAGGAATTATACAAAAATCACTCTTATTCCACCAACTCTAGGTTTATTCTTAATAGAATAAAACTTCTACAACGACCTGTATTTGTTTTTCTATGGATGAACCTCTGACATCCACTATTGGGATGGAGATATTAAAAGCCTGAATTGGATATAAAACTTATACAAAGATGACTCTAGAAAGACCTGTATTTATTTTTCTATGGATGTTGCAGACACTCATTATTATTGGGATGTAGAAATTAAAGAGCATGAACTCTTACATTATGATAAAGAATTGCAGATGACGATTCTTTGTTTTCATGTAGGTATTATACAAAGATGGTTCTTATTCCACTAATTCCAAGTTTATTCAGGATAAAACTTCTTGAAAGATCTGTACTTACTTTCTATGGATGTTTCAAATTTCATTACTAAGAGCCTGAATTCTTACATTATGAAAAAGAAATGCAGATGGCAATCCTTTGCTTGGATGTATGAGTTATAGAAAGATTGCTAGAAATTAAAATTCAAAGAGCATGAATCGTTAGGTTATGATAAAAAATTACAAATGGCGATTCTTTGCTTGTATGAGAGGATAAAGCCTCCTGTATTTACTTTTGTATGGATGTTTATGACATCCATTATTGGGATGTAGAAATTAAAGAGCGTGAATTCATACATTATCATAAAGGATTGCAGATGATGATTCTGTGCTTGGATGTAGGAATTATAGAGAATGAATTCATACGTACTGATGAATGATGGATCAAAAATCAATTGGGTGGGATTCTATGATCAAAAATCAATCAGATGGGTTTTTCTAAAGCTATAAAATGGATATAGTAACAAGAATTTGGTTATACTGAGATCTTGGAGTACTGCGCTGGATAGAGTTCTATGATCAGATTTTGAACCTAGTTTGTTTTAGATAGAACATCCACATGTCCAATATTAGATCACATTTGATGAAGCCGTAGAGATAATTATATGATGATTTTGTGTATAAGTTTTCTACTTGAACTGTCTCTGTACTTATAACAGTGCAACTAAATTATCTCTCTGCATATTTTGCAGAGTTTATGTAATAGCTGCCCTTGAAGGAACATGGTGAAGGTAAAGGGTGAAGAGAGAATCAAAGAGCATCCATACAGAGGCATCAGGAAAAGGCCATGGGGTAAATGGGCAGCAGAAATTAGAGACTCCATTAAAGGAATGAGAGTCTGGCTTGGCACCTTTAACACTCCAGAGGAGGCTGCAAGAGCTTATGATGCAGCAGCTAGGAAGGTGGGAAGACAAAACACAAAGCTCAACTTCCCAGACAAGGAAGAAATCAAAAATCAAAATACCCACATCCACTCTTCAAATAAGATGTCAATCAACAACTCTTCTATGATGTCAAAACCAAATGTTATTACTCAGGCCTGCAGCTCCATATCAAAAAATGCATGCAACCAGGTTAATGAAGGGATGATCCATGCTGCAGATGTATCAAGTAATGAAAATTTCATGAACCCTTTGGATAATGATTCAGAATGGTTTAATGATATCATTACTAATGTGCCTGAGGGAATTTGGGAGGGCTTGCCAATTATGGGAAATGCTGTGGATTTTGAAGAAGAGGAGTTTGACCTAGATTTGTGGAGTTATGATTATATGGATCTCTGAGCTGGTAACCTAGAGCTTTCTGTTATACTCTTTGTATACTTGTTTCATATGGTTGTTTCTGGAACCTGTGGGTATGTGAGACTGATTTATGGATATTATACGTAGAAAGTCTTAGATATTCCTATTAAAAAAAATGAGCTGGTGATGTGCACTGTATATATATCTTAATCAAAGCACTTTGATCTTGTGAAGAATCCAAGTCCTCTTTGTCTTTTTCTTTGCACGGGTTCTGTTATAAAATTCAAAGCAGGTTGATCATTAGAGGACTTTGAAAATTCTATATATATGTTATTTTTGCTTAAGGCCTCTTGAGAAAAGTATCACTCTTCGTATTACATTGTGGATGTCATTTAAGCCACAGTAGTTTGGTGGCCATATTTTAATATTACTACCTTACGCCATTTGATATTCCATTCTTTGTATAAACAAAGAAATGTTTTCTACTCTAAAAAATTACCAAGGGTTTTTTTTAAATAATTTTTATGGGTAATTAGGTTAATTAAAATAATATAATATTCACAATCAATTCTAAAATAAGGAGTTGAGGTTAAAAATTAAGTATTTAAATATAATGATAATAAATAATAGAATAAAATAGAAGTGTTTTGTTTGCAGGATGATGGATATTTTGTTATATGCAATTCAAGAAATTGAGTAGTCCCATCAAACTCAAAAATGGTTAATGCTATGTTTAACTTTAATACCATACTTACAGTCTTAATATGAGAACTTTATAGCCTTAAATATTTTGTGTGTTTGAACTATGTACTTCTAGTCTTCGTATTCTAGTTTGCTTCTATATACTAAGAAATGGTTGTGCTAAAAGTTGCTATTGGAACATGTTATTCTAAGGAAGGAGAGTCAACTAGTTTCCCACCTTGCACCTTAGCAAATCCCTTAATCATTTTAATCATTGGCAAGTTCAAAGACACAATATGCAAAATGCAAACTCCTATCCTTATAACTCTAATCTTAGTACAATACTCTTTCAAAATGATCTATTGATTAAATGATGTATTCAAATATACTACGATTAATATTATAAATGACAAAATAAGATAGCATTGCTTAGTTTTATATATGATTATGGATGTTTATTCCAAATCAGGCTTATAATATCAAATAGGTGTGACTATGTATGCCCAATAGTATATAATATAGAATGAACTTTGTTTAGTTTCAAACTTGCACTTTTGGCCCTCGTTTAAAAATTTCTATACTTGAATCTCTTTTGTAGATTTAAACCTTTTGTGTATCCTTGAACTATGTATATATGAGGTTCACATTTGTGTTACCCTATTTGAAAATAATGGTACCTAAAATCACCAGTGGAATATACTATGCTGGGAGGGAATGTCTACTTGATCAATTTAATTAGTTTGACAAATTTGAAGATATGCCAAGTAAAATACAAATGTGCATGTATATCCTTATGACTATAAATGTTGATGTGATGCTATTTGTAAATGATATATTAATAAAATATTAAATTAGTGATGGATTATCGAAAATGACTTAGGGATCTTGTCTTTTTATACAATATTGTAACATTCAAATTTGAATAATTCATGTGTGAGTTAACTTGAGAAGTGACTTGTTTGGAGTAGATAAACTTTAGACCATTATTAAATTTTATTTTTGAAAAAAAATCTAAAGCTACACTTGTAGTTCTAATCTAGACACAAGGAAACGTGTACATTCCTGCCTAGGCTGAGGGTCACACCAATAATTTCAAATAAATTTCAAGGTTACACATATAGTCTTGAATCAATATTGAAAAAAAGAAAAATAAGAATGAAATAAAAATTCACTAGAGAATGGTACTTAAGTTTAAATCAAGTACAAACTAAATACCATTTTCTACATAGAAATACTCCATTTAAACATTAAACTAGTAAAAATAGTAAAAATCATGAGGGATACACTTTTACCTCTACACACTTTCATAATCCAAATCATAAAAGGAAATGATTATTAAATTCTTATTGAACAATTAATTGAGATTTTGTTTTGTTAATATTTAACTTACAAATAACTATTTTTTATGATAATGAATTTTTATAAATAAATATTTTAATTACATTCAAAATATCTGGAAAAAAAGATCTTTAAAACTAATAACTAATATATAGATATTAATATTGTATCAAGATAAAAATTCAAATATTAATTTGTTGTGACAATTAATTATTCATTATCATGTATACACAAACTCAAATTAAAATCCTCGAAAGAGGCTCGACACAAATGTAGTACCATCATCCCTAAAAGAATCTCCGAAGATGATGCTCTCCTCCTCAAAGCCAGGATCTCTATACAAGAAATTGTTGATGCCATTAAAGCCCTCAATATAATAAGGCCCCAGGCCCCGATGGTCTCCCTGCGGAGTTCTACAAAGCCAATCTTGAATGGGTCACGCATGACCTCTATGACATATACAATGAAGCTCTTGACAATGGCACCCTAGGGGAATTCATAAATAAAGGTATTGTTAAACTCATCCCTAAAGAAGGAGACAAAGCACTCATTAAGAACTAGAGGCCAATCACCCTCCTCAACGTCTCCTATAAAATCCTTGCCAAAGCCTTAGCTACCCGCCTTGAAAAGATTCTTCCAAAATTCATTTGCTCTACCCAAACTGGATTCATTAAAGGCAGATACATATTGGAAAACCCAAGTCACTAGTTGGGAATCCACGGAATGGGCCAGAACCTCTAACCAGGATGCTGCCATGTTCCTTGTGGACTTTGAAAAAGCCTATGACAGAGTCGAGTGGGATTTCATCCTCATGATGCTCCGAGCTTTTGGCTTCCCCAATGAGTTCTGTGACTACATCCAAATTCTCCTCAAAGATGCTTCCACCATGATTGAAGTTAATGGAACCCTATCCCAACCTATTCCTCTCTCTAGATCCATAAGGCAAGGCTACCCTCTTGCCCTTGCTCTGTTTGTTATTGCCTCAGATGCCCTCTTTTATCTCCTTAGAGATGATACTCTATCTCCTAGAGTCCATGGCATCGTGCTGTCGGATGACTCTGAACTGCTGAATATCCAATTTGCTGATGATACCTCTCTTTTCCTGGAGCTCTCTAGGCAAAACATCGATTCCCTCAACCTAAAAATTGACACCTTTGGTAAAGCCTCTGGAGCCAGGATCTCCAGCTCCAAATCTATTTTACTTGGTTGGAAGGATGAACCTCCAGACTGGCTACAGCAAGACAGGTACTCATGGGGAGGACCCAACATGATTGTCAAGTATCTCAATACCCCCTTCTCTATTTCTCCCTCTCTTCGAGACATGTGGACCTGGGTTAAGGGGGAAATTGATAAGAAGCTCAACAAGTGGGATAATAGGATCCTCTCCCTAGCAAGTAGGGTTCAAGTATGTCAAAAAATCCTCTCCTCGTACAGTATCTACTACTCTTTGGTTTGGATGTTCAACAATTATCAAATTTATGAAATTGAAAAGGCTATCAGACGCTTCCTCTGGTCTGATGGTAAGGGCAAAAGAAAGGCCCATGCGATGAAATGGGCCTGGTGCCACTTAGACAAAAAACTTGGAGGTTTGGGCCTTAAGGATCTTAAGTTGCAAGGAATCTCCCTTGCTGCCAAATGGATATTTCATGCACTAGATGGGAAAGAACCTTGGAAGATTCTTATCAGAAACAACATTCAAAATGGATTCCCCAAGGCTACCAAATCATGGAAAGCCCTCCCACTCAGTGATCTACTTGCTGGAAGTTTCTCAGTGTCTGTCCAAGGCACTTGGGTCTTTAAGTCCATCTGGAAAGCCTGGGAGTATGTGCATAGACTTATTTGCAACTCTAGCATTGACTGTGATAACACTATACATGGTGAAAGGTCAATATGGTGGAACCTCCACCATAATTCTAAGCCACTGGCCTTAACCCAAGGTTGTTCTGCTAGATTTTGGCATAACAAGGGGATCAAGTTTCTTATAGATATCTTGGAAAATGACAACCTCATCACCTGGGAGGAACTTAGTAGTAAATTTAATCTCCCTACTTCGCATAAGCGGACCTACAATATGATTAGGAATGCATGTAACACCCTCAATCTTCCTAAGAATACTCATGTTGACACCCACAGGTACCTCTCATTCCTTTGGAAGGATGGCTCCCCCCTCCCAAAAATTAAATCCAAAGTTATCTACAACTTGCTTAACCAGGACACCTTTGTGATCAACCATGTCAACACCCTATGGAATGTCCACCATAGCCCCACCACTTGGTATAAAACCTTTGAGAACCTTTGGAAATCCCCCATCCCCCCTAAGATCAAGTGTTTCAGATGGAAACTCTTACTAGATAGATTGCCTATTAGGAATAATGTAGCTACATATGATCTCTGTTCTGTCTGCGATAAACCTGAGTCCACTCGGCACATCTTCCTTGACTGCCCTTTCGCTAGGGAGATCTGGTTAATGTTTGGAATATCCATTACTGAGCATGTCTTCACTTATGATATAGTTACTGGTTTCGTCCATAATCTTAAAAAGGATGCTAACTTAATTTGGCAAATTTTGTCTTCTTTTATCCTTTGGTTTATTTGGAAACTCAGAAATGAGGAGAAGTTCCAAGGTAATGCTAGGGAACTTACTGGTTTTAAAAAAAAAAATCACACACTATAAAATTGTTGTGCAGGTTTGCTTCTTGATGAATGTTGAACGAAACAAACTCCTGTAGTTCCTCAAAGAAGGCCGAGCCACCATGTTTATATACAAGATGCAAGATGAGTATGAATGGGCAAGGATCACAGAAAATCAAACCACCTTTGAGAGTGCAGTTAAGAAACTGATTAAAGAACTTCAAGATACCAGAGCTCCCCCCTTCAACAGGGTTGACATATGCATACAAATCATGGAAAGGAAGAAGGTGGTCTGGATGGAAGGACCACAGGGGTGGACCACGTGGTTGGAAGACCAGGATGAAATCCTCCTCTAGTTCCTTATGGCAGCAAGCACAACTTTATTTTGGAGTTTTCTTTTAGTGCATTGTATATGACACTCATCTAGTTCTTTTTGGTTTCACTGTTGAGGCCTTGCCTCCCCTGAACTCATCTGTATAACCATCTTTTTGGTCTCTCGATTTATAATATAAAAAAAAAAATTTAAAATCCTAATATTAAATATAAATTTTTAAAGTAAAGAAAAAATAAATTAATTATATTTTTATATTTTTATAAAGGAAGGTAAAATTTTCTTAATTCTAAATTAAACTAATCCAAGAAGTTGCATACATATAAGCATAAATATTATAGATTAATAGATGATTATCACAAGTGTGATTAATTCAAAATTAAATATTAATTTAGGAAATCAAATGTGCATAGATGTATTTTTTTTCAGTTTAATGAAAGAAAAAAATTAATGTGGGATGAAATTGATCTATTTTTCCATTGGAAGTGTATCTTCTCTATCTATTTTACACCTCAAATTTTGTGCAAGACCTATATTTATGTTGGAATCAAGTTTGTGGCTCTACAACACTTCTATGGGAGTGGATCTAATCTAGTAATCTAATCATATATGTTGTGCACTGAACTACTCTCTAGTTAAATAATGTCTACCCTTCCCTAGTGATTGGATATTTTTAAAAATATATTAGAGGTTATTGGAACACTTGTCCACATATTCTCCTAGGTCAACCCTTAAAAAAAGAATGCATTTATAATATTTAAAGAATTGGTAATAGTAAATCAATAGATTGTCCTCGATAATGGTGTTAAAACTTATGAATGTTGTTGTTTTAATGTGCCAAATCAAATTTCTCATCTGATAATCATTCATTGAATGCTCAAGTGGTAGGATAAGAAAGGATATTCCAAGATGTGAAATTATTACAATCGGATGCATTTAAATGTATGGATATAATTAGAATCCATGCAAAGGTGTATTTAATTAACTCACAATGATTAGTGGAATTGGTGGGAGGACTAAATCATAGAATAATGAATCATTGTAGGGTGTAATAAAAGTAGAATGCATGGGACAATATATAGAAATGAATAAGGTATGGATAAATATATGAGAATGTGTATAAACTAGCATAGATGAAGGTTGCGGTAATGAGTCAATATTTGCATAAGCTTATGCCATTTTCAAATTTGTTACTATATGATGTAAGACCATCCAGGGGTGTAAGAGAAATCTTGCATGACTCAAAAAAAAGATTACTTAAATATTTCTGATGTTCTCAAAAAAGTCCTAAAAGCACTAAAATTACCAGATTTTTACATTAAACAATTTTGTATTTCAGCATGTAGAGACTTGAATTTTTTTTCCAAAAGCTTTAAAATTGTAAAATTGACCTAGAGTAAAAATATTAGCGAGAGATCATTTGCAGATAGTGATATACTAATATTTAAAGGTTCAAAAATTATATATAAAATTTAACTTGAGTTTAGGGCATTTAAATGATCAAATGGGACCTTGATGAATGTCTAATCAATTTTTACTTTAGGAGAATAATGGAATTTATTACTCCAGGATCTTCATTAAAAAAAAATGAGCTCAATCAAACATGTGCTTGGGTCAAAAGTTATGACTCTCAGAAGTTGAACTACTTTTACAAGAGAAATTGAATTTTGAATGTGTAATGTGTTGCAATTTATTGAATGTTGCAGGTCATATTTTTATTATATAAGTAGTCATATTTTTAATAAATAAAACAATATTTTCAGTTGTTTTTAAAATGTGTTTTTGTGTTTTTTTAGCTAAACCCCATCGCTATATTAATCCATTATCTCAAAATAGGCATGAAGAATTTGTATTTGTATGTAAATTTTACAATTTCATTTTAAATTCCCCCTCTTTGATGGATGTGTAGATATTATAATTAAAATGTAACTCAAAGTATTTAGCCATCATATAAACATGCATGTAGAGTGAATATTTTGACATAAAAGTGTATCTAAGTCTATCTAAAGTAATGGATCCTATTGTATGTCACCTTGTAAGTCCATCTTTTGCATGCTTCCTACATGAGACTAAAAAAATAATGAAAAATGTGTAATGAGTATATTTTATCTCGCAAGTAGAAAATAGGAAAAATACAAGATTTCTTAAGTACCAAGGAAATTAAATAATAAAAAATAAGTAGGGTTAGGAAATTCTACATATATAGAAAGAGGTGTGGCTCTCTATTATAGACTAGCATATTAGATAATTTCATGTTATGTTTTAAGCTTTGTATTGGCATGGTTTGTTATGATCCTAATTTTCACAATTTTAGTAAAGGTGTTGTAATCCTACTAGATTTTTTTTAAGAACCAACATTAATATCTTTATTAACTAGACCTAGATTTATGTATAGAGTGTAAAATTAGGATTTAGGTAATTGTAGATTGTTTTTTGGTTTTTTATATGGAAATGCTACGTAAAATTGGGCCCAAAATTTTAAAATCAAAGATTTCTAAGAACTATGCAATAATACATCATTTCTAATTATAATCCTCACAAATTTAATGCTTGGCTTTCACCACATCTTCATACATGGTGCAAAATCTCAATAAGATATAGTTTCTTCAATACTTAGTTGACAAATGGCAAAACATATTTAAATTATAATGGTAGGTTATTATTGAGCCAAAGATTGGTCATTTTTCTTAGCACATTCTATACTAGGACCTTCCTATTAGTTGTGGACTATTTCATTTGATAATTTCTACTCCTTAATGCCCTTTTGTGGGCACTGAGAAGCTTTCACACATTTGTTTTTAGTTTTTTTCTTAGAACCCATATAACTCATCATTGGCATCATGATTTTTTCAAATCTTCTAAGTCTATGTACCTTTTTCTTAGCATATAAGATGAGAGGATGAAAAATCCATTCAAAATCAATCACACTTTATTAGCATCGATGACAGTGCTTCTCTAATGAAGGGGGCATATTGTACCCATAATTTTAGAGTATGCATAGGGTTATGAGTAGTCAACATATAGCTAAATTAACTCTTAATTAATTCATATTATAATTGTTATATTCTTATTTACTTATTTAGATTGTGGTAGGACTTATATGTTGTTATCTAAGTATGTTTAGGTGATATCATAGGCATAAGTAGGGTATATATAGGAGGTAATGAGACTCATTCGATTATCAAATTATGAATTGTGTTCTCATTGGAGATATTTGGAGGTTTTCCCCCTCAAAATGGCTTGTTAACTTCATTTATTTTCATAATATTTCATATTATACTCCTCTTTTGTACAAGTTATTTCATTAAAATTGAGGTTTTAAAAACATGTCTTTCTAATATGTTAAAGTTGTTATGACTTCTCCTTTAGATTGAGATCTTTGGTTGCCTGTAAAAGTGGTATTATAGGATTTACTTTAAAAAGGATATTGATATTATTTCTATAGTTTTGTTTCTCGTCTCTTTATCACTGAGAGAAAATTCATGTGTGCAATTGATAGAATTTAATTGAAATGTTTTTTAAAAAATTGAATTATTTAACTTACTAAAAATATTAAAAAAAAAATTAATTAAGGTTTTAGATTAAAAAATGATTTTATGTGAATTCTTATTGATTTGGGAAGAGTTTAAGTAGTTGGTGAATGAGTATTTATATGTAATCAAAATAAAATATAAATATAATATTTAAAGAGTTATAATAAATTATAGACACATAAAAATTGATTAAATTATTGATATTTAATTAATATTATCCCTTTATCCTATGATTAATATAATTAATCATATTAACTTATTATTACATTTAAATTAATTAAATTATATTTAATTAATAACCCCTTTCCATGTCTCCTAAAGTTTGATTTATTTTAATAAATCAAACTTTGCCTTAGGGAATATTCCAATTGTATTCCTAATCCTAATTAGCTAAATTAATTAGCTAATTATGTGATTCCTACAAACCTATCCTCTAATCCCTCCATTAACCTAACTAACCCAAGGCCTAATCCCTATTAGTATTTCTTCAAATTAAAAATACTACACATCTACCCAAAACCCACATGTAACTTCCTTCATGAAGGACTTGCATGCACAAATCACTTCACATCTCCACATCACCTTTCACCAAGGGTTTCTCACATATGTGTGAGAATTCTCTTCCCCATAGAGCTGCCCTACACCTTCCCCTTTTAGCCCATATGTCATAAGCTCTCTTCTACTAGCCCTTACACTCTTCCACAAGTGTTTCCACTAGTCAACCTCTTAGACTTCCCAAGATTTTCTCACACGTGTGATCAAATCTTCCCTAAAACCCTAGGATAGTTGTTCTTCCCAAGATGTGTGAGCACACCTTGCTCTCTCCTTTAGTCTGAGCCCTTGATCAACTTTTGATCTTGACCATCCATTTCCAAGCCTCAAACTCTATAAATTGAGTCCTTATCTCATCTCCAATCATCCACTTATCATTGCACTATCATAATGCCATTTTGATTCCAAATCCATCTCATTAGCAAGCTTATGCATCTAGTTTGCTATCACATCCATATCCATATCCACATCCACACTATGTTGTTATGCTCATTTGAGAGCATTCCACACTTCACCCCATCTATCTCTCCCACTCTCCATTAGTCAACTTTGGAGCACTTGAGGTTCATGGGGACGAGGAAGACAAGAAAGAGTCATTAGCGATGAGAGTGTCATGAGTATATTTCATTAATGTTGTTTGTCTTTCATTATGCTTTTATTCTAACCTTTCTTGAAATCTCATTTGAATGGTTTCAGTTTATAATGAATACTAATCCGTTACTAACCATTTTATGTGATACATAGATCATTAAGATAAGCAAGTATCACTATGTGAAAGGTTTGGAAGTGTAAATCTATTACATGAAAATTTTCTCAATTTATAAAGACGATAAGTATTTTTTTGAATTCAATTGTATAAATTTTATTTTCATCAATATTTTTAATCATAAATTATTTATTATTGATATAGTTAATCATAAATTATGATTAAAACAATATTAAATCTCAAAATATAATAAAAAAATATTATGCAAACAACACTTACATAATTAAATTTAAAAATACTCTAATCAATTATAACCAACCATTTTGTAAAAAGAATAACTTAAAGCCAAAGTGGGACTAATACTCCCATTATATAAAAGATTTAGAATAATCCCCAATCAGATTGGTATTTAATTATTCAGAATCATTGAGATTCGTATTCTAAACTCGATACCCTTGAAATTGAGATTAAGGAACTTGCCCCACTATCATAGACATGACAAAGTGTCTTGGTTCCACCAACAACTTGGTATATATATTCTCATCATTTTTAGCAATACCATTTTGAAGTTACTATAAAGAAATAGGTGCAAAATATTTTTCATTTTTGTCTTTATTGATTGGTAATATTAAATAATATATTTCTCAATGTTAGATTTTTTTTTTTTTTAATGTTATATAATATTTATTTTCTACTATTTTTAAAGAGAATAATTGACATATATTTTTATATTTATATTTTGTAAAGTATTAATTAGAATGATGGAATAGTAAGAATGATGTATTCAAATATTAAATAGATTAATGATGAAATAATTAATGATTTATATTTTATTTATGAATAAAATAAATATGTTGAAATGTATTATATAATAGCATTAAGAAGTCTTATATTGTCATTATGTACATGAAAATTTTGAGATTTATTTGCATGTTAAATAATTAATGTTGAGAGGTATTCTACAATGGCAGTAAATGAAATGGGGTGAGTGTGTTAATGTTAACTTTTACCTTTCAACTTAAATTTGAGAACCATTCACATGTCAAAATATTAATATTAATTATAAATTTAATATTTTAAAAATAAACATCATATAAAACAAAATATAAAAATTTGTATCGGGCATAATTTTAAGGTAAATAAAATAGTTCCAGTTGATATGTCTTGACATTTTTCTAGATAGATGTATTTATGATATCTATACGAGTTAATATTTAATAATAACCCATAAACACCATGTCTAAATTTTAAAAAAATAGTTAAATCAAAATAAAATTAACTAATAATTTTAAAGTAAAACTAAAAATTTGAAAAATAATGTTTGTATCTCTTAGCATAGATAGATGTATTTAAGATATCTATGAAGAAGTGTTCTACAATGATAGCAAGCACAAATATTTTATTAAAATAAGACAACTAAAATTACATATATTTAAAAACTAAACCATGAAATAAAATATATATAAAAAATGTATTTTGCTTCTGGATTCGACTCCAAGAACGTTTCAGATCACACTCCATTCATGATCCATCATCAAGATGGGAGATTTTCTTTCCACAACTCTCTCATCATCATGATGGGTCATGGAGTGTGATCTCAAACATTAATGCAAATAAACACTACCCAATCAAATCCAAAAGCATAATATAATCAACGTAATTAAATAAAATATATAAATATACAATAAATATAAACAAAAAAAAAAAAAAAATTATTTTACTTTTTCAACAATTAAAAAAATCTAAAATAAAAATTTTATTTGTTTAAAATTATTATTTTTAGTTAAGAGATATTTTATAGCTTTAATTTTTTTAAATATATTTTTGTATTGATCAAAGCAAAAGATAATACAATAAAAATAAATTACAGTCCAAAAATAACATATAACAATATATATGCATATAATATTTACTACAATTTTCAAATTAAAAATAAAATAAATTAATTATTGGCATGAGTTTTGCAAAATCCAAGCTTTTGGATTAAAAAACATAGACAGTTTAATCCAAAAGCTTGCACTATATAATGTATATGAAATTGTATAATTAAAAATTAAAAATTAAAATTTACGTGTTGTAAATGAAGAAAAATAGATTAAATTAATATTTTTTTCAGAAAAAATAATAGATTATAAAATTTGATTTGAAATGTCTAAAAAGAATCGCACAATTAAATGGAAAAACAACTCACCCCAATATCATAGACTAGAAATTATACACTACAAAATTTAAACTTCAAACTTTTTTTTAAACTATTTACTATTTAAAATAAATTTATGTTGACTAATAGTCTATATAAATAGCTAATACTCCAAATCTATAACGTTACTAAAAAATATAATTTAAGATGAACTATTACATAGATTGAAGTGTGGGAGCAAATAAATAATAATAATCAACATACTTTTTGTAAAGTCGTTACATATTTCAAGAAAACAGTTATGTGTACATATCAACTGTTTATATCATTAAGAGGGCAGTTACTTAGATAAAAGAGCCGTTGGGCCCCTTCCCTTCCCATTTCCCTTTTCTCTTTAACTTCTGAAAAACAACGCCAAGTGAACGACTTTTTGAAATTCCTGTAACGGTCATTTTCTTTGTGTAAAGTATAATTGATATGGTCAAAATCCGTGATATTATGATGAATACAATATTTTTATTATTAAATTTATCCTGTTTCTAATTTATTGGAGACACAAATCACTCACTACTTGACAATTCTATACCGCTGATTGTCCTTGTCAACATTATTGATAGGGTCATAGTCCATATCACATAATGAGATTAACTTTTATCATGTTCTTTGTACTTTTATTTTACATAAATCTCGACTAAATAAATAGATGCATTAAATAGTTTAAGTTACATTAGGTAAAACTAGTACTTATATCGAAAGGCGGTGTAATGGTTATGTTTATGGTAATACATATTTTGAATAATATATTGGGCACGGGTTATACCCCATGGTAATGTATGCTTTGAATAATATATTGGAGAGTTAAAATCACAAAATGTAAAAATTACATTTATTAGTGATAAATTTTTGTAATGTAAACAAATTGATTTTAAAATATAAAAAATTTAAATACAAATCAATGCAAATTATTCAATGTAACTCTAACTTTGTCTTTCCCTTTTAAGCCCTTCTTTAGTGTTTCAATAATTTTCATCTCAACATGCCTATTAAATTTGTCATCCATGATATGCCTTTCCCTCCAAGTCAACTCTTCCCCTCAAACCCAAAAATTAACCCTTATCCTAGATCTAATTATATTCTAACCCTAACTATATCCTTCATTGCAATCCTAAAATTAAACATAATTCTAACCCAAATCATACTTTTCATTCTAAGATTTACCCTAACTCTAGCTTTAACCCTAACCCTAATCGTAATTTCAAGTGTAATTATAACCCTAATACTAAATCATAATTGTATCTCTAATTTTACTTCTAATTCTATAGTTAGCCCTAAGACTAACTTTCTTTCTAACCCTAAGCTTCATCCTTAGCTTCATTCAACCCTAAATAACCTTCATCGTAACCCTGGCTCTAATTGTACCCTAATTCTAACTTTAACTTTGATTGTACTCATAATGCTAATTCTAACACTAACCCTAATTCTAACCCTAACTATAACGTTGATCATAACTCTAATTGCAAACCTAGCCCTAATTCTAAATGTAATCCAAATTTTAGTCTAACCCCAATCCTAGCCCTTAGTGTAACCTTAATTCCAACACAAATCATAATTATAATTATAACCTTGATTGTAATTGTAATTGATGCAATGAAAATGGAGATTAGTGGAAAATCAATATGAGTTTATCTAAATAACATGCTCAGCCATAAACTTAATGAACTCAAACCCTTTCAAAACATATCAAGAAAGATTAGTAAAGAAGAAGCAAGTTAGGAACAATAAACAAACACAGATATTACTTCCCTCATGATGCTCCCATGCTTTAGCTCTTCCTTGTCCTCCTCCTCTCCAGGATCTCATTATTACATGAAGTATGCCCTCAGCCTGAGCACTAGCACAAAAGGATGTCAAATGGAGGATGGGAGATGGTTGATGATAGTTAGGTGTTGAATGAGGATGTAAATGAAGTATTAGATGTCAAATAGCAATTCCAACTAGTGGAAGAGCTAAAACATAATACAAATCATTCCTACAAGAAACATTCAAATTCTAAGCAAAGTAACAATGCTTATGGATAATTCTTGTGACCCCTAAAAATAAAGGAAAGAGCTCTATTTATAGGGAAAATGAGGCAATGAAGGGTTGAGATTGATTCAGCTTAAGAGGGGCAAGGATTGCTTGAGGATTCCATGATCCTCAATCCATGTGCTCTTCCTCAAACAATCACATGTTGACAAGTGTCAACAAGGAAAGACTTGAGAATGGATGGACAAAGCCTTAAAGGCTTGAAGAGACGGGAAGGTTACCATGGATGGTTGGGTTAATGAATGCCTTTAACCAAGGGTCGGGGGAATGTGCAAGGGTTAAAGGTGGGTTAGATCGGTCAAAGACCCATGTGGGTTTTCTTGTGGAAGAGAGAAGGTCTTTAATACTTTGTAAGAGCCTTAAATGTTTGAGAAGTGACTCTTCCCTAATCCCTTGGTTTAGGAATGTGCAAACACTTAGAGGGTGATTAGGCTAATAATAGGGTTTAGACATGATTAAGGGGAGGGTTAGTGAAGCAGTCACTTGCGAGGAGGGACCTCAAAGAGATCAATCCAGACCGGTCAGCAAGAGTAAACACAACAGAAACACAAATATATGATGGAGGCAATGCAGAACAGATTGTTTTATTGCATGAAAATTGATTGCATCCAACCGGTAACAACTGGGTTACAACATACCAGCTCACAGGCTTGGTATAACATACAGAATAGGTCACAATCGTGACCTTGAATTGTGAAACTTATCTTCTACGCACAGTATAGCTACTTGATTATCTGAACGATTACATTCTAATGCACAATTACAATTATATATATATATATATATATATATATATATATATATATATATATATCGATCCAAAGGATCCAGTTGGCCCAAAAGGGATCAAAACCTGAAGAACAAGACCTAACGTGCAAAATAAACAAGATCGGCCTCCGGTAAGAGATTCCTCCAGAAAATCCAAAGGATAAAACGTAGATCGCGGGAAAATGTCGGCCACACGTCAAGGAACATTGGAATCAACACCCAAGGCTCCGCAAGCTTTGGAATGGGTTCCAATAGATCACCAAAATAGGTCCAAACAACCGGTAACAAAGGATTGTCAGCCGGTAATAGGAAACTATCATGGAAACCGGTAGTGATATATTGTCGAAAAATGATCCAAATGCGATGCAGTCTGGAAGAAAGAAAGATGATCAAGTCTTCAAGTAGAATCCAACTCCATGAGATCTGGTGAGCCAAAACCAAAACACACAAAAAGGAAAACTGAACTGCAAACAGAAAGAAAAACAAAAAGGAAAATGTTTTTGGTTGATGCAAGATTGCTATGAACCGGGGATGCTCCTGCATCAGACATCCGGGGTTATTGAAAAAAGTGAGCCTCTCACTTTGTCGGGGTCAGAGGGAAACCAAGGCAGTCTACCTCTGCCTGAGAAATCCAAGATGAATCTTCAATTGGTTTGTCCTTCCACTTCACAAGATATTCCTTATACTGACTTCTTCGGGTACTACGCCCAATCCTACTGTCCAAAATCTCTTCAATCTGATCTGGTTCCTTCCTGGGTAACTATTTCTCCAAGTCTCAAACTCTTCTTGTGCAAGGATCAAATCCCAACTTCTGGTTTTATCTCCCACTAAACATCTCAACAAATTTCCCAAACTCCAGTTAACAACTTATATCTGTCCATCAGTCTGTGGATGAAAAGTAGAACTGAACTTCAAATGTGTCTTCATCTTCTTCCAAAGTGTTCCCCAAAAATAGCCAACAAACTTAGTGTCTCTGTCTGAAACTATGCTCTTAGGTAATCCATGCAATCTCACCACTTCCTTGAAAAATAGGTCGGTTGCGTGCAATGCATCTGATGTCTTCTTACAAGGTATGAAATAAGCCATCTTCGAGAATCTATCCACTACAACAAATATAGAATCATTCCTCTCGGTGTCTTAGGCAATCCAAGTACAAAATCCATGCTTATATCCTTCCAAGGTCTTACCAGTACTATCAAAGGTTTTAACACATGTGTGACCCCTTAGTCCACCACATATGACCCCTTTTAACATCCTAGTATTCCAAGGGATCATTGAATATGTGGTCCTAAAGGGTCATATACACATGTGTTCTAACACATGCATTCAACCCCTTACGACCACATATGACCCCATAGGATCAGGCATAGTGTCCAAATGGGTCATGTATGTCGTCCTAAGGGGTCACGCATGCACATTCTAATGTACATGTGTGACCCCTTAGGACACTATGCATGATCTTATGGGGTCATACATGTACATGGCCCTAAGGGGTTGAAGACGGGCCTTTAGGACTACATTGTGTTCTAAGGGGTCATATATGTGATCCTAAGGGATCACACATGTGTTAGAACACATGTGTGACCCCTTAGGACCACATATGAGCCCTTTTAACATCCTAGTAGTTGGGGTATACAGCATGTGTTAGAACACATGTGTGACCCTTTAGGACCACATATGAGCCCTTTTAACATCCTAGTAGTTGGGGCATCACGCATGTGTTCTAACACATGCATGATCCCTTAGGATCATATATATGATGGTCCCTTAGAACACAATGTGGTCCTAAAGGGTTGTCACACATGCACGTGTGAACTAACTCATGTGTTCAACCTCTTCTAGGACCATGTATATGTGTATGACCCCACAAGATCACATTGTTGACCCTAAGGGGTCATATGTGGTCCTAAGGGGTCACACATGTACATTCTAGAACACATATGCATGCCCCCTTAATCCATCTCCTACTTTCAAATTCATTCCCCTTTTAAACCACATGTCCTACAATTTAGTTTGATCCCCTTTCTTGCCACATGTCCCAATTAGGCCTTCATCCCCTTTTAATCCATGTACATATTATACCATGAGTTAGAACATGTGCATGTGTGTGATGGACCTTTAGGACCATATTGTGTTCTAATCCTGGGTCATATGTGGTCCTAAGGGGTCACACATGTACATTCTAGAACACATGCACATGTCCCCTTAAGTCATCTCCTATTTTCAAATTCATTCACCTTTTAAGCCACATGTCATATAATTTAGTTTGACCCCCTTTCTTGCCACATGTCCCAATTAGGCTTGCATCCCATTTTAAGCCATGTCCATATTATACCATGAGTTAGAACGTGTGCATGTGTGTGATGGGCCTTTACTAGGACCACATTGTGTTCTAAGGGGTCATATGTGGTCCTAAGGGGTCACGCATGTGTTAGAACACATGTGTGACCCTTTAGGACCACATATGAGCCCTTTTAACATCCTAGTAGTTGGGGTATATTGTATACACTAAGTATAGGATGTTAAAAGGGCTCATGTGTGGTCCTAAGGGGTCATGCATATGTTAGAACACATGTGTGACCCCTTAGGATCACATATGACCCCTTAGAACACAATGTGGTCCTAAAGGCCCGTCACACACATGCACGCACTCTAACTCATGCGTTCAACCCCTTCTAGGACCATGTACATGTATGACCCCATAGGATCACATGGTGTCCTAAGGGGTCATGCATGTACATTAGAACATGTATGTGTGTCCCCTTAAGCCATGTCCCATTCCCCTTTTAAGCCACATGTCCTTATAAATAGTTTGATCCCCTTTCTTGCCACATGTCCCAATTAGGCCTGCATCCCCTTAAGACATGTATATCTAGTTAAAACGCATGCGTCCAATATATATATATATATATATATATATGCATCCCCTTAAGACATGTATATCTAGTTAAAACGCATGCGTCCAATATATATATATATTGGACGCATGCGTTTTAACTAGATATACATGTCTTAAGGGGATGCATATATATATATATATATATATATATATATATATATATATATATGCATCCCCTTAAGACATGTATATCTAGTTAAAACGCATGCGTCCAATATATATATATATTGGACGCATGCGTTTTAACTAGATATATATATATATATATGCATCCCCTTAAGACATGTATATCTAGTTAAAACGCATGCGTCCAATATATATATATATTGGACGCATGCGTTTTAACTAGATATACATGTCTTAAGGGGATGCAGGCCTAATTGGGACATGGGGCATATATACATATATATATATATATATATATATATATACATGTGTGTGTGTGTGTGTGTGTGTGTGTGTGTGTGTGTGTGTGGCAGTCCCTTAGGACACACTGCCACCTTTTTAACATTAGTGTATACAACATACCCCTTATGACCCAACATAAGATCTCATATTGTGTCCTAATTATACGGCCATCCCCTTAAGTCATGTGTCTTAAATGATTAACTACAAAATTTGTAGATGTTAAATTTGAAATTCCTATTCTATGTACATGAAATTAACTAATTACGACCATACCCCTCTTAACATACTATTACAACCATACCCCTTTTAACATACTAGAACCTATTAACTATATTTATTAAATGCCATATATTAAATAACACAATAGGTCCTATTAACAATATATTAAATTAAGTAATTATGATCTAATTTAATTTAATTACAACCATGTCCCCTTAAGACACGTAATTAGGACATGCACGTGTCTTAAGGGGATGGTCGTAATTATTTATTTAAAATAATCCCCTTAAGCCACATGTGTGTCCTATTTAAAGTAACTTATTCCCCTTAAGCCACATACATCCTATAATTTAGGCCTATCCCCTTAAGCCACATACATCCTAATTAGGCCTATCCCCTTAAGCCACATACATCCTAATTAGTCCTATCCCTTAAGCCACCTGTCCTAGTTAGGCCAATCCCTTTAAGTCATGTGTCTTAAATGATTAATTACAAAATTTGTAGATGCTAAATTTGAAATTCCTATTCTAAGTATGAAATTAACTAATTACGACCATACCCCTTTTAAAATGTATTAAATTACAACCATGCCCCTTAAGCCACATGTGTCTCCTATTTAAAGTTTCTTCCCCTTTTAAGCCACATACATCCTAATTAGGCCTATCCCCTTAAGCCATGTGTCCTAGTTAGGCAAATCCCTTTAAGTCATGTATCTTAAATGATTAATTACAAAATTTGTAGATGATAAATTTGAAATTCCTATTCTAAGTATAAAATTAATTAATTACGACCATACCCCTTAACCCACATGTGTCTCCTATTTAAAGTTTCTTCCCCTTTTAAGCCACATACATCCTAATTAGGCCTATCCCCTTAAGCCATGTGTCCTAGTTAGGCCAATCTCTTTAAGTCATGTGTCTTAAATGATTAATTACAAAATTTGTAGATGCTAAATTTGAAATTCCTATTCTAAGTATGAAATTAACTAATTACGACCATACCCCTTTTAACATGTATTATTACAATCATACCCCTTAAGCCACATGTGTCTTCTATTTAAGTTTCTTCCCCTTAAGCCACATACATCCTAATTAGGTTTGTCCCCTTAAGCCATGTGTCTTAAATGTTTAATTATAAAATTTGTAGATGTTAAATTTAATTATGACCTATTGGTAAAAAAAGATAGCGCATAGTTAGCAGCTTAGTGCATAGGAGGTTTGTTTTGGCGCGTGAGGTCAAAAATGTGTAGAAAAGACTTGGATGAAAGTGTCGTGGAGGGAAATAGATGAGGTAGGTAGCTTAGGGGTGGATAGGTGTCTGCTGAGTGTGTCAAGATGGGTTATGATCCAATGTTTTTGCCTGTTGTGATGATGTTTGAATCTTGATATGATGATTTGGATTCTGTTGAAATTGCTTTCGATATGGTGTGCCAAGCTAATTGATTGTTTTGATGAGGATCCTGATTTTATGTTGATGTGGATCTGTGATTTTTGCCTTGCGATATGAATGTGATGTCCGATATGAGTTCTGATTCTTGTTTTCCGATATGATTCTTGATGTGATGCTTGCATTATGGATTTTGAATCGCTTGCATTATGGACCTCTGATATGATTTCTTGATATGATGCTTGTGTTTATGGATCTCTAATATGATTTCTCGATATAATGCTTACGTTATGGATCTCTGATATGATTTCTTGATATGAGTCTTGATTTTCGATATGGGTCTTGGATTTTTGATATGAGTCTTGATTTTCGATATGGGTCTTGGATTTTCGATATGAGTCTTTGATTTTTGCTATGGGTCTTGGATTTTCGATATGGGTCTTGGATTTTTGATATGAGTCTTGATTTTCGATATGGGTCTTTATTTGATGCTTCGTTGTTTCAAGTTGATTTTGTTTTGACTGGATATATCGGATAGATGTGGGAACTGTTGATGGACATTTGTTTTTTTGTAGGCACAGCTTGGTGTACTTCAGTCATGAGAGAGATTTTTGTGACTGTGGTCATTGATTCCGCAATTGTCACAGGCTGATAGGGATGTGATTGAGAGATGTGGTTTATCGTCCTTACTAGACATGCCTCAGTATATCATTAACTAGGGGTTGTTGACAGCTTTGGCAGAGAGATGGCACAGTGACACGAACACCTTCCATTTGGCTACTGGTGAGATAACAGTCACACCTAAGGATTGTTATCGCATTTTGCGGATTCCTATTGTGGGGGCCTTGTTGCCATATGAGAAGACTAAGGAGGGTGGGATAGAGGCTCTCTGTCGCATCTTCCAGGATGATCGGATTTGTGGATATGAGATCCCATTGTAGGAGTTTGTGGATCTTGATTATGCTCCCTTGCCTTCGGTACTAGCAGGTTTTATTGGTGGATTTCTATGTCCCCACCGTAGGTCGAAGGGACTAGCTATGGGATAGGGATTGGTTTTGGAGGATATGGTCACATAGGGACGTAGATTCACATGGGGGTCCTGTATGTTAGCCCATCTTTACATAGAGCTTCACCAGGTGGTGTATCTAGGATACAACAGTTTGTCCGCAGGGGTGAAATTACTATAGGTGTGGGCCTAGGAGCACATTCTTGTGTCGAGGCCACTTGCAAATAGGGATAGGCCAGTTGGTCGAGCATATGCTTATGGGTATACAGGTATAGTTTTCCAGCATAAGCTGGGAAAACTAGAGCATTGGCGGAGGGCATTGGATGATATTGATACATTCATTTGGAGACTGTATATGGATTGTGAGGTGTGGGTTGAGGATGGGCTAGAGATTTCCTATGTGTATATGCCAAGATATTTGATCGAGCAGACGCCCTTTATCATTGAGCGATTTTTGCTTAGTCGTGTGCAGCGGAAGTATGGGAGACAACAAGGTATACCACAAGGAGCGTGTTTATATGCTCATCGAAGATAGGATGTGCCTGAGTGGGGACCCACAGTGGATAGTGTAGCGGCGGTAGAGGAGTACATGACATTGGCAGGCCAGATCTCAGATTAAGGAGTTGGGGTTGTTGATGCTGGGATGACAGAGGAGTTCTCTACCTACTTTGTGGCACATGTAGTGGCACGGATATCGGATCCGGTAGAGATGTTACCTACTTTTGATGATGATGAGGATGAGAAGATAGAGAGGTGAGGGGGAGTTAGACAGAGAGATGAGGAGGGAGAGGAGATAGGATATGGAGGTGGGGATGATGGAGGAGGTGATGGAGGAGGTGGTGGAGGAGGTGATAAAGGAGGTGGAGGGAGAGATAAAGTGGTGCAGGAGCACCCTTCTAAGCTCTTCCTCCTTTGTTTTGTTGGTGTTATGCTTCTTTTGAAGCCATTGTATGTGTAATAAGAGCCATGGGCTCATTTGTTCTTGACTAGGTCCTAGTTTTAGGTCCTTAGTGTTTTTGTTGTGATTTATTGTGAAGGAGAGGTTGAGTGTGCCTTGGATGTGTGTTAGGCCTTATTGGCATGTTGATGTCCTTAGGATAGCCCAAAATAGGCCTAGGAGTCATGAAAAGCAACAATGGCAAAGTTGCTCAAAAGATGCAAAAGTTGCACGACAACTTTTAAAAGTTGTCAAGCAACTTTTCCACCCAAAAGGTCAAAGACCCTTATTGAGCGTGGAGAGCCCTAATTTTGGCACACCGACCAAGGTCTGGGTAGTATAATATGTTTCAAACCCTAAAATATGGGGGGGTTAATCATTGTTGTACGGCCCAAGTAAGGAAAGCTTGACTGTGACTGTTTTGTTGGTTACCAGTCAGTTTGAATGAAGCAACTGAGAAAGTTAATGGAATGATTTGTGTGCAAAAATGTGTGGAGTGTCTTCTATGGTGTAAATACTTTCATTTTGATCATTTAGATTAGGTTTTTATTTGTAAGGGAGGTGTGTTTGTAATTATTTTGTGAATTTGCTCCTTACTATCTAGTTTTGGACTGGTTTGTGTAAATGGCTACATAACTCCATTCCCCATTGTGGAACCACCATGAAACCATGGGGAATGAGAGTAAAAACCTTGTACTATAGTTAAATGCAAGAAGGGCCCTTGAAAATGCAAGGAGGCCATACAAAGACCCACTCCTAGGCGAGACTGGACAGTGCCCAGTTAGGAAGGGTCAAGTTGCAGAGGTCTTGAAGAGCAAGGTTGGTCAGAGGAGAGTGCATCCTTTGGAGGAGGTGTAGAGGAGTGTGTGAAGAACCACTGGTGTGAAGGAGGAGCCTCCACCAATCCAAAAAAGGTGGCTAAAACACAAAACATACATTGTGACCCAAGCAGACCATAAAACCCTCACAAAACCCTTAAAAACCCCAAAATTCGCCCAAGGCATTGTACGGCCACTTGGAGGCCCAAAAATAGAGAAATCCTTGAGCCCTTGCCAAATGAATGGTAGTCCATTTTGGGAGTTTGGGTAGTTTGTGCATCGTTTGTGAGAGGGAGCCCTAAAGGACCGGGTAGGAGGCCTAATTGGTCAAAATCCTTGTAGCCCTATTTTGTAGGCAAAAACACAAAATAGTGAAATCGGTAAGGGGTTGGAATCTTGAAACCTCTTGGGGGCACATGAATGGGTGGAAAAACCATGAAATAGACCTAACCTAACCTTGCTAAGACCTAGGAAGCAGTAGGACAAGCCAAGCCCTTATTAGCCATAGTAAGGGGTTTTGAGTCTCATGAGTAGGTGAGACCTTAGGAGCAACATTGCAACTCATTGGTGGGTGGATTGGGAAAGGTCAGGGGATTCCTCAAGCAAGGGAAGTCCTAGAGACCCTAGGGTGTGAAGAGAACACTACGTGATCCAAGGGAAGGATCCAAGAGCATAGACTAGGCTAGTCTATCCCAAACACCATCCCATCATAAAGGACGAGGGGGTGATGGTGGGAGAGATAGAGGAGGAGATAGAGGATGAGGAGGGGATGGAGAGAGAGGAGGAGGACTTCTCCTTGGTGTTGGTGGTGTTGGTAGGGTAGGTGTAGTGTTAGCAGAGGTGGGTGGTATAGAGGATGTTAGGCAACCCGCCCAGAGGAGGATATCTAATGTTCTACGTCCATCAGCACCTTGGACAGGGACAGGTATGGGTGGGACCATGACACATGTACCCATTCAGATTAGGGTACCCACCCATCGACAAGACCCACAAATTAGATCCCTTCAGGTCACAATGCAACAGCTACAGGCATAGGTGCTAGCACAACAATGCCAAATTACACAGATTATGGCAGAGCGGGATACGGAGAGAGAGCGTTGGGGCCGAGCAGAGGAGCTTGTTGAGAGATTGGAGAGAGAAATAGGTGGTGCCCCAATGTGGGATACACTGAGGGACATATGGTACACAGCTAAGGAGGTTGAGTACTACAGGCGGTTATATGAGGAGCTAGTTCCTAGAGAGCATAGAGCTCCTAGCTATGTAGCCAGTCGATCTGCTCGTAGTCAGAGGGGGACAGAGAGCAGAGGTGTTACGGGGCCTCCCCGATGTGATCCACCTAGTAGAGATCCAAGAGCTGGGACATTTGTTGTGAGACCGTCAACCTCAGAAGATAGTCATGCCTGAGAGACTTGTCTCTGTTATATTTTGATCATTTTGTTGTATTTTGACAGACATGCTATTCTTTGTACATTTCGATCATTTTTGAGAGAAATATATATGGCACTGATTTCTCTGATCCACATGTGATGTGTTATGGGTGATGATTTATGATATGCTTTGATATGATGTTTCTTTGATGATGATGTAATTCTTAGATAGTAATGCTTTTGATTTTGATTATGATGTATGAGCCATGATGATGAAAATATGATGATGCTTTGTTATCTTGATTTCTTTGATGTATGATAATGATGATGATGTGAGGTGTATCTTGAAAATGAGATGTATGATATGCAAGTTTTCTTTAAAATGATATGCAACTAAGTGTAAGATTAAAATGATATGCAACTAAATGCAAATTTAAAATGATATGCAACTAAATGATCACCTTTATTTTGTCGTTGTCATTCCTATTTAGTTACTTGTTTTTGCTTTGTTTTGGTTTGTCATCATTGAGCTTTTGATATGTTGGAAGTTTATACAAGCATAATGGTCTAATTGAACCATAATTACATGAGTAATACTTACATAGAGTATGATATGGCAAGACGGCACAAGCGTCAAGGTATAATTAAACCAAGATGACCTGAGTGTTGTTTGCGTAAAACAAACAAGAGTTAACCATTTGTATGCGCAAAGTGGAACAATATCTTTAATGATATGTGTAGTCACATAAATCTGTCCACTTAATTAAATGAATATTTAATATTTATTTGATTATTTAACCATCAATTAATAATTAATTAAATTAATATATTTAATTAATTCATCTTAACCCTCTTCTCCTATTAATTAAATAAATTATTCAATTTATTTGATTTAATTCACTTAACCAAATTCAGACCATTAATTAAATAAATAAATCATATTTATTTAATTAAATCTTCTCTCACATTTAAATATTTATTTAAATCCCACCTCTCACATTTAAATAAATTAACATTTATTTAAATCACCTTTATCCTCTACCCACTTGCATTTTCCTACAAATGCAAGTTGCACAATTATTTTAAATAAATAATTTATTTAAATCACCTTTATCCTCCACCCACTTGTATTTTCCTACAAAAGCAAGTTGCACAACTATTTTAAATAAATTATTTATTTAAAATCCTATTTATCCTCACCCACTTGAAACCTTTAATGGTTTCCCTTAAAGTCTTCAAACTTGATGGCTTTAAAGTCTTCAAACTTGATGGCTTTAAAGTCTTCAAACTTGATGGCTTCCTTCTATAGTCTTCTTAAGCCTTTAATGGTTTCCCTTAAAGTCTTCAAACTTGATGGCTTTAAAGTCTTCAAACTTAATGGCTTCCCTTAAAGTCTTCTTAAGACTTTAATGGTTTTCCTTAAAGTCTTCAAGCCTTTAATGGTTTCCCTCAAAGTCTTCAAGCATTTTAATGTTTTATCTTCATTTTTCTCATTTAAATAAATTAATATTTATTTGAATATCTATCCAAATACAAATTACACCATTTAATTGAAATAAATGATTTTATTTTAATTGAAAATACCAAAATTTCTCCCACTTGCATTTTCCTACAAAATCCACTTGCATGCCTAAACCCCTTCTAGAATTTTCTGATCACTTCTAAATAACCTAACCCCTTCTCTAAACTTTGTGACATTCCTAAGCAAAAGGGAAGTCACTTCTCAAACCCTCAAAGTCTTTGATAACCATTAAAGGCTTTCAACCTTCAACCACTAAATGGCTCAAAGTCTTTGATAACCATTGAAGGCTTTCAACCTTCAACCACTTAATCCCCAAAGTCTCCAATAACCATTAATGGTTACTTCAAACCCTCCCACATGGTTAAAACATTTGTTTTGACTCAACCTCTACCCAACCCAAAGGTCTCATCAGGCCATTAATGCTTTGACCATGATTATCTCTTAAACATTTGCACAAAGGTTTATCCTTGGATTAACTCTTAATCCAGTGGGTAATCTTAATTTGGACTTGACCCTTAGCCTCTAGATAACCATGAGGTCTTCTCAGGCCTTTAATGCCTCCAACCTCTTCTCTCAACCCAATCCTATATTGACACTTGTCACCATTTTATTGGTGCCAATTGTGCACATGGATCCCCAACTTTCAAACTTGGCCCTTGATTAAACCATTCAATCTTAACCCTTCTTTTCCCCATTTCTTCTATAAATAGAACCCTTCTCCTCAAGCAAATAAAGAGAAGCATTAGAGTATTGTTGTTATACTGGTATTAGCATAGAGCTTTCTCATAGCATCACTACCTACACTTGCATAGCATTTGCTTATCATATTCAACTATCTTGAATCTCCATATGGCATCCATGGCTAGTGCTAAAAGCTGAGAGCTACACTCATTTGGGACTTGGAGAGGAGAGGAACAAGGGAGGAGCAACTATGAGCATCTTGATTAGCATTTGGAGGAGTATAGTTTATCTATTCTATGTTTGTATGCTTTCTATTTCATGCTTAATATCTCTCTTGATATGCCTGTTTAGGATAATCTTTTGTTGCTAACACTAACGTTTGTTTCTTGTGCTCTTGTGTGTGTTGCCATCAAACAGATTTTCTAATCCTTTTTGTAGAGCATCAATATGTTTTCAATCATGTCTCAAGAAAAATTTTCACCGTACAAGTGATCACCTCACAAATAGAAGACCCAAAAAAATATCAAATTCCCCACTTTGCTTTTCTCTAGCTTGATGCATTGTTGAGAAATTCAGGAGATCTAATGATTCAAAATTTTAAGATACAAAATAGTCAAAAATTTATGCTAGATGTAAACAAATTATAATTCATAAAATCATGCATCATGTGTGTGTTAAAGTTGTATTTGGATAATGGTTTTGTTTTCTTGCCTAAGGAGTTATTGTTGACGGGATTTCCTTAGCGTGTTGTGATTCTTGTTTTTTCGTTTGTTGGAATGCTTGAAGTGAGAGGAATGTTGCCCCTAGTTATAGATATATATCAATGTGGATATACACAGTGATCACCAAGCCATGGTGGGATATGATGAATTGATCTTCAGATAATCAAGGACAGTGACTACGCTAAGTATGTCCGGGATAATGTTGCGTAAAAAGTGTTGGGTGATGGCCATTAGCTTTGACTTTGGATGGATGTAAAAGATATGAGTAGTGATAGATAGAGGATTTGTTCTCTCACAAATAGTGCCTGTTGCCAGGTTTTCACCACTTGTTTTTATTGCACTTTTTGGTTGTGTTTTTATTTTTATTTTTTATTTTTTTTATTTTTTATTTTATCATGCATTTAGACCACTCAAGTGCAGAATTTCTTCAGATGGATGTTGTTGGTTGGTTCATCAATCACATCTCCTTCTGAAGTTGTTAGCTGATAGGCACCTAATCCATAGGCTAATATGATGACATAGGGACCTAACCAATTAGGTTCAAACTTTCCCTTCTTTTCTCAATCCTATTGATTTCTAGGATTTTCTTTGAGTACAAGATCACCGACTTTAAAAACCCTAGGGATGACTCTGTGGTTGTAGCTTCTACACATGCGTTGTTGGTATGCTTGAGATGATCATAGGCACATTGTCTTTTTTCATCCAGAAGCTCTAGTTCATGCAGTTTGTTTACCCGATACTCCTCATCCGGTATGAGGCCTTTCAAAGATACTCTGAGTGATGGAATTTCTACCTCAAGAGGTAGAATTGCTTCTAATCTGTACACTAATGAATATGGCATATCCCCCCTGTAGGTGTCTGAATGCTAGTCCTGTATGCCCAGAGAGTCGGATTGAGTTGTACATGCCAATCCTTACTTGCATCATTTACTATTTTCTTGAGGATTTTCAAGATTGTTTTATTTAATGTTTTTGCTTGATCATTCCCCTATGGGTAGTAAGGTGTAGAGAAGCGATGTTGGATTTTGAATCGCACACATAGCTCTCGTACATCCTGATTTTTGAAGGGATGCCCATTGTCTATGATGATGAAACTTGGAATGTCATATCTGCAAATAAGATAATTGAGAAAAAATGAGGCAATCTATTTTCCAGTTACTGTGGTCATTGGGATTGCTTCAATCCATTTTGTGAAATACTCTGTTGTAGTGATAATGAACTTGTGTCCATTGGAAGAGGAAGGATAGATTTTTCCTACTAAATCAAGTCCCTACTGATAGAAAGGCCAAGCTGTTGTAAATGGCTGCAACTCTTGTGCTAGTGCATGGATAAGATTGCCATGAATTTGGCACTTAGGACATTTCCTTACAAATTGATAAGTCTTTCTCCATTGTCGGAAATTAATATCCCATTCTTTGAAAAAATTTAGCGAGAGTAGGACCACTTGAATGCATGTCACAGATACCCTCATGAAGCTCATGTAAAGTAGAGTCAGATTCATTATGATCAAGGCAACGAAGAAGAGTACCATCTAGACCTCGACAGTAAAGTGTGTCAGCGGTTAAAGTATAATGGGCATCCTGTCGGATAAAGTTGCCTTTTTTGTTACGAGATAGGTCGAGTGATAGGGTATTGGTTTTAAGATATTCATAGATTGTCCCGTATAGAGGGGAGTCTGAACCAGTTAAGGCATAGATGACATGAGAAGCAAAATCGTCATAGGCCGGGGAAAATAGTTGCTCTACTAGGAACTCATAACGACTTTGTTTCTCTAGAATTTGCAGCAGTGAAGCGATAGTGGCCATTGCATTGGCCACTCTGTTGTCCAACCTTGGTATTTTCTCGAAGGTGATGTATACAGAGTACTTTTTGAATTCATCCACCATTCTTTTATATGGCAGCAGCTTGTCATCCTTTATCTGATATTTATTGTTGATTTGATTTATAACCAGTTGAGAATCTCCATAGACTCTTAATTTTGTGATTCTCCATTCCACTGGCATTTAGATTCCTATGACCATGGCTTCATACTCAGCGATGTTATTGGTGCATGAAAATATTAGCCTATATGATCTTGGAATAGTGTGTCCTTCGAGAGTGACGAACAAGATGTCGGCACCCGATCCATGTTGAATCTAAGAACTGTCAAAGTACAGGGTACATTGCTTGAGTGCAATAGTAAGGACATCCATGTCTGGAAATTCCACCTGCATTGGTTGTTTATCTAGTAGTGGTGCTTTAGCTAGTTGATCTGCAATTATCTGTCCCTTGATAGCCCGATGCTCTATGTATTGGATATCAAATTCACTGAAAATCATGACCCATTTAGCCAGACGGCCTGTAAGAGTTGCTTTGCTGAGTAAATACTTGAGAGGATCAATTTTTGCTACTAGCTTGATTATGTGAGCTACCATGTAATGGCGGAACTTTTGAGAGGCGAATGCCACAACTAAACAAGCCTTCTCAATGAATGTGTAATTTAGCTCATATATGTTTAATGTCATGTTGATGTAATATATAGATTGTTCCTTTTTTGATCTTCTTGGGCTAACATTGCCCCCAATGATACTTTCATTGTTGATATGTAGAGAATGAGAGGCTTCTCTGCTATGGGTGGTACCAAAACTGGTGGATTCATTAGATATTGCTTGAGTTGATAGAAGGATTCCACACACTTGGCTTCCCATTGGAATGGTATGTTCTTATGTAGTAGATGATTGAATGGTAGACTTTTATCTGCTAGTTGGGCTATGAATCACCTGATAGACTGCAGCCATCCTTGTACAGATCTGAGTTGACTAATGTTCCTGGGAGGTGGCATCTCCATGATGATTGATACCTTTGCTAGATCTACTTCAATGCCTTTTGCAGATACAATGTAGCCTAATAGTTTACCTGATGTCACCCCGAAGACACACTTCTTAGGGTTTAGCCTGACTTGGAATTGTTTCAATCTTTGAAATATTTTATCTAATATGCCCAGATGTTTTGTCCAGGTGAATGACTTAGCCAATAAATCATCCACATTGTCCTCCATGAAGGGATGCATCATATCATGAAAGATTATCATCATTTCTCTTTGATAAGTTGCCCTAGCATTCTTCAAGCCAAAAGGCATGACGTTCCAACAATACGTTCCCCAAGGATAGGTGAGCACAGTTTTGTCTTGATCCTCTAGAGCTATCTTGATTTGATTATATCCAGAGAAACTATCCATTAATGATAGCATTGCATGGCCTATTGTTAGGTCCACAATTATGTCGATGTTGGCCAAAGAAAAGTCATCCTTTGGACAGGCTTTGTTGACATCTCTAAAATCTGTGCATATTTTGATGCTTTTGTCTGGTTTTGAAATTGGTACAATGTGTGAAATCCATTCAGCATAGTCTATAGGTCGAATGAATCCGACATCTAATAACTTCTTTAGTTCAACTTTGACCAATATTGCTACATGCAAATTCATCTTTCTTAACTTTTGCTTGACTGGCTTAGCTCCTGGAGCAATAGATAAATGATGCATGATTAGGTTCGGATCTATTCTGGGCATATCAGCATAGGACCAAGTAAAATTGATTTTCTTTTCTTTGAAGAATCTAAGAAACTCTGTTTGTTCTTCTTTTGTCAGTGATTTTGCTAGGTGTATGTTTTTAGTTGTTGCTTCTGTACCGATGTTTATTGATTGAGTTGGCTCAATCAATATGGGTGACCGCTCTTGATAGTGTCCAGGAAGAGTGTCAAGTCTCCAATCCTTAGGTGCCTTAAAAAAAATTTCACCCTTAGATGTGTCCTTTATTTTGACTTTTTTGTGATCTAGTGCTTCCATTGACTGGTTTTTAGCATTAGATCCTTTGTTTCTTTCATTTTTGTGACTGAGAGACTTGGCACTCTCCCGATTTCAGATATCATTATTTTGTTCACTGGTAGAGCATGTTTCCGGGTTGACTGTACATAGGTAATGGACAATGGATTCATCATCTGGGAAAATAGGTATATCAGGGTGTTCAGGTTCTTCCCAATCTATCAAATCAGGAAATACGAGCGGTAGAGAGTCATTCGGTGGGTCAAGATCGGCTGTGATAAGTGTCATGATAGACGTAGCCTTAAAGTTGTCTGGGATGTTGGTTAGGTTAATGATATTGTCAAGTTCTTTGATGGTATCATCTTTGGTGTAGACTTGTTTGTAGTGTCGCTACTCATTTTCTTTAGCCTCGTAGATATGTTGTGGTCCGAATTCAAGTAATCAAGACTCTACGCCTTGTCCCTCCTAAGAAAGGGGTGTGTGTGAATGGATAATACCTTCTTCAACATCCTCAGTAATATTTGAACAACTACCCCATTCATAGTCATTAGAATCGGTTTCAGAAGTATTATCCCAGAGTCTTTCAGTGCTGCTGACAGGTACGTTGTAGGGTGAGAAAAGATCTCTGATAATTGATACTGGTCTTGTAGTTTTTTTTTATTCAGAATCAGAGCCTGCTTGTACCCTTTGCATTTGTTCATACATTATTTCTCCTTGGGGAGCAATGATTTCTTCGAGTGATGACTCTGCCTTGTTTTGAGTAAGTTCATGTACATGATGCACTTTCTCATAAGATGTTTCTTCCCTTTGAATGGATAGTTCCTCTTGTTGTTTCTCTTTTTCCTAGTGTTCTCTCTCTTTCCTTGTTGTTTCTATTGCTTGGTGTAGTGCCTCTTGCCATGAGTTCTCATTGTATGTCTTATTTGCTTTCCACTGAGGTTTTTGATACTTAGTTTGTTTGTGCCTAGGTGGTATGTTGCGTCCATATCCCAGTCCTATTTTGTCTCGAGAAAATTGTGAAGGAGGTTCTAGCAGTTATGTAATGCCTTCTTGATGCTTGCCTATAGGTCCTTTTCCATTGTATCCCATCTGTTGCATGATCAGGAATCCTTTTCCATATTGTTGTGTTGGTATGGCCACCTCCAGAGTAGCAGCTATGACCTCTTCCTCATTCTTGTATAGCCAACTAAGGATGTATTTCTCTTCTGATTCATTTGCTAGTGTGCCTAATTGGATAAATTTTCCATCAAACTTGGTGATGGGTTGTGTTACTTGATGTGTTGATGCAGAAAGTTGTCCATAAGATTTTGGTGATGTTGGCAATTTGGATAGACACATGGGTTCGAAAGAGTATTCTCCCATGCCTTGCTCTTTGATTTTCATCTTTTGTTTGAAGTCCATGGATAAAGACTTGAGCTTTTCTTGATGATTATCTAATGTTGAGGAAGTTGGAGCTTCCCTGTTGTGTGGAACCAGGCTGTCTTGAGATGCCCCTATAGCATTACAATGTTGAAAAGGATTGTTATCAACAAATATAGAAATTTTTTGTCTATTATATGGGAATTTGACACACCCTATGGTGTTTTGAAGCCATTGTTTGCATTTCATGTATCCAAGGATGACCCAATAAAATATTGTATGTTGTCTATGTTTAAGACTTGGCACATAGTGTCCCTTTGTATCGGTCCTACCTGAATAGGTAGTATTATTGTTCCTTTGGATGATCTTTCTTCATCATCATAAGCCTTGATTGTAATATTTTTGTGTGGATCAATAGACTGTTTAGAGAAGCCTAATGCACGGATAAGTTTTAAAGTACAGATATTGAGACCAACTCCTCCATCTATTAATACTCTTTTAACTCGATGTTTGTAGACTAAGACTTCAATATGAAGGGGAGTGTTATGTGGATGACTCAAAGAGATATTATCTTGTTCGGAAAAGGTGAGGTTATGAGGCCCTGTCATATGAGCCACCATGGCTTGGAATTTATCAATGTCCAGATCTTGAGGAATATTTGTTTCAACTAGTGCTTGTTCTAAGATGTCCTTATGTTTTGGCGAGAGTTTGAGTAACTCGAGTATGGATATTTGAGAGGGAGTTCTTCGCAATTGATTAACCAAATCATATTGAGTCTTGGGAATAGTGGTGGATGTTGATGTACCCTTTCAAGACATATTTTTGAGCTCTAGTTGTCACATTGATTGATGCATGGTCTTGTTTGTCCTTTATTTTTATGACATTTATTTGGTCATCATCTTTTGATATGTGATTGATGGTGTTGTTGTACAGGTGATTTATACGAGCTCCCCTTGTATCGTTTGATGATGAAGCTCCTTTGTTGTAATTCGGAATAGAATTTTTAAAAGCGTCATGGTCACCGTTTATTTTGAGACCATCAACCGTTAAATCACCCCTATCGATCATATCCTAAACAATATTCTTAAGCCTCATGCAAACATTTGTGTGATGTCCTTTGTTGCAATGAAAATCATAGAAATGCGAGTCATTCCACCAAGGTGGTTTGATCTGGGGTTCAAAGTTGTTTATGACCAGCAATGTGATAATCTTGTTTGCTAGGAGTTCTCAAAATGTTGATTCTAAGGTTTTCCCCAATGGTGTGTAGATGTGTCTATTTGGGAAAGTGTTGGTGTTACCTCTTTGGTTTGTATTATTCCCTCGGTTAGCATTGTTGCCTTGGTTATTGTTGTTTCCTTGGGTATTATTGTTGATGTTTGAAATTGAAGGTCCTTGATTGGTATTTTGTGGATAAGTGTTAGGACCTTGATTAACACCTCTTTGATTTTTGTTAGATTGTGGATTACCTGATAAAGATAATACTGGTTGTTTGGACTTCATATCATTAGCATCAGCTCCTCCCTCATTAACAATATTTTTGTTTCTTGTCCAAAATCTGGATTTGTCTAAGGTGTTGTTGTTGTTTTGATTGTTAAAGGAGTGAGTGTTGGATGAGTTAGTTCCTTCTATAAAGAACTTCAATGTTCCTTTCTTGATGTAGGCTTCCTCTACTTGGATTCCATTTTTTATTAACTTGGCAAAAGATGGTATGCATTGGAGTTTGAGTTGATAACTAATCTCACTATTTAGATTGTCGATAAAGATCTCCATCTTTTCTTTTTCAGGCATGTCTCGAGGATATCTCGAAACCATACGTCTCCAATGTTGAAGAAACACCATTAATGTCTCATTGTTTTTTTGTTTGGTGTTACATACATCCAACATGGTGATTGCATGTTGAATATTATAGGAGTATTGTGTGATAAATTTGTTTACCAACTCATCAAATGATCCGATGGGAGGTGTAAGTTTAGACAACCAATCCATTGTTTGCCCTCCCAAACTTCTTGGGAATAGTCTCATTAAATAAGTGTCATCGTGAGCGAACTCTAGGCTTATGGTACAAAATTCTCGAACATGATCGCGGGGATCACTTTTACCATCGTATTTGTCATATTTTGGTATATCTGAATTCGGGGGAAAAGGTGTCATGTTTAATCTTCTGTCAAAGGGATAAGGACATATCTCATCCAAGGAGTATCATATCCTTGTCCCTTGTTGCATGTCCTTCATTTTCCTTTGCAGTATTTGAATTTGTTGTGTAAGAGTGACCATGGGTGCATTTGTACGTCAAGGGAAAGCTTCTTCCCTTTCATTAAGATTATCACGAGTTCAGGCATGGTTGTGTTCGGGTGTTTTATTTTGTTCATGTATGATTTTCGGGTCATGTGTTTCTTCTTCTCTTTATTGGTCTTGATAGGTGTAATTTCTAGACCTTGTTCTAAAAATTTATTTGTCTATATTCCTTAAGTTTTCGGTATTGATATCTTCAAAAAGTCTAACTCCTTTGCTAGTTAGCATGAGCATATATTTTTCCTTGTCTGATTCAATAAGTCTTTTCATGAGCCTTTGGAATGAGGGGTTTTCTTGACATTCTTGGAGAATTTCCTCAGTGATCTCTGTATCTCCCAAATTAGTATACTCGAAAGGGTTCGATAATCTACGACCCATACTTGACTCTAGTTGTGATTCGTTTTGCTTGTTTCTTTGAGAGTGAGTGACAGTGGGCATTTATTTCTATCGGAGTTCCTGGTGGTGTTTGGTGGATAGAATTTTTTCTTCAATAAAAACTTTCTGTTTCAAAGGGAGTTTCTTCTTCTTCTCTCTCAGGGGTTGGTGGTTCAGGTCGAGCTTCGTTATAAGTGATATAGAACTATGGGAATAAAGTGGGGTTGATCCTTCCTCCATGATTTAAGCATTGGTTGAATGTCAATTTCTAAATATAAGCTTTTCTTCTTTAAAGGTTCTTTGTCAAACTCGTTGGATTTGCCTTGAATATACAATCACATGGGACACAAGAATGCGCATTGTGATTTAAAAAGTTGGCGATTGATATAGAGAAACTTATTCCTTTTTGCAAGTGTCTTAGAACTAGGTTGTCTCTTCTTCAACTTAGTTTTGTGATGAAGACTTGTTCTTCTCAAAATATGAGGAGTGGTCATACACGAATGATCAACGGTTTCCTTTGATGTTGGATTGTGATACTTTGTTTGAAAAACTCAAACTTACTTCATCAAGTAGAAGTTTAGTTAGATTCGCCCCCACGACAAAGTGTGTCAAATGATATGGATAAGAGTCTCTCAATATGGAAACTCGATTTGACAACTTAAGGATTAAACTTGGTATTTAGTTTGTGATAGGATCCGTTAGATGGTAAAACTTTGATCAATGTGATGGTGCTGCCTGATTTTGGTTGGATGAAGTCTTATCTCGAGCTAGTTTAAGATTTGAAAAATTTGTTCTAGGATGCTTGCTTGATTTTGGAATTGTTTTCTCTGATAATCTAGTTTGGATTTTGACTGATGATTTTGACATGGACCAAAAAGGGTACTTACAACTGATGATAAAATTTTCTTGAAAGGCCTGGTTTGCTCTCTATTTTTTTGGGTTTTTACCATGTGCTAAAGTAGAGATCGGATGCGCTAACTAATGACCTAGATGAGCCACAGAAAGTTCTCTATGCGCTAAGCTACCTTTTATACGCGTTGACTGAGATTTGTTTGAAACTGTTTTGACTAAAAGGTTACATGCTAATATGTTCCTGAAAAGTGCTAAAGTATGCCTCATATGCGCTAAGTTGATGTGCAAATGCGTTAAATTGGTATCACAAAGCGCTACTGAAATTTTTTTTAATCTGAAACTGGTTATGCGCTAAAGTGAAGGCTGAGAGTGCTAAGTTTTGGTTCAGATGTGCTACAAAATGATTGATACGCGCTAGGAAGTTGCTCCTATGCACTAAATTGTCCTGATTTCCTTATTTTTTGCCATTTTGGGATTTTAACTTGTTTTTTTTATGGATGATTTTCTAAAAAAATAAGCTGCAAACACGGCACACAAATGAGATAACAAATTTTGCCTATACTAGACAAATAGTGTATGTTCTATGAGGATGTGTTCAAATCCCCAATGTTTTCATGGGTTTAGATAACAAGTAAGACAAATCAGATAGACTCTTTATTCAAGGGTCATCAACAATATCATAGCCCACTAGTCTAAATACTCCGTTAGCTCAAATAGCCTTGTCACCCCCTAGAGGGCGCCCATTTTTTTGCTTTTTGCCAGAAATTAACTCAAAGTGAATTACTTCACAATTGAGTAGTTATCTTGGGAGATATATGGTGAGTGATATTGGGGGCGGATTCTTCCCCACCCTTGCACTATGATATTGAAGATGTTTGGATACTGACTCAGCTCAAAGTTTATAGTTCAAAGGTTCTTAATCAGGCTTTCGTTCTGTCTTTAGTGATAAACCCCCTCGGGAGGCTTCCCAACCTTTAGAACAAAGGCTTTATGTATCTTAAAGATACTAGGGGAAGGCTAATCAGTGAGCAAAACCGTTGAACAGGACTTTCGTCATCCTCCACTTTTTATTATAGTGGGTTGGAACACTTGGCGATAAAGTCATTTCCCACTTAGATCGTTCCCCTCTCACCAACCATTTAAATGGCGCTCTAAGAGAAACTCAAGAGGGCAGGCCTGCTAGAGGATTTAAATGCTTGAAATGAAGAAAGCATAAGAGTGGTTTGGATTTTTGGTCACCCAATTAAGGGGAGAGCATATACCTTCCACTTTCGAGATAAGGCACACAAGTGTTCTTTTTAACCTTCAAATCAGTGATTTTCTAATTTCTACTTGGAGATTTTGCTCCAAAAAGCATGGTGTTCTTTTTAACCTTCAAATCAGTGATTTTCTATCTAAGTAAAAGAAATCTTGGTCAACAAAGGAAATTTCGATATTGGTCAACAAAAGGGAAGTCGTGAAATGAAAAAATTTCTTTACCTTGCAAAAAATAAATATGAGGTTCTTTTTACCCTTGCCAAGAAAAATGGATCCTTTTATGCACCAAAGGAAGGTGAGGTTCTTTTGAAGCAACACCAAATGAAAATGAGTTTGTTCTTTTTAACTTTTGTAAAACTTTGAAAGTTTGTTGTTCTTTTTAAAGCAACACCAAATGAAAATGAGGTTGTTCTTTTTAATCCTTGGTAAAACTTTGAAAGTTTGTTGTTATTTTTAAAGCAACACCAAATGAAAATGAGGTTGTTCTTTTTAGCCAACAAGAAATTGAACTATTTTTAAAACTAACTTGAAAAAGAAACAAAAATAATTAAATGTTTTAAAATGAAACTCCTCCAACCTTCAAATAAAGATTAGTAACCTGCAGCAAAAATACCAGTTAGTGAAAGATTTAGATCTGATGTGAACTTATACAAGCCTAACTTTTTGCTTCGCTTACAAATTGTGTTTTTCCCTGTTACATTTATGCTCTAGACTGCAACACAGATGCACTACAGAAAAGTGTAGATGTGCTAAAGAAAGCTTCCTATACACTAAGCTAATTACCTAATACGCTACTCTATTTTTTGAATGCGCTATGATAATATAGAATAAAGCCAGAACTATTAAGCGCTAACAAAAAGCCTAAATGCACTAATGAATGAGTCTCACACGCTAAACAATATACCGAAAGCGCTACTAAAAGGGTTCTATGCGCTAAATAAAGGATCCAATGCACTAACTCATCTTTTCCGCGTGCTTGCAATGTTGCTTCTGTATCAAAAACGATAAGATTAATGGAGTTAAACCCCACGGTGGGTGCCAGAAATGTGTGCGGGAAAAGTGGGGGACAGAAATGTAAAATTCAGCTTCCAAAAGATCCACACACTAATGGAACTCTTGGTGCAATTTATGGAGCTATATCGAATAGCTCAACTTCCCAAGGGGTGTTCTATTGTTCTCTATCTCACAGGATCCCTCAAGTCAATGCCTTTTCTCTCAGATCACTAAGCAAAGTGACTTAGGAATGACAACTCCAAGAATGAGTGATGTTTGATTAATTTAGCAAGAATGCATTCCTAGATATGTATGATATTAAATCTATGATGATTTAAACTAGCATGAATATGATGTTATGATGAAGATTAGTAATCCTATCCTAACAATATATACTAGTCTAACATGGATATGCTATGATATTTAAAATTGCTTCTAAAATGCTATTAAGATGACTTTTATCAAAGAGAGGCTAAATGCTTAATAAAATGACTATAGATTAGGTGCATGAAACTTGGATGTCCCAAAATGAGAAAATGAGAGCTCTATTTATAGGAAAAATAGGGCAATGGATGGTCAAGATTGGATAATCTTAACAAGGGCCAAGATTGAAAGTTATCAATCTATGTTCACAATTCTCACCAATGAAATGTTGACAATTGTCAACAAGAGACTGCTTGAGAGGAGATGAAAGAAGCATTAAATGCTTGAGAAGACATGAAGGTTACCTTAGGAGGTAAGGGTTAAGATTAGGTTAGAGTTATCCATTGGATAAAGCTTTTACCCAAGAGGTAAACTCTTGTGCAAGGGTTAAAGGGATAACCAAGGTTAAAGCCATGAATGCTTGATGAGACCCTTGGATTAGATGTGGGTTGAGTTAGAGAGAAATTTTATAATCATGCAAGAAGGTTGTGTTAACCATTAATGGTTATGAAGACTTTGAAGGTTAACTTGTTGAGGATATAAAGCCTTTAATGGTTATTGAAGACTTTGAGGGTTTGAGAAGTGACTTCCCTTTTCTTAGGGATGTGACAATATTTAGGAGATGGATTAGGCTAAATTTGAAGTGATTAGAAGAATCTAGAAGGGGGTTAAGGAGGCAAGTGGGAGATGTAGGATTTTGCAAGTGGATGGAGGGGAATTTTAATTAAAATAAAATACTTTATTTCAACAAAAATAGATGCAACTTGCATAAATACAAGTGGGGGATTTAAATAAATAAATTAGATTTATTTACTTGCAAGGATCAATTTAAGTAAATGTAAATTTAATTAAAAGGGGAGAAAGGGGAATTTAATTAAATAAAGTGATTTATTTAATTAAAGGCTAGAAAGGCTTAGGTGAACTTAATTAAATAAATTGAGTAATTCATTTAATTAAATAGATGAATATAAAGAATTTAATTAAATAGAGGAATGAGGTTAAAATGAATATTAAATATTCACTTAGGAAAGTGGTCATTTTTATACGTCTACACATATGAAATGCACAAAATTGGAAACAAAAAAAAAAGCATTTGTTGACAAATCGCTCAATCATCCCATTACTTGTAAATCAGAAAGACATATTAAAAGATGGAAGAATCCATGTCAAATCAATGTCTTCATTACATATATGTGCAGTTATTATGTGTAACTCTAAATCAAAAAGCCAAAAAATAGTATGACATGTGTCTTTTTAGAAGTCACTTGAAATAACGAGGCAAATAAGTTCTTGGCCCTGCAGCTGATGCCCTCGATGTTGCAATGGGTACCATGTTCTCGTCACCTTCAATTGCTTCACTAGAACTCAATTCACTTCGCATTGGGCTGCAATATCCAGGGTTGGCACCATATGCTGCCACGCCTGCAATATAGTTTGAAGGAGAAGAAAAGGTAGGAGATGGAGAAGTAGGTGAACAATTTAACCTTGTTGGAAATTTCGGCAAGATTGTGTTCAACAAATCATGCATTATGGGATGTCATTCAGGCAAAGGCATGGATGGACTCGCTGTTTACCATCCTCTTTCTTCCCAAAATATCCCTCTTCTCCTCGATTTCCCTTTCCTCAATCTCATGTTCCATCCTTGCCTTCTCTTGATGTTGTCTTTCATCCTTTTCCTTCTTCTCTAGTTCTTTCAGCCTCTCCTTTTCCTTACACAGAATCGCCTTCTCCTTTCTCTCATATGCCTTCTTTTCCTTTGCCAATAAACTTGTTTCCTTGTTTTCTTTGATCTGCTCTTTCTTTCTTTCTTTTGTCTCCAAGGAATTTGTCTTCTTCATCTCTTGCACCATGAAAGCTTCCATGTACTCATCAGAAGTCAATAACTTCCCTTCCTAGATCAAGTGAATGCCATTACTAGCCCCCATGCCATGTTTCTTGTTCACAATGTGAATTGGTAGCTTTAAGAATCATGTAAGTGAGTGCTCATGTTGGGAGTCAAGCATCTCACTTACTTGTGACGGCAGGCTTTCGTCTTCCATATTACCAACTTTTGATGCTTCTTGTGTCAAACCTACATCATTTCTATTGTCAAGTTGACCAGAATCTGCATAGTAGTGCACCACCTCCGACATTACACCTGTTGGTGGTGAAGGGAAGGTGAATGTTCTATGTTTTTCTTTCCCTTACAAGGAAACACCTAGATACATTGCCCCTTCCACCAACCACGATAGTGCAATTCGCTCGGATGGAAGGCCAAGACTATCATCCACACTACCAATAGCACCTACACCAATGTTCTCAATTGGTTGTTCACTATCCACTTGTCCATTTGAATCTGATTGACAGATAAGAGCAATTTTTTCTACAACCACTTCCGATGACACATGAACACCAGAAAAGTTGAGCATGTTCTGCACTGCAAATGCATCTTCGCCATTGTTAATCTCAAATGTGTTGTTGGGATGCATGTCGTCCATGAGGGCGTCGATATTGAGGGGCGATATACCGGTCCTTCTGAATCCTGCTACAATGTTGAAAACAGTCAATGCCTTGGCCAAAGACTTTCTACCTATTTTTGCTAGTTCTGCCCTCCTAATTTCTACATTCGGGAACCTTGCTATCTACAGGGCTCTTTTTTATTTGAAGTATGTCTTGAATAGAGAGTGTATATGGTGAAAATGGATAACAACAATAACAATATTGAAAGGCTAAATGAATTCAACCACAAAAACCCTAGCCTAACAACAACAAAGATCCACCATAACATATGAAGATTACCTAAGACAATGCAAATCAAATGAAATCACAAAGATTATACCATCACATGTCCAATAGGGTTTGGATCTCCATTCTTCCTATCTCCATTGATCTTGCTTGATATATTTGCTCTCAAATTTTATGTGCACAAGAGCTCAACAAAGAACGGAATGTGGTTGCAAGTAGGATCGTAGTGTAGTCAAGTGCATAAAAGATGATTAGAATGCATAGAACGATTAGGGTTTGATAATGAAGGAAGCATCTCCTTATATAGAAGACACTATATGAAATGGAGGGATAAGATTGAGAGGTGTAAAAGGAGGTCGGCTATGATTAGAGGGTAGGTAAAAGAAATAATAAAATAATGAAAGGGGTAGGTAGTGTATGAATTAAGAGATGAATGACATGTGTCATGGGTAGAAAAGATTAATGAATTAATTAAATAAATAAAGATTTATTTAATTAATAGAAGAAGTGGGATCAATTAAATAAATAAAATACTTATTTAATTTAGGAAAAGGATAATTTAAATAAATAAATGTATTTATTTAAATGAGAAATAAGGCTAGAAGAGGATAAATGAATTAATTAAATAAATAAGGATTTATTTAATTAATAGAAGAATTCAGCTAAAGTAATTAAATAAATAAAGATATTTATTTAATTAGACATGACAATTTTAGGTGTCTACATTTTGCCCCTCTTTGAGACAATGTGGCTTGTCGCGTTGTTTCAAAGAAGATAATATGAACTGATACAGAGTTGCCCCAAGATGGGAATAATATGCCCCCTCGAGAGATTGGATGAAAATGTCTGAAAAGATTGCAGACAATCTCTCGATAAGAAAGAGAGGCTAGAATGGACTGACCGAATAAAGTGACAAAGTCACGGGATAAAGAAGACTGACTCGGGAAACGAAGGCTAGGGGTAGTCTATAAGATAGACCACGGGGGAAAATACATCCTCATTGTCATCTACACATCCACGAGAGTAGAGTGCAGAGCGAAAATAGAGCAGCAGCAGTTAGCAGCGATGGCCTTCATTCATAGATTCGACCACGTTCGCCAATTCTAGAGGCCAGCAGAGGCAAGAGAGCCGGTAAGTGCCACCAAACCTCCTCGTACTTCGATGCATTTATTATTGTCATTAATGCATGGTAGGTAATGTAATAAATGCGTTTAGAATAGGATCAAAAAAAATGTCCAAAAATGTCCAGGCGCGTCTGCGTTGGTGCCAGGTGCGTCTGTGCTCGCGAGGCGCGTCTGTGTTTGTGCCAGGCGCGTCTGCGTTGGTGCCAGGTGCGTCTGTGCTCGCGAGGCGCATCTATGTTTGTGCCAGGCGCGTCTGTGTCCAAAAATATGAATTTGTGTCTTCTAGGTCAAATCGGCAGTTCTGTGATGAACATACGCTGTCGATTGGATAAGCTGCTGAGAGGATACACTCAAGCAGGTCCTCTAGGGAAAACTAGGATAGCAAATAGGGCTAGGATTGACAATTCTGTGATAGAACATACGTTGCCAATTAGGAAACTTCTCAAGAGGATTCACTCAAGCAGAGGCCCTAGGATAAGATAGATCAAGGCACTTTGTGATGAACAGTGAGTACCAAGATATAGTACTTTGTGATGAACAGGGAGTACTAAAATATGAACAGCACTTTGTGATGAACAGTGAGTGCCAAACACGTAGTACTTTAGGATGAACAGGGAGTACCACTAGGATAGAAGCAACACTTTGTGATGAACAATGAATGCCACTATGACTGAGATGATTGATTTGCTTGACTGCAGAAGTATCTACCTATGTTGGAGTCATGGGAGAGATTCCCATTGACTCAAAGGTTGTGACCTAAGCTGACATTTGAGGATCGAGCTGCGAATGAGGCTATGGGATTGAGACATATTTTGTATGTGCCTGAGTTTCGAGTGAACATGGGATTGCTGACTGTACTTGCTGAGAGATGGCACTCTGAGACATGCACATTTCATTTGCCAATGGGTGACATGATAGTCACCTTGGAGGATGTATATAGGATATTGAGGATACTGATCGATGGGGAGTTAGTTCCTTACAATCGAGATGGAGACAAGGATGCACTGAGATGAGTGTTCTAGGATCTAGGACTGGAGATGAGGGTGGGACATGTGGCATGGGATACCATGACATGGACAGGATTAGCACTACCAACAGTGTTGGCAGGAGTTATCAGTGGGTTCCTCTGTATCAGTTTTGTACCATTTTTTTATGATGATGTAGACACCTGAGGGTGATTGTAGCCATATGATTTTGACATCATTGTATCATGACACTTATGATTTTAATATATATATATGAGATGATTCATCTTTGCGATAGCTATATGCATGTGTACCTATGTGATGAGATGTTCTTATGTGATGCTTATGATATGGATGCAAATATGTATATGATGCAATGCAATATATCTTTTTTTGTTCTTTTATGTTTTATATGTGTATGCATGATGCAAATGTGAATGTATGTAATGCAGATGAATATGATAATGCAAATGACTATTTACATGATGAGAATGTAAAATGTACTAACATGTGTTGTGTGCAGGATGTGATGCAGTTGCGATATCTATATGTATGTATGAAATGCTAATATGTGGTAATGCAGGTGCAACTACATGAAATGCAAATGTTTTTGGTGTGTCATTATACTCAGTCATGTGATAGTAGGCTACACGGACTCGAGAAGGACAATGGAAGTCAATCAAGAAAGGGGGATGGACGACAGAAGATATGGAAGTGAAAGAGCTTCTTGTGCATTATCATCATTGAGCTTTATTATGGCAAGTAGGTTATGACAATCGAGGCATATGTTCGACCCAGAAAGTCATTGTACCTGTTTGCATGGAGATAAGACAGTCACAAACAAGGAATGCCCCAGTTCACACTAGACTCACAGTGTCCTCATATCCTTGGACAAGTCATAGCATTACTAAGAGACAATCCACAGACAGCAAATACAAATAGGTGACGATACCCCATCCTCTCCTTTCTAGTCAAAGACATCCTGGAGATAGAATCTCTAGTCAAAGACATCCCAGAAAAGCTAAAAGACATGTCACCAAAAAAGATGAAATCAAAAGAAAACCAAGACTCAACACCAACATCCACTATAGTCCTCAAGTTTAGTGTCTCTTGTCACTTGTATAAGTCTTATTTGATTGTGGTCACAATGTTTACTTTCATAGAAAGGATAGATAGCACTGAACCATATGTTGTCTGAGTCTGCTGAAAGATTTGATTTGTTGAAGCCCATTGTTGTTGTTGTGTCTCATCTGAAACTGACTGAATCCATGAAACTGATACTTTATTGCGGAGAAGATGAAACTTTATTGCGGATTTGTGAAGCAAATGTTGCTTTATTGTGGATTGTGCGCGGATAGATTGAAGGAAGCTGGAAGAAACTGTACTCCTCGAAACATGTGATGTTCTCAGTTCCACACCATCACTAGACGTAGGATTTGCCTTAGCCATAGATAGGATCTGATTTATTATGGATGGAAAGGGAGTGAAAAGGGAGGTTTATTATAAATGGCTAACCAATCTTGGGTAGATCAATAACAAGCCATGATGGGAATGTGTAAGTTTATTATGGATGAATTGGTCGTGACTGTGTGCAAAGTGAAGTGATGAAAGAGAATCCTGAAGGAGGGAGGAGCAATGTCTCTACGCCTGGCGCTGGTGACCTAGTTTTCACCATGGTACTTGCCTAGGGCGCCACCGAAGTGGTTTTCACCGTTGGACGAAATTATTTCTCTTTACTTTTTTCTATTTTTCAATGTTTTTTGTGTCACAAGGCGCCTGTTTGCCAAGTTTTCACCAAGTAACGATTTTTTATTTTTTATGATTTTTTTGTATTTTTGAATCAGGATACTCTGAAGAGCTATGTGTAAAACCTGCGAAGGTGCATGTTGTTGATAGGATCCTCCAAAGGTTCACCTTCTGTAGTTGAGAGCTGATATGCCCCAGATCCATATGTTGCTGTAATGATGTAAGGACCAAGCCAATTTGGTTCAAACTTGCCCTTCTTCTCTCTGTCTTGCTGATTTTTAGGATTTTCTCTGAGAACCAAGTCACCTACCTCAAAATGTGTGAGGCTTGACTTTATGATTGTAGATGCATTGTTCCTTGACTGAATGATGTGTAGCTCGAGTGATTGTCTTCCTTGATGAAGGAACTGAGATAGAATTACTAGTGTGTGGACTGCACAAGCCCGTATGCGTGTCACCTGAAGAAGTTTGGGCATCCCTGATAACAAAGTCCCTCGAGGAAGCTCCATTAAAGGTCCATGATGTATCGCTAGAAGGTAAAGGATGTGTGGAACAAGTGGATGATTGATGAAGGCTTTTGATTGTGAAAAGAAGTGAAAGTAGGATAGCATGATGGAGACTTAGGATCTACAAGTATGCTTTTTGATTTAAAATTGTAGAACTTTTGCCCCCAGTTATTTTGATATTAGGGGAGATCAACTCTTGCTCTTTTTGCTTCATAGGATTTTTATCCTTGACTTTGATTTTTTCAGAGTCCAATAGCTTTTGATTTTGATATGGACTAAAGGACTTTTCTTTATTTTTGACACTTAAATTTTTTTGTTCATAGCTTGATTTTTGATCCCCAATTAGGAAGGGCTTTTGTGATTCTTGTTGATCCAAGTCTGGAAGTGGAGTGGAAATCGAATGAGTGGATGATATGGTAAGGCTATGTGAGTTATCAAGAGGGCTGGCGATATGCTCAATAGATTCTTCGCTGGAACCACTCTTAGGACTATTGATATCAAGAGTTGCTTGCACCACTGAAGGAGATTTGCATTCAGACTTAGTAGCCACAACACTAGGTGGTTCACACCCAATTCCTTGTAAATTGTTTATAGATTGTTCTTGTCGACTCAATCTCTTAGGAGATAGTGGGAGTTGATCAACTTGAAAGATATACTAACCACATCCAATGTCTTTAAACTTGAACTTTTCTTTGAGCTCTGCTTGCTTTGATGTAGAAGGTTTCAAGGATTCTGGATCCACATATGCTGATGAAGGAATAGCTTCTCGATTGATTGGAATTGTTATTTTTGATCTAGGTCGCAAATTGTTGCAATATATGAATGGATTTGGGTCAGCTTTGACGGTCACTTGAACTCCATTGTGTGGAAACTTGATGCATCGATGATATGTAGATGGGACTGCGCTCATCTCATGAATCCATGGATGTCCTAGCAATATGTTGTATGTGAGATCGAGGTCTAGGACTTGACAAACCACATCCTTTGTAACTGGCCCAACTCGGAGAGGTAAAGTGACTGTACCCTTGGATGAACGCTCTTCATCATCATATCTTTGATAGTAATTTTGTTTGTAGAATTCACAGCTTTGTCGGAATATCCCAATTGTTTAATAGTGCTCAATGTACAAATGTTTAGACCTGCTCCTCCATCTATCAGGACTCGTTTTATTCGATGTTTGTGTATGAAGGCTTCAATGTGTAGTGATGCATTATGTGGCTGACTTATGGAGGCATCGTCGGCTTCTGTGAATGTAAGGGAATGTGGAATGGAAAGGTATCCCACCATGGCTTGAAATTGGTCCACGTTCAGATCAGTAGGAACGGTAGTGTCTCTCAAGATTTTGTCAAGAATGGCCTTATGTGTGGGGGATATGCGTAGGATCTCAAGAATGGAGATGAGCGCGGGTGTCTTCCCTAATTGTTCTACAAGGTCATACTCAGGTTTGGTTGATGAGGAAGCGGTGTTCTTGGCTGGAGCACCTTGCAAAGTGATTTTACCTTGACTGGTTGTAACATGACATTCAGAGGTAGGTTTGGAAGAAGATCCAACACCTTTTAAGACAATCTTGGGTCTCTGGGTAGAATTCTCAGGGTTTTTGTCCTTGATGATAATGGTAGAGACATAATTGTCCATCGAGATGTGATTGATAGTTGAATCATAGTTATAAGATGCTCTTGTATAGTTGGTTTGGTCATCTGTGGCTTTAGCTTTTCCCTTGTCATGCTTTGGGAATGGTTCCTTAAACATCTCATGTTCTTGATTGGAGGAATGTCCCTCAATCTCAATGTCACCTCTATCAATGAGATCTTGTATGATGTTCTTCAGTCGATGACAATTTCCTGTCTTATGACCCTTGCTCTTATGAAATTCACAATACTCATCATCGTTCCACCAATTTGGTTTAACCTTTGGTTCATATGGAGGAAAATATGGAACTGTGATTACCATGTTTGCCACTAGCTTCTTGAAGACTGACTCAAGTGGTTCTCCCAATGGGGTGTACTTCCTTCATGATCTGGAAGTTGTTTGAGTATTCACTTGATTGTTTGTAGAACTTGATCCAGAAAAAATGAATTTGGGTCGCACTATATTGGCATCAACAACACCATCATTGACTGTGTTCTTGTTTTTATTCCAAAATCTTGGCTTGTCTTTTCCTTTAAAGTCATCTTTGTTTTCCTTGAATATCTTAATGACTCCTTGTTCAATTAGGACCTTCTCTGTTGCTAAGCCTTTTTCAATGACGTCCTTGAAGGTGGACAAACAAGATTTCCTTATATCATAGCCAATGTCTTTGTTAACATTTTGGGTGAACATTTCTACCATTTGTTTTTGTGGAATTTCACAAGAGCATCTACTGGCTAGATTTCTCCATCTTTGTAAAAATGATGCAAAAGATTCTCCCTCTTTTTGCTTGGTGTTGCACAAAGTAGTGATTAATATGTCTGTCTCTATGTTGTATGAGAAATGTTGGATAAATGCCTCTGCTAAGTCACCCCATGACTTAATTCCAGGTGGAAGTTGGGAGAACCATTCCATAGCTTGATCACCTAAGCTCTGTGGGAATAATCTCATCAAATATGTCTCTCCTGCTGCTACCTCAATGCAAGCTGTGAAAAACTGTATTATGTGTGCCTTAAGATCCCCTTTTCCTCTATACCTATCAAACTTAGGCATCACAAAGTGTGTAGGAAATGGAGGCATTGGAATGCTCTTGTCAAATGGACAAGGACATATGTCTCTCATTGTGTATGTTGGCTTTGGTGTATTTATGTCCTCCATTTTCTTTTGTAAGTCCTTGATTTGTTGCTCCAAATTGCTCTTAGGTGGAGATCGACTTCTTGGACCATACCCCATGCTTGAGGCACCAATTGGAGGAGGAGCATGTTGCATATATGGATGATATTGATCATACACATGTTCATATGGAGGAGGTCTATAGTGATGTTGCGTATATGGACCACTTGGTATAGATTCATGTTGAGGAACGCCATATCTATTTTGTCCATGTATACCATACTCTACAGGCATGTCATGTTCTAATGTGTTGCCCCCAAATTTGACACGGGGTTTCCTTGTGTCCAAATTTTGAGCATGCCTTTGAATATCCAATTGCTTTGGTGGTTGATCCTTAGCATTGATATGTGATTGAGCATATTTCTCTGCATAAGACTTCCATAATGGTCTGTGAAGGTGAGTATCATATGCTTGACCATGTGTATGTGGGACCTCTGGTTTTTGAAACAAAGATGATGGTGATTCAGGTACCATATGTGGTCCTCTATTGCCTCCACTATTAGGTCTCCTTTGATCCATGTTGGAGTGAGGTTGTTGCAAAGGTCGATTTTCCATTATTTGAGACATGTCAAAATCATGAGGTATCTTGGCTCCACTTTGTGCCATCATTTGTAAGAAGTATTGTCTATCCCTCCTCATTATTTCCTCAACCAATCGATTGAAATGGGGATTCATAATGGATTCTTCCACATCTGTTGAATGTACTGAAAAGTTGTCCATATCATCATTGTGTGTAGCATTGTTGTTTGTAGTGTCCATGTTCTCAACATTTGGAATGTTTCTATAGGCATCCATGTCAGGTAATGTAGTATGATCAGAATTGAAAAAGATATCATTGTCATACTCATAAGAACTCAGGTTTGCGGACTCTTGAGCCTCTTTAGTTTCTCTCCTAGATTTTTGAAGGTGGGTTTCAACCATGAACTAGGTATTGATCGAGATGTGTGAGACTAGATGAAAAATGGAAAAAGTATGGAAGACCAAGAGTTGGATGGAATGTAAATGAATCTGAGGTGTACTTGCAATGTCCAAAGTGTAAGACCAAGTATGTATGTAGTAGAGTAGGTGTGACTTCCAAAGAGAGGATAGTTTCTCTTGATGAGGTAAGTTGACCTTGACTCTAAGTAAGACCAAATGAGACCCAAAGGTAAGAAACCTTGATGAGGGACCACTTAGCAGAGTGTTGTTGTATGTAGTGTGTTGACAAAGTATGATGAGGACAAGTAAGTGACCTTTTGACTCAAGTTTAGACAAATGTGAATGTAATGTAAGGTGTAAAGCAATGATGGATTTTGTGAGAACCAAAGACAAGTTGAATGCTAGATGAAAACCTGGAGAAACAACCTAGGAAGCTCAAGAATTCCGAAACTGATTGCTCTTGTTTGCTGGACTGTAAAAATTTTCCAATTTGTGAAGTTGTGACCAAATCTGAATGTTTGACTATTTTTCGTGACAAGAGGACACAATGTTGATGAGGACACAATGTTTGCAAGTGTTTAGACTCAAAATGACTCTAAGAAAAGTGTGTTGTTTGATGTAAAAATGTTTTGCATACACTTGAAGACACAAAAGACACAATGTTTTGTTGTTTGGTCTTGAAAGTTTTGAATGTTTAAAATAAGTCAAGCACAATTCTTATGGCTGGCCAAGACAATAGTTGTTGATCCCACATGAGGTTTTACCCTCGAGGCTACGCTATTCAGAGCGGATACTTAGATGCTTGACCTCACTGGCTCCACCCTCGGCACTCACTTCTTGGGTCAGCCAAGCATCAGTCCCCATGAAAACTCCCCGTGGCGAACTTTGTATCTCTACTAAGAACCGTATGTGTGTGGGCCGCTACCAGAGGTCCGACTTCCTGCCCCAACAACTAGAAGGATTTGGGCTTCTAAAACAAAAAGGTGCTAGTAAGGGCATCCGCTCGTGTGGCCATACATGCGGCACTTTCAGCTCTGTGAATACAGAAGGCTCCCAGCTGGTAGGGGTTATGCCCTATAACTGATCAAATAAATTTGATCAAACGGGTTTATGGGGAGACATAGTGTCGGTATGAACTAATCAGCACACGTTATCCATAGTTTTCACCATGAATACAGTTGTTTATAGTGGTTCGGAAGAGGTGGGTTTCCCTCGCTACCACTTGGTTCGTTCTCATTTTGAAAAAAAACAAGATATTGTGGGGAAAACAAGATCATCGCAGGGGTATGGACAAACAAAGAGTTGGTGAACATGATGAACATGCCTCGCAATCCACTCTTGTTGTGTTTGGATGTGTGGAAATGGAATGTTAACAGGCTATTTTATGGGTGGAATAGAGGAATGGAGCGTGGGGAAAGATTCACAGAGATATTTGAGGATTTCATAATCTACATCATTCGAAGGTAGGGTTGCAATAAGACCTTGACTTGTTAGTGTGTGATGGACCTTGACATAGTGTTGCCTATTGTTTTCATAATTTTTTATAATCTAATAATGTTGGTCTGTGTTTGACATTTCCACGCTCTGTTGTGTCCATGTGCATTGCCTGGAATGTATCGTGTTGAATGTCCACAGTCATCTGCATCATGATATAGATTACAAATATACCATGTGACCTCAAAACATTATTTACAGTACAATAATGAGTGGTCATTTACAAACATGGACATGACAATAAGCATGAGGGTGGCGATGAAAGGATAAAGAGGATTAAATATTTTGAGTAATTCAAACAGAAATGCACATCTATTTATACAGATATAATTAGAAACAAAAGGAAATATAATGTTTGAAATTGTGTATTTACATGTATATATGTATATACTGATATGCTCATCGGAATACACATACATATACATGATTTGATATGCAATTGCATTTCATCATTTCAAACATTGCAAACCACTTTAAGGGACTCAATTGAAGAGTTCCAGTGTACATCCATGTAGGTGTGTTTTGAATCATGGTTTTATGCACAAATTTGCATCTCATTGTTACAAATGTTGGGGTTAAGGGTTTGAAATTCCTTGGTTGAGGGTTTCATTGTCATTGTCTGTAGGAGTCAATTGAAGAGGTTGAAAGTTTGAATTAAAAGATTGAATCAATGTTTCATTAAATTTTTCAATGTGCACTTTTTCATATACATACATACATATATGAAGTATGTGTGTGTGTGTGTGTACATGTGTACATATATGTGTATTCATAAATGTGACTATATATATATATATATATATATATATATATATATATATATATATATATATATATATATATATATATATATATATATATATATATATATATATATATATATATATATATATATATACATATACATATACACATATATGTATATATATATATATGTATATGTATATGTATATATATACATATACATATACATATACATATACATATATATATACACACATATATATACATACATATATACATATATATATGTATATACATATGTGTGTGTATATGTATATACACACACACATACGCAGACACAAACACATATATATACATACACACACAAACATACATACATATGTGTGTGTGTATTTTGTAATTTTAATAAGCATATAAACTGTATTTTTTAAATGCATATAACATATATACACCCAATATTTTGATATGGGGTAGCCAACTCAACTGTGTAACTGGTCAGCGGTCAAAGTTGGTAGCCACATGGACCCCAAAGGTAGGGTGCACACGTTCTGGCTCCTCTCCCCTACATGAATGGAAAGTATATGTTTCGGCATGGGTATTAATTATACACGCATGGGAATTGCAAAGGGACGCTATTAATTGGTTAATAAATGACAAGATCAAGTGAGAGAATAAAAGTCCAATAAATGATAAAATCTTACAAAGTAGATTACAATGTGTATGACAATTAATGTCATGCCCTAGTGGGATGATATGGCATTATCCTCTTACATTATGGGAAGTGTGCATTGAGTTCGGACAGACACGATATATTTAGGACGCTGCCATATAAGCGAAAGCAGTTAAGTTTCCAATTAATATATCTTTCGGTAAGAGTTTAAAGGAGTTAAAAAAAAAGCCATTTCATGGATAGTTTTGGCAAGTTTCTTCATCTGTGTAGTGGACGGGTGGGTGTTGGTTAGTTGCAGATAGAATGGAAGCCACTTTCACCGTTTACATAGTGAAGCAGCGGCTAGCTTTTGTTGGCAAGACATTTGAGAAAAGGCTGAAATACATTTTCAAGTACAGCAATGAAAAATTTCTGAGATATTTGAAGTTGTTTCTCGGGGATTGCTTCATGAAAATACATCACTGGTATCTCATTAATGTGGATATCGTTAGCATGGTGGCTGCATGGAGGTTGGAGATTGGGAAGAGCTTGGACAAGGTAAAGTGGTTTATGAAGGCATGCGTGGGGGAGGAATGGCTTGATGGCCTCGACAATTTCCTCCTCACAACAATTCCAAGTATTGGGTTTGATATTCAGAAGGGGGGAAATGAAGGTGGAGTTAGTACCATCTTCCCCTTTATTAGATGGAAAGTTGGGGAGGACTACCAGGCAAGGAGGGCAAAAGCGGCCCTGGGTTGGACAATGTTGGAGCTATTTCTGCGTCAAAAAGATTTGGGCCTTGATGGTCATGGAACAGGTGCAGAGGGGGGTGAAGGTGAAGATGTGGGTGGGAGAAGTCGTGAGAGGACCAGTAAGCGCGCGTTGAAGATACATGAAGGTGATGGTTTGAGCGGTACAGATGGGACGAAGGGTTGGCAACTGTGTCAAGGACAAAACGTTTCATGGCACACACGTGGACCTAAACGTTTGTTTAGGTGCTATATGATGGGTCACGTTTGGGTCCACATGTGTGCAGGTGGCAATATGAATTTTTTATTTATGTTTGTAATGTTGGTGTCAGAGTCTGTAACCCTGTCAAATTTTCGTCCTTTATGGTTTTATAAAGACACTTAACTTTTGTTATTTTGGGCCACTTTATGGCATGTTGGCTTGTGCACGTGGCCAGACTTGGCATGTTTTTGGTAGTCATACTTGTTTGACCCTTTCAATGTGGCATACACTGTTTTATATTTAAATATAATGGATACACTTTGGCTCTAAAACGTTTTATGTTTGTATGTGCATGTTTATTGATTTAATTTCATGTATATTTTCTGTTGGGGTGCGCATGTTTTGGCAAGTTAGGTGGTCAAGCATGAGGCCCAAACAGTGCACAAACTATATTACGTTCTAGACCTCACGCACGTATTGGCTCCTCTCCCCTAGCAGGATATTTCCATGTAGGGCTAGTTGTGAGATAAAAACTTTGATGGCATGGCTCAAGATACTATGCAAGGCGTTGCCAAAACTTTCCTCTCAATAGCCCTCCCTTCTCTAGCGAAAATTACTCGTTCTGCAAATAGGTGATATAAATATTGTTGGTTACAGTTCTCCCACCCACACTCCATCCTCCAACCCAAAGCATTTCTCTTCACTGCCGTCCTCATTATTAATTTGATATTTATTTATCAAACTCCATACTTTTAATTCATTTTTAGTTTAAATATTTTAATTTAATTATTTAAAAATTATTTTAGATTCAAATTTAAGAAGAAATTGTAAAAGGTATTAAGATTTAAATCTTAAGTGTTTTTATTTTTTAAACACATGCTATAGTTTAGGGTTTTCTTAAATTTGAGAAAAATACGATTTTTCACCTTCAAACCTTTAGAAGCCCTAAAGAAATCATTAAAAATAGTTGTTAGGTTAGATAAACTAGAAAACAAATCATTTTTTTGTACGATTTGTATTTTATAAAACTACACTTAGTCTTCCAATGCTTCTTACCCCAAAGCAACAGAGGCTAGGGACCTTATGATGCATACATCAAGCCAGTTTGCTCACTGAAGTGCCAAAATAGAATCCCATATGAAAGCAACGCAAAACGAGTTATTATATTCAATAGAAAGTTGCAGGAGGGTGAAAGGCGTTATTGGCTAGGTAAGGAACTGGACTAGTAAGAGTAAAATGATGGGGCGCCAGTGAAGTAAACATGGGCTACTATTTACTTGGTGCAGCACAAAGCATGTTTGCAACTATGATATTCATACTTTTTCCCCCACCTTCCTAATACATAGCTTGACCTGTAACCTTTCAACTTTAATTCAAAAATGATTCCTATACCTATAGCGGGATACATAGCTTGACCTGCAGCTAATGAAATGATTGATACATGACACGCATAGCTCTTTCATTTGAAGCTAGCAGCTATCAATGATCATACTCCTCATTCGTTTTGTTGATGTTGGTTTTTGTTTGAACCTAACTATCGTCTTCGTCTTAATGTGGTATAGAATCTCTATGTTTTTAACCTGGCTATCTAATGCAGTAAAGAAGAATATCTATTGGTCATGGATAGTTCGGGCAATGGCATTTTAAGGAGGTCATCTCCCCCCAGATATTCTCTTTCTGAAAGTTAAGAAACGGGTTCAACTACCTACCCAAGGGAGGGTTCCTTCCATGCAAGCTCGCAAAGAGAAAGGTGGATGAATGGATGGATTAGCTCCGAATCGATCAGGGCCCAGTTAGTTGGCTCCCGATCAATAAGTTTGCAACCAATCGGGGGTGAGATTCTAATGCAAAATAGTGCCTTACGTAGTTCTTTCCTCTCATTGGTATTTATCGGGCAGCTAACTAAGGACTAGCAACTAATAGATATAGGGTACTGCTCTCTGTTTTATTTCAGCTAGATTGAATGAACCGGAATCAGGAAGGGCCCATGCAACTATAACTAATGAATTGATTTCTAGAATTCACTCATGTACATATCCCCCTCAGTCCATAACCAACTCTGATTCTTTAATAGGTAGACCTATAAAAGGCATTATGTTACTACTTCTGACAAGGCAACTAACTGCGAGAGATGGGCCGCCGGTGGATTAGATTGGCTTCTTTCATCAATCATTTGACCTTGTATAATTTCTATCATAATAGCTTAGGTTTTATGGTAAAGGGCTTGATTGAGCAATTAGAGATAAAGATCACCTCCGAAGATTGACCTAGTTTTGGATACAATTACCATTGTAATTTATTTTAAAAAAACTAAAATACAATGAAAGTTCAAGTCCCAATTTGAAATGGGGAAAGACCAAACATCTTTATAGTTTATATTTTTTTCAAACTACAATCAAGTTTCAAGTTCTAATCTACAACTTGAAATGTTGAATTGTCATTGCAATTTATAGTTTTCTTACACATTGGAATGAAGGTTCCAAAGTTTGACTACAACTTACAAATTGAATCCTAAGTTTGAAATGCAATTAGACACCAAGATAGTCAATTTGAAGGTTTAAACTCTTAGATCTAGAAATTTCAAAGCTTTTAAAGATATAAAAATTTGTAATTTATATAATTAAATATTAAATAATTAAATGATAAATTTTAAACACCAAAACTATAAGAAGAATATCATTAACTTTAATAATTTTTTCAACTACTTTGTTATAGTAAATTACATCCCTTATCAAGATAAAGTATGATTTCAAGAGTCATTTCAACCACCAATTTATTCATAGACATGGGAAATGTAACTAACAAGGACCTAGAACATGTAAGAACAATATGTCTAATAAGACTACGAATGTAAAAGGTAGTGGATTGGTCCAAGTTGAAATATTCTAGGTGTTAGTGCAACCAATTGATTTGGTTTTCTCATGTGCTTAACGTTATGATTCAAAACAAAGAGAAATAAAAGATGTTAGATGCAATGTAATGTTATTAATTCAACCACATTGTATTGAAGAGATCTTTTCTTTACCCATTAGAAATGAATATATAGAGATTTTTGTAGATTCTTCACAAACTTCCTACAATGCCCACATAACTAAGTTTTTAGGTTCAATAAATATGAATCATCTTTTAAAACTAAAGGTCACAATTTCTAAAATGACAAAGAAATTATTCAAGAGATATTTATTGAAGAAGTTAATAATTGCATCACACTTTTGAGTAGATTTATAAATCATGAGGTAGCTAGAGAATTATAACCATAGATGTATTCGCTCATCTCAAATTTGTTACCTAGAAAGTAATCTATTGATTTCCCCACAATAATAAGTGATTATTTAAATGATTAAATTTTAAATGTGTTAACAACAAATAAATTCTATGATGTTTCTCTTAGTGTGTGCCCTAGCCAAAAGATAACAATTTTTAGGTTTAATAACAGTAGGTGCATTGGGTTGGGATAATAAAATGTTTATGAATACTACTCTTAATTGGAAACAAAAGAAGATACAAATAATTTTATGAGTAAATGATGCCCTCATCTTCTACATACTTAGATTGTTAGATATTTTGAAAGAGGATGTCTATGAATGTCCAAAATTAAATACAACGATTTTATAGATGCTATATAAGTTCCCTGCTTTCACTTATATTAGAGTTGGAAGACGTGACAAACATTATTACATGTTTTCAAGATATGTCAATAATAAATTATTACTAGAGATTTACAAATAATTATTAGAAACTTGTATAAATTATCTTTATAAAATGAGATCAAGGGGGATTCCTTACTATGATAAATAAGTATTGTTTCTTTACAAGTCAAACCATGAAGAATGCTAAGGTAAAATTGGCACAAATAGATTTTAAAATTTTATCATGCGAGATCATTGTTTATTAAAAGGCTTGAATGATGTCAGTAAACATAAGTAAAATTGTTGTGCCTTGCACTCACACCTTGTTTTGGTTAACCAAAAGGAGTGGGGGGAGAGGGGGGTAGGATGGCATTTTGCTCATTCTTTTTTTGTTTTTGTTCATATTCCTCTTGTTGGCAATTGACACTCATTTGGTGGCTTCTAATGGTTGATTATTGGTTTAGGGTTGTCATTGATGGCAACTCTTCATGAGATTTCCTTCCAGTAATCATGGATCTTGATTTCTGGAAGTGTATGTCAACTAGTAGTCAGTTAACTGGTATTTCAGGATGAACAAGGCAGTTTTGGTCCGCAAGCTTTCTGGTGATTGTGGTGCTATGAATCGTGTATGGGATGATTGAGCCAACATAGAGACATCATTTTATTGTTGTTTTGGTGATCCGCATTTATCTTTTGTGATCCAGTCAAGCCGACATGTGACTACATGTTACACTAGCAAGCCGACTTGATAAATGATCTATTTTGTGATTGTGGATATATAAGTCTAGTGTAGATGATCTTTTTGGTGTATGATATAATTGTATGCGAGCGAGTGGTGATCAAGAATCTGTTTTGGCGTAATTTCATGTGCGCATTCTTGATCTGATAGCTGACTGAGACAGAAAACATGGCAGAACAAAGCAGAACAGCATAGGTGATACAGTCAGTGTATTTGGCACTTGACTGGCACTCATCCAAGCATTGTAGATGCTATTTTGGAGTTCATTTGTTGTAATTCATCATTGTAATTAATCAGTAAGGTAGTGAGCCTTTCGGGGTTGTAGCGCTTATTGTATTTTAGCAATGATCTCTAGGCAGTGTGCCTGAATTCCTGTGCATTCCCCAAATTGTAATATTGGTTTGCTACTGGCCATAGTGGAATAATATTGTGGGTTCAAATCCCATCGTGGTTTTTCCCATTTGGGTTTCCACGTAAAAATACGGTGTTATGATTTTGGGGTTGATTGTTTTATGTTCTTGTATTTCAATTTCATGTGTATGCTTCTGATGGTTCAAAGTTAAGTCTGAAAATTTGTTAACCGGTAGATCACTGATTCAACCCCCACCCCACTCTCAGTGATCCTTGATTCCAATAATTGGTAACAAAGCCTAGTTCCTTTGAGGAAGCTTAACCACTTGAGAAAGGTCCAGTAGATTGACTCAATGGATTCTGGTTTTCAGAGACAGCTCAGTGTAGCACTTGAGGATCTTGATGCAGCAAGAAATGAAATCAATTCCTTGAAAAAAAACCTGAATGTTGTTGATGATTTCATTAATGACTTGAAGGATCAAGTGAACACTTCAAGAGACAAGAGGAAGGAATTGATGGACAAGCTGAAGGAGAAAGAAGATCAAATCATGTAAAATCAAGGTAAAGCTGATGAAGTTTACAAGCTTGAGAGAGAGAATGTTGCACTGAAGAATGAGATGCAATCCATTGTGATGAGGTTGACTAAGGAAATTGAGGACCGTAAGAAAAATGAAGAGAATCTGGCACAATCATTGAAGGATAGAGTTGATGAATGCTGCAGGCTTACCTATGAGAATGATTAGTTGAAGCTTGAGTTGACACAGTCAAGGAATAATGGTCAAGAACTTGAAAGACATATTATTGCCTTAAGGGATGAACTTGCTACTGCTAATGAATACATAGACAAATTCAAAGCTAGCTCAGCAAGGCTTGATGAGATGCTGGAAAGTCAGAGACATGGAAAGGACATGCGAGGACTTGGATTTGAGAAAGGTGAATCCTCTGGATCTGGACAAGGCAATGTAAACCCTAATCAGAAGAAGAACAAGAATCCTCTGGTAAGACATCCTAATGCCCATGAATTCAATGGTAGATGCTTTACTTGCAATAAATTTGGTCATATGGCGAATCAATGCAGAAGTAGGATGAATAATGGAATGAACAACATGAATAATGTTCCTACCTTTACCAGTCAGTGTTTCATATGCAATAATTTTGGTCAAAAGTCAAATATATGTAGAGCAGTAGTGAATAACTTCCAAAACAAGAGGTGTTATTCTTGTGGAATGTTTGGACATATCTCCAACCAGTGCAGGATGAGACCAAATCAGATGAACTTCAGACCTATGCAAAGAAATGTTGTTTGTCGTGCATGCAACAAAACCGGACACATTACAAAGTATTGCAGAAGCAAGAATAGTTCTCTAATAGACAAGAACAAATCAAATGAGAAGGGAAAGATAAAGGTAGAAGAGATCAAAGACAAACATGAGAAGATGTGGGTCAGAAAAGATGAATCTAAAGCAGACAAGGGATCTGCACCGGAATCTGGTGCAAGATCTTCATCCGGTAACTAGGGCTTTATGCCTTAGGGGGAACTTTTCATGCAGATTCTAAGAACCCCCTCTTCGGTGATCTACAATCGATTCTGGAAGGACGCAGAAGGCTTAAATCATATAAGCAAATGTTATCCGGAAGTTTCAGAGAAGATTTGGTGCTCAGGTAAGCGACTCTATGAAAATCAAGGTAACCGGTTGCAGCATTTATTGCAATAAAGAATTAGGTTTTCGAAAGTGAAAAAGGGCATTTCAAAGCTTCATTCATCACAATGCGAACGACAAAAAAACATGCACAGAAGGAGGTCAGAGAGGAAACCAAAAAGCCTAAGGCCGACCCGATTCCCTCCAAGGCTAAACTAAAAGAGACCAAGTCTTCCCTTGTTCTGGATGCACCATCTTCAGGACAGAGCCCATCTGAAAAGGGAGTGTTGAAGCAAAAGGAGAAATCCAAGAGGACTTATGTTGTTGTGTCTCTGGTGGCCTCTAAGACAGAATCTGAGGAGGAAGCAGGCAAGGCTAAGAAGAAAGGTGAATTTGTTAGATTGGTGAGGAAGTCGTAGTCCAGTGGAGCCCAGCAAAGCAAGAAAGCCAAATCTGATCCTACTCCTACCGGAAGGCTCAAAGAGGAAGACAGGTCAAAAGTCAACTTGACAAAGACCTTGAGTCTAGTGACATGCAAGGTAAATAAACAATTGTTCCTCCATTATCAACAGACCAACTAATAGATGAAATAATAGTTGAAGGAAACTTGAAGAATCTTGGAGCCTATTATGAGAATCTAGATGAAGGAGATCAGAGAAAAGTAGAAGTTGTTGTTTTATATCTGCACAATTTTAGTAAAACATTGATTGAGTTGGAGAAGAGAATTCAAATAGACCTATACAACCTTATTGATGCAAGGAGACTGACTGCTAGTAGAACAGATAAGGAAATGAAAGAAAGAGAGTTGATAAATGTTTGCACCTGTATCACCCAAGATGAAGTCAAAAGACTCATTGAGGAAGCTAATAAGAATGAATTTAGAAGCAAAAACAGGGTAAACAGGGTGATGATAGGCAAGGTGGAAGAGGTAAGGAAGGAGACAAAAGATATATGGAGAAAAATAGTTGTGAATGATCCTTTGTACAAAGATGCATTTAAGTCTTCTCAGTCGGAAGAAAAAGAAGGTGTTTCCGGTGATCAAAAGGAAACTCAGACTGAGGGACATCCGGAAGACCAAGGTAACACAACTCTTGATGCTGAAATCGATGATAATCCTCTGGTGACAGATAGTTCAGCAGCCCTTGAGATCCAAAAGGATGATACTACACCAAGTGGCAACACCAATGCACAAGATAAAGGGGATGGAGCAGAGAAAAAGGAAGCTGAGAGTGCAAAGGTAAAGGTTGTTGAGGTAGACAAGGGCAAAGGAGTTGTTGATCTGGCAATTGACACTCCTACAGTCTCAAGGACCCCACCTCAGATCTCTATCAATCTTGATGCTCCATTGAACCTTGGGCAAATGTCTCCTATCGAGAAGCTAATGCTCGGAGCTACTGTTCACACTCAGGCCAGCTAGGATCTGGTAAAGTCTGAGTCAAAAGATAAAAAGCTCATTTTGATGTTTGTCGATGTTTTGCAGAAGGTGGCTCTGAAGGTACAACTATATTCCAATGCTAGCCCCTCTGGTAAATTGTTGTAATTGATTAATAGTGTAAATACCAGTTTTGATTCTTTAAAAAAATCTACTACTAAACGAGTTTTAGATAGATTTAAGTAAGGATGTAGACATTCTAGAAGATGATTAAGGATGATAGGGTGAGATTGAATAAAGGTCTGCAGATTATTTTAGATGCATTGACAGAAGGTGGTAAATTATATAAGTCTTGTCTAATTTTGCCCAAATTCACTGCATATATAGACAAGCAAATAAGTGTTTTCCAGGGCAAACTGCTAGTATTTCACAGTCTTTTGATCCCAATATAGCTCTAATAAGCAGTGTTGAAGGACAGATTTTGGCTCTAAATGATCACATCTCAAGCCTCAATGCAGACAAGGACATAATTTTGAGGAGAGTTGGTGAACTCTGGAACTTGATTGCCCCCCGATTGGACACCATGTTAAGCAATAAGGTAGACCGCATGAAGGCATTGGCTCAACCTATGTCATCTAATCTGAAGGAAGTAGAGATTCATGCAACTGTATTTAATGCATTCATTACAGTTTTGGATAACTTGAAGAGTGGGTGGGACACTCACCTAGGATCTTTGAAGACCATTTTTGTTGACATCTTCAATTTTTTGTAAAATCTCCGGCAAGTATCTCTGTATATAAATTTTGGACACCACCTCATCTTTGGCATTGTTGTCAAAGGGGGGGAGAAAAGGTAAAATATGTACAATATAGAAGAGTATATTTACAAGTTTTGGAATTCTTTGTCTAAGGGGGAGCCTTAGAAATTCTTTTGATCCAGTGTTGTCAACACTTAGCCATTTTTCACGAGTGTTGCCATCAATGCCAAAGGAAGAGATTGTTGGCAATTGGCACTCATCTGGTGGCTTCTGATGGTTGATTATTGGTTTAGGGTTGTCATTGATGGCAACTCTTCATGAGATTTCCATCTGATAATCACGGATCTTGATTTCCGAAAATGTATGTCAACCGGTAGCCAATTAGTTGGTATTTTAGGATGAACATAACAGTTTTGGTCTGGAAGCTTTCTAGTGATTGCGGTGCTATGAATCGTGTATGGGTTGATTGAACTGACATATAGACATCATTTTATTGTTGTTTTGGTGATCCGCATTTATCTTTTGTGATCTGGTCAAGCCGACATGTGACTACACATTACACTAGCAAGTTGACTTGATAAATGATCTATTTTGTGATTGTGGATATATAAGTCCGATGTAGATGATCTTTTTGGTGTATGATATGATTGCATGTGAGCGAATGGTGATGGAGAGTCCGTTTTGGCGCAGTTTCGCGTACGCATTCTTGATCCGGTAGCTAACTGAGACAGAAAACTGGGCAAAACAGAGCAGAACAACAGAGGTGATATAGTCAGTGTATTTGGCACTTAACTGGAACTCATCCAAGCATTGTAGATGCTATTTTGGAGTTCATTTGTTGTAATTCATCATTGTAATTAATCAGTAAGGCAGTGAGCCTTCTGGGGTTGTAGCCCTTATTGTATTTGAGCAGTGCGCTCTAGGCAGTGTGTTTAAATGCCTGTGCATTCCCCATATTGTAATATTATTTTTCTACTGGCCATTGTAGAATAATATTGTGGGTTCAAATCCCACCGTGGTTTTTCCCATTTGGGTTTCCATGTAAAAATCTGGTGTTATGATTTTGTGGTTGATTGTTTTATGTTCCTACATTGCAATTTCCTGTGTATGCTTCTGGTGGCTCGAAGTTAAGTCTGAAAATCTGTTAACCGGTAGATCATTGATTCACCCCCCCCTCTCAGTGATCCCTAATTCCAACACCCCTTGTTTCCTTTTTCTTTGTCTTTTTGGGGGTTTTCAAGGTTTCATTATCAAGTATGACATATGCATCAGGCTTGATCCACAACCCCTTTTCTTTCTCCTCCTATGTAAACTTTAGCAATATCAAGCATCTTACACGTGTAATTTGTTGTAACACTCAAGGTGACACCTAACTCCCGATCCCTGATGGTAGTGTTATTTTTTCATTGCGTTTATTATTTCCTTACAACATTGTTATTTCATTAATACACATTAATAGCATTTTAATGTGTTGTTATACCAAGGGTTTTTGTGGGATTGTTCACGTTATTCTTGTGAATAATGTGAAAATGTGAATCAAAATAGTGAAAACAAATGCAATGCAAGCTCCAAAACCACAAACCCTCATAAACACCAAATGGAATCTAAGGTCTATGCATAAAATCAAATGATAAAAAATAATACCATCAAAAAACCTTAGGAGGCTCCATTTGTTGATTAAGACTTCCTTAAATGCTTTGGTATGTGGGTTGCTCTTCAAAATAGCATAACTATTATTCACAATGAAGGATAGATGCTTTACTGATGGGTACTACAAGATGCTAGATAGAAAATGAGGAGGTGAAGGTCTTATTTATACACTTCACCTACATTTGATCAACGATAGAGATTAGGAGGCAAAATCAATGGTTGAAAAATGTTGAGAGGGTATAATCTATAATGCACATGGATTGATGAGATGGAGGGATAAGGTGAGGTGTAAATGCATAGAGAAAATAAATAAAATACTAATTTATTTGTTTGAGGTGGAAAAATAAATAAATTTACTGAATTTATTTAAGTTGAGAGGGAAATGTTAAATTTTATGGAGGTGAGATCTAAAACATACACATGAATTGACAAAGTATAAGGATAAGATGAGGTGTAAGTGAATAGAGAGAATAAATAAAATATTGATTTTATCTATTCAAGGTGGGTATGACCTATGATGCACATAGATTGATGAGGTGGAGAGATAAGATGAGGTGTAAATGGAAAGAGAAAATAAAAAAAATATTAATTTTATTTGTTTGAGGTGGAAAATTAAATAAATTAATTGAATTTATTTAATTTAAGAGGAAAGTGTCTAATTTTATGGAGAGTGAGATCTAAAATACACATGAATTGATAAGATGGGAGGAAAAGATGAGGTGTAAAAGCATAGAGAAAAAATTAAATATTAATTTTATTTATTCAAAATAATAAAATTATTTATTTAATATTAGGAAAAATGTTAAAATTAATTAAATATTTATATTTATTTAATATTAGGAAAAATATTATTTTAATATTAGGAAAAATGTTAAAATTAATTAAATATTTTTATTTAATTAATCATGGATAGAAAAGGCTAATGAAATAATTAAAAAATTACAAAATATTTAATTATTAGAGAAAATCGGCTTAAATAATTAAAAATTATTTAATTAATAAAGACAAGAAGGATAATGTTAGGAGACATGATGAAAATGCATTAATTATTTTTCGATGTCTACATTTTGCTGCTCTTTGAGACGATGATTTTTATGGTGTTGTTTCAAACAAAAACGATACTATTGATTATGCCCCAGTGATAGAATAGAAAAATGGATGCCCCCTCGAGAGATTGGCCAAAAATGGAATTCAAGTCTGAGAGACATGGACCAGCTCTGATACCATGTGAGATTTTGCCAAGATCAAGAGGCAATGGAAAGCACATATAAGAGACAAAATATATGATAGAAATAAACTATATCCTATCAAGATGAAAATACTGATCAATTGGATCATCAATCGTTCGTTACATACAATGAATATGAGTCTGCTTATATAGGCAAGGCTATATGGATATGTGAGCACACAAACATGACATGTGGCTCAATAAGAAAGAAGGGTAGGTAGGAAATAGGTGTGGGTAGGTAGGAAAAACAATATAATATTCTACATAAGGTGGATCGCCCACTGAATGTAGAGTGTAACAACAAGATCACACCATAAAAGGTGGAAATTCTCCTACACACACTATCCCAATGTGGCACAAACACCCAAGTGTCTCATACCCAAACTTCTATGAAATGCATGTAACTAAGTAAACTTAAGTAAGGTTTAATAATATCCAAGATGAATAATTATTTACACCAACAAAGTCAAACTCATGAAAACAAATGTGAAAGAAAAGTGCGCAAAAGATGTCCATGGATACAATTGCATGGATCTATATGCAAGTTAGCCCATTGATCAAATGCAAGGTAAATCATATAAATGGATAATGAAATCGATGGGTGATGCAGGAGCATCTGCATAGGAAGCTAAAATTTTCAAATTTTCAAATTGAAAAGGATGTTTGGTTTGTCGAGGTATGTACTAGAATTGAATTGGTTGACTTGAAAAGATAGAGGAGGTGTTAGCTGAAAAAAATAAACAATCAAAATATTAGGGAGAGTTTTAGCGGCATGGAAGAGGAGAAGACAAAAAGATTAGAAGAGGTGTTGAAATATCAAGAAGCATTAGTTTGAAGGGGAAGGTAAAGAGGTCAAAGGCTACGCAAGATAAGAAACAAAGGAGAGCCATAAGAAAACAACCTTCCATAGTGAGGACCAAAACAAAGGTGAAAAGAGGGAAGGCGTAGCAACAATTGGCAAAAATACCTCAATGTAGGAAGGGTAAGAGGCCACAAGAGGATAAGAGAAGAATTGTGCAAAATATAGGGGAAGGGCGCCCAAAAAAATAGGTTAAATGTGTGGAAAAAAGAACATATTTTCATGCTAAAATTTTAAGTCATTAAAAGTTTGTGCAAGAGAATAAAAACTAGTGCATTGCAAGAAAAGAATTGGAAAATGAAATTGCAAACAAAAATTAAAAATAATAAAAGATCAAAGGTGCATTAAGGGTGTGTTGGGAGGTGATAGAAGATAGAGGGAAGCCTATGGGGTTGGTTGTGTTAGGGGAAAGAAAGAATAAACATAGGGAAGAAAGAAATCACAAGAAAATTGAATTGCAGATTGGGAAATAGATAAGGAATAGTCAGTAAGAGATGTGTAAAGATAGAAGCAAAGAAAGATGATAGTGAATGTAGATTAAAAAGAGAGTGGAAATTTGGGGTTTGAATGCACAAAACGAAGGTGTCCAGGGATAATAGAATTTGCAACAAAAATAAAGAGAGATGCCTAGAGAATAAATAAGGCATGAAGAGAGAAAGAAGTGTGGCTTAGAAGACTAAGAAGCCTACACAGATTGGAAAGGAGGGAAGTAAGGATGCACAGTATCAGTGTATTATAGAGGTGAGCTTGTTGCAGAAAAATGAGGATGACAAATTTGTAGTGGAAGTGTGTGAAAAGAAATGGGAAGAGAAAACAACAATTAAGCAAGTGCATAACAAAGAGTTGACAAAAGGGACATACATGATTGAAAAGCTCTATATTTTTGTCAATAATTTTTTGTAACTTGAATGTTTGAATTTTTAATAGATTAAATTGAGTTATAAGTTTGCATAAGATCCCATGGTTTGATGCTAGGGTAAACATGAATATGCTTTGAGTTGTTGCGATAGTTGGGTTTATCTCAATCTCTCCTTGCATTAAATGCTACCAGAGCATAAGTTTTCAAGCGTACAGATAGAGCACTGAACGTAAGACGGTCTGGCACCAAGATTTGTGGGTATAGTGTGAGTTTGTTGTTACCCAAGCCAGCAGAGATAAAGTTGGGTAGGAGTATAGACTTCTTTCACTGAGAAGAAGTGGGTAGAAGAGGTCCTAAAGATGTGCATCTTCCAAAGTCTTTGTTTGGTAGAGGACAAGTGAAGATGAGGAAGTTGAAGAGGAAATGGTCCTTGTAAATTGTAAGGTATGCAAGTGTTTGTGAATATTGCAACAGCAAGTGAAATGTCTTTGAAGAGTAGGACAAGATGGGTCATTAGAAGACCTGTAAGAATTTTATTTTGGGAAGAGTACTGGAAAGAAGTAGAAAACAAAAGGCTTCATGAAGAATTGAATAAAATTGAAGCAAGGATGGATGCCCTTGAGGGTGGGCAAAACAGAGGAGCTGAAATTGATGAGAAAATGTATGTGAAGGAATCATGTGCAAGTGTGGTTGGACAGCAAATGAGAAGTGTGAAGTTGAATGGCACGTAGAGAAGATAGAGTGCTATCCCGAGGAAGTAGATGAGGATTGGAATGAGTGTGAAGAAGTGAATCTCTCTCGTGAGGAAGAAAGAATAGAGAAGAAGAGTGTTCTCTTTAAAGAAGAGATCTAAAAGAAAAGTTGTGAGGTGTGTTGCAGCCCTTTGGTGGCGATTAAATGGAGGGCTAAGCATGTGGAGGCAACCCACACAAGTGGGAAAAATAATGAGGCATAAGTTGCAGCGATAACATAACGAAGTGGGTTACCTGAAGTGGATGAAGAGTGTTTGCAAGCCAATTCATAGATAGCAATGGTCCCAAGTTTGATGATGAGGTTGAGGATGACAAAAACGAAATCTTGTTGAAGGAAGAGATAAGGAGAATCCAAAACTTATTGGATGTTGAAGTTGAAAGGTTGATGGATAAGATGTAATAGGTTGCACAAAGAAAAGAAGATGAAGAGAAGAGTGAGGTTAAAAAACAAGAGGCATGAAAAAGGGAAGCAAAATGCAATTTGCGACAGTGTTGAGACCTTTGGAGGACACAAAGCGATGCAAACAAGTGATGAAGAAGAAGATATTGGAGTAGTGAAGAAAGAAGAGGTAATGGTAAAAGCCTAAGTAAACTTAAGCATCAGTAAATATTATTTACTCCAACACCTAGATGGGCTCTAATTGCCAGTCCAAGAATTGCACACAAATGACCTTTCACCTAACTATAGGAACTTGTATACCACTTATAACACCCACTACATATCCAAACATATGTCCCCCTACTTAGAATCTACCCTACCATTTCTACATGCATCCACGTGGATGAACTTGGAGCAATTTTAAATGAGGATTTGCCAATGGAACTAGAACTAGCTGCCATGGTAAAAATGTAATAATTATAATCTCTCTATGTGCAACAAAACTGCAATTTGTAAAGATAAGTTTGAAAAACAAATTAATCTTAAAGAACTTACATAACATCTAAACTTTATATATTTAGTATTGATATTTAAATATATTATTTAATAAATTTATTAAAACATATAATTATAATATATTGTATTTTAGAAAATTATATATTATACATATATAATTATATTTTAAAACTTTGACCAATAGAATGAAAAAATGGCTTACAATTGAAAAAAAAATACTTTTCGCAAACTGCAAAGTTTGAATCTGGCCCTACCCCTATCTGAAAATCAATAGACATTAATTTTGAGAAAGATATGCCTATCAGCTCCCTCTTAGACCGGGCAATCATTGTCAGACCGTGTAGTGAGCCATTTTTGTGGCAAACGAGAATGGGTGAATGATGCATTGCAAACCTAGTCTCCCCTGATTTTTATTGCCAAAAGGTATCTTCTTTATGACTTGCGATGGTGAGGAAGCGCATGAGGAAATCAAACCGTAGGCCCTTGGAATATCTAAAATATTATATTATGTATGTTCAGAAATCGACCACAAATTTCAATCCCATGGAGTGTTTCTCTGATTCCGATCCTATTTGGATTTGTCTAGACATCCTAGCGCCTAAGTACTAGTCAATGGATCAGCCAAGGAAAATTGGTGATGGTATTGGAAATACCCTAGCAGTAGATGATGAAATTTTGAAGGGTAACTCTTACAAATATGTCACAATACAAGTGGTTTACATTCATGCTATTCCATCAAAAATAACCTTAATTTCTTCCACCAAAATGTGGCACCAAAATCTAGAAATTGAACACAAAAAGTCTTATTGTCTCTCATGTAAGAAGCACAACTGTATGCAATCCAAATGTCCTCGGAAAAATAATTTGTGAATCACAAAACAATGGGTAAAAAAGAAAAAGGAAACAGACCCAACAAGGGCAAATTTGAAGACATCACCCCCTCACACTAAACCCAATTCCTCAAGGGCAATGACAATTGTTCCTTATGAAGATCAAGAAATGCCAAACCTCGTGGAAGAAGGGTCGACTGGAGAAGATCATTGGAATGAAATAGATGATTTAGAAACTGGTGAAATTGAAATTATCAATCCTTGATGCATCAGTCAGTCTACCTCAAAACTTTGGACATTCATATTGGATCAGAGAAAAAACATGGTAGGAAAATGAATAAGAAAAGGAGGGAAGAAATGGCACAAAACAAGGGCCAATCGAACTTTAAGGAATATCTAATGAAATCTAAGGTAGGAAAACCCTCCCTTAGAGAAGCATGAAGATCGCTATCTAAAATATTAGGGGCTTAAACACCCCTAACAAGAGGTGCTTAATTAAGTGCCAAATTGAGTTGCTAAGGGTTTATGTTGTCATGATGCAAGAGACAAAATTGGCCTCAAAAAATCTCATTTTTTTCAAAAAGGACCACTAGGGCTGGAAAGGTCTCAAAGTGGAGGTCAACACATTTGCAATTGGATGATGTGTGAGGCAAGTAGCTCCCTTTCTAATTTGTCTTTTCTTCTTTTCAACATATACAGCCTTGTCAGACAAAACCATGCTATGAGCGGATATCCTCTCCCAAAATCAAAAAATCAATGTTGGTGGTAATTTGCATGCAACTTTGGAATTGAAGGAGAAGAAACGAGGTTCTAAACAAGAATCTCATGCACAAGTCTTCAAACGACTTGTGAAGGATGTCAATTTAACAGATTTACTAACAAGGAATGGCCTTTACACTTGGTCAAACAAAAGGAATAGATTGGAGAATATCTTGATGAGATTGGACCATTTCCTTTTTTCTCCTCAATGGTTAAATACAAATGTCTTTCTAGAAAGTAATATCCATGCATGTGTTGGCTCGCCTGGTGGATCTCAACATTTGAGAAAATCAAACTCCAAAAAGAGGGTACTTTAGGTTTGAAAAGATGTGGTTTTAGCATAAGGATCTTGTTGATCAAATCAAACAATGGGGATAAATGCACGTGTTTCCAATGGATCCAAAATGTATAAGTTAACAAAAAAAACAAAAAAAAACTTAAGGGGAAACTGAAACAATGGAACCAGATTTCTTTCAAAAACATTTGTATGGAAATGGCACAGATAGAAAAGGAACTTGAAGATCTAATGGTAAGGTGATAGCACATGGGATGATACAAGCTAATTGTGTTAAGGAAAAGGAGTTGTTGGCAAGGCTTGTGGAGATACTTGCAGGAGAGGAAATTTTTTGGAAATCTAAGTCCAGAGAGATGCAGTTGGCAGAGTGGGACCAAAACACAATTTTTTTCATAATACAGCCAAAGTCAAGAAGCTTCAAAATAAGAAAGAGCAGATTACTTCTCATGATGGGGCATATTTTGAGGGATATGGACATTGAAGAGGAGGCAGTAAATCTTTTTTCAAAATCTCCTTGCACCTATGGATGTGGCAGATGCTAAGATGATTAACTAATTAGTTGACAATATTCCTACAATGATATTCCAAGAAGACAATAGCTTTCTCGTGGCTCCATTTCCCATGGAGGCAATGAAAGAGGCCAAATTTCAGTTAAAAGGCTCCAAGGCAAGACAGTTTTCCAGCTCTCTTTTATCAGAAATGCTGCCATATCATTGGTGCAGAGGTTTGGGAGATTGTGAGGAGTCCAAAAAATTGCTAAAAGATCTGAACAATACAATGATTGCTTTAATTCCCAAGAAAATGGAGTGGACCCCATTCTGAGACTTTCATCCCATCTCCTTATGCAGCATAGTTTATAAAATCATTTCAAAGGCAATGTCAAATAGATTTAAGGTAATACTTACAAATATCATTTCACTCGAGCAAAGTTGATTTATGCCAGGGAGGCATATAATGGATGGCATAATAATTGCAAATGAAATTATTCATTCAATGGAGTGTTTAAAATAGAAAAACATGATGATAAAATTTGATACAAGCTAGGCTTACGATCAAGTCAGTTGGCACGTTTTTACTTTGGTTTTGGAAAAATTCGATTTTGGCAAAGAGTAGCTTATGTGGATTTTCAGCTCAATTTTCTATTCTGGTAAATGGTTCTCGGTGCAGTTTTTACCCAAGTACAAATGGGCTTCGACAAAACAACTCACTTTCTACCTTTTTCTTTGTGTCAATGGCAGAGGTGGGCAGGTCCATCAAGAAAAATAGATCTTTGGGTCATTGGAAAGGGATCCAAGTGGCTCAGAATGTTGATCCATTAATGCATCGACAGTTTATTAATCACACTTTCGTACAGTATTGTTGAACTCTCAAAACCAAGGTAATCAAAGACACTATGGACAATTATGTATTTGCATCTGGTAACTAATCAATCAGAAGCAGTCTAAAGTTTTCTTTTTTAATACAAGAGGGCAACCCAAAGGAGGATTGCTGCATACTTGGGGTTCAGAATCAATTGTATTCCATGTAAGTAATTGAGTGTGCCACTGTTTAAAGATGTTGTGTGGACAAGCCCTTGTAAATATGTTGTGGACATCTGCAAGAGCAAAGTGAAAAGTTGGTGGGGTAGATGGTTGTCATTATCTGGTCAAATACTTATAATAAAATCAGCATTAGCAGCCATTCCCATATATTATTATATATGATGTCATGTTTAGCACTCACAGAACTAAAAAAGAGCATTTACATAAAATTCTTATGGGATGGGACAAATCAAATTAGAAAGATACCACTAGACCAACAGGAAAAGGCAAAGGCTACTAAAGCTAACAATGGTAAGGACATATCTCTACATAACTACGCGCTTGGAGCTAAATTGTTTGGTGTATGCATGCCTCCCCATATGAGTTGTGGTGCCAAATTTTGCAATGTAAATATCTTGATTCAAATGATCCACATCAAATTCTTACAGTAGCAAATGCCCCCTCTAGCTCCCACATTTGCTACTGTAAGAATCTGACTTGGATCATTCGAATCAAGATATTTACGCTACAAAATTTGGCACCACAACTCATTTGGGGAGGCAAACTAGCTCCTACATTTGGAAATTTATGTTGCAGTGTAGACCTTGAATAACGAAGCATCTATCATGGGAAATCAGTGAAAGTTAATTAGCAAACTCCTAGAATGGTCTGCCTCCCTTATATGGGAGAGATGAAATGCAAGAATGTCAAGAAATTATGGAAGACATTCCAGGAGATAAGGTGTTTGACAATGTTGTGAAAAAAGATGGTAAGTGTGGCCCATTCTGGGAATGGAAAGAATTCATTGAAGCTACTTTATAAGTTTATATACAAGGGCAATTTGCTTAATCAAAGAAGAATTGAATAGGCGGAAGATATGCATAAATTCTAACAACGATAGGCTCTTCTGGTATGGGTCATAATCTGGCACTTATACCGCCAAAATTGGATGCCAAATCCAAAGTCTCCAACAAATGAGCACAGACTGGCCAAATGTGTTATGTCGGAACAAACTGGTACTGCCCAAAGTTGAAGCTTTCACATAGATAGCATTGCAGAAAAAAATATTGACTGGGAAGCATCTCCATTCAATTGGAATTGTTGGTCTTAGTAGATGCCTAATGTGCAAGGAATGGGAAAAATCATATGATCACCTACTTCTTCAGTGCCCCTTTGCTAGTAGATGTTGGGAATGGCTCTATGCCAAGATGCAATGTGAGTATGCACACCCAAACTAACTTCTGAAACTTTTTACCAAATGTCTGCAATTATATAAAAATTCATTATGAATAAATTAATAATTTATGGATCACAAGCCCCTCAATGCTCATCTAGCAAATTTAGAAACAACAGAATCGTAGAATTTTTCATGATAAAGAGTGCACAATTGATCAATTATTGCAAAAGATTGAAATAGGCATTTGTCAGTTTTTGAATGCAAAAATAATAAGGGAGAGAAGTGGTGTGGCTTTCTGTTGTTGGGATGAAAAAATGAAGAAATAATGGCCTAATTTAAAGATCCCTTCTAAAATAGAATACAAGAATGTATTAGATTCAAAGGGAAAAAGGAAATTTGTCAAATGGCTAGCCCCTCCAAGAGACACAATGAAATTAAATTTCGATGGGGCCTCACGAGGTAATCCCAGGACCTCAAGTGCAATGCCAAGTTTGAAGCTTTGCACATTGGACTCAATCTTTGCATTTTAAAGGGAAAGTGATTCTCTGATCTACATCAATGCCATCAAAAAGAAGGATATTTTGAATTGGAGATTGTAGTGATGGACGATTGAAATTTGGAAATTGATAAATCAGCTAAAGGACTTTTCTTTGGCGCATATTTTCAGGGAGTCAAATCGAACAACAAATTACTCAGCCAACTATGGGACTGAACAAGCAAAAAAATTTAAAATATCCAGTCAAGTTTTGGACTGGGAAGGTCTGAAACAAATTATGGAGGTTGTAATTGCATCAAAAGGTTGATGGTGTTCCCTCAATATCCCCATACTTGGTTGTACAAAAATGGCAAAAAATTATATTGCGCTCTCCTATCTTGGCCATGCTAAGGAAATAGATGCACAAATCAGATGTTAATTTAAGGCAAACATGGATGGTGTCATGGAGGCAGGAGGCCATCAAAAAGTGTCTTTGACAACAAACTATTCACAGGTTTTCCTCCACAACAGTCATCTAGATGAAGAATTTTCACCAAACATTGCACTCATTATGGGAATTAGCAATGGGGGAAATTGATGGCTTACGGTTTCCTCAAAACAAAGTTGCATGGATACAAATATGGGTATAGATACAGATACAGCCATTTTTAAACACATACACATATATTTAACACAATTTTCTAAGTTATTGGAGGATATTTTCATTACTTTAAAAGCAATATAGACACATAATTGCTAAAAAAATAGTTATAAGTTGATTAAACAGTTTACAATATGCAAAAAAATAGTAGAGCTATAATGGAAGATAACCCAAAAAAATGGGTCACTAAAATAGAAAAACATTTCATTTGTCTTCCTCATTTGGTGTAGGTTTTATTTATACCAAAAAAAATAGAGAAAAAAAAAATTAGATTAGGAAGATTTAAATCAATTTTTAAAAATATCAAATCACACGGTGTCCAGCACAATTGGAAAATCAAGGTTTAGGCGTGTGGGTAAGGTATCCGATGTGTATCTGTGTTGGATCATATCCGTATCTGTATTGGATACAGTGATATGCACACCTGGAGAGATGCAGAGGTGTATCCAGCTACTCTGCCTCAAAGAGATTCGAGTGGAAAAAACTGATTCCTAGACAATTCCACAATTGATTCGAACTCAAATCTGATTACAGGATGTTTCATCCCGAAATCAGCAGGTAAAACCAGCAATTGGGCAACTTAGTTGCAAACTAAAATAGAAAAAATATGCACTTACTGTTTTGCAAGCCAGAAATCAGCGAAGGAATGTTGAAAGTAGAGTTACAAATCTGAAGAGTAATGTGATGTCAAATAATGCATACTAAATAACAAGAAACGATTGTTTTTCATGCATGAAAAAGACAGCCAATAGAATGAATTATAACACCCCTTTTAGGGTAAAACAACTGGACAAAGGAGTTAGAAAGATGTAATCAAAGAAACGGGACTCGGACTCGGCTCAGACTCGGCAAGGCCGACTCGGACTCGGACTCGGGACTTGGCGTCAGACTCAGCTCCAGACTCGGCTGGACTCGGGATAGTGAAAAACTCAAGAAATTTAGAGATTTTTAAATATTTAAAACTTGTTTCAGACACCCTTTATTGAATACACCTTAAAGACACAATAACATCATCAAACTCGGCTCATTTGATTACATACACAAGTATACATCAATCATATAAGCATAAACGCAAATTGTAGCTGAAGAAAATAACAAACATAGATATATAAATATTGTCAAATGTATACAATATTACAAAACTCATGGAATAAAAAATCCATGTCATCATATTATCATCATCAAATGTTTCATACAAATACCAAAGGTAAATACAACTACAAGTCTATGGCTCAGAGGAGCCTGCACCCTCCGGCCTCGGCCCCCTGCGAAGGCGTCTACGGTAGGTCCTAGATGATTCGACTGCCATAGCCGCTCCTCGTGACACCATGCCATGCTCACCAACATCACGAACATTCGCGTCACTATCTGCCTCTGAATCTCCTGTCTGTACTCGTGCTCGTGCTCTCCTCTCCTCCTCTGCCTGGCTACAGTCTCAACCTCTATATCTACCTGGTCGATCCAATCAGTGTCAGACTCGGAGATTAAATTTTCTCTACTTCTATCGATGCAGTTTCCCCCCATATTTTTCGAAGGGGGTTTGGGGGCAGCACCCCCAAGGTGGGGTCAAGGGGCATCGCCCCTTGTGGGGTCAAGGGGCAGCGCCCCTTGCGCGCTCCTTGTCGCAATACAAGGCGAGGTCGAGGGGCAACGCCCCGCGAGGCCAAAAAAACTTATTACAAGTCTGAATTAGGGTTTCTTTGAGAGTCTTCCTGTTGTGACCATTTCACACATCGCCCCATCGCAAATGGGGACCCCCTCTTTTTGCTTGTTTTTAGCTCGTTTTCGCTTGCGTTTTTAGGGTTTTGTTAGTTAGTTGCTTGTCTGGATTTAGGGCCAAGCCTTAGGGTTTTAAATTTTGCCTTTTCAAGCCAAAATCCAGTCATTTTTTTGAGAGCTTTTGAGCTTCTTTTCTAGAATGCAAATTTTGAATGCAATGAGTTCGCCAAAATGATCTAATTTTCAATTGGAATGTTCATGCAGAGCTTAAACTTGTCTAAGTGTTGACCGTCAATGTGAATTTTTGTCTGATTGAATATTTTGACCAAATTTTGACCTTTTTGAATTTTGATCCTGGGCATTGGAATTGATTTATTTTCGCCGCGTGAAGTGTTAAAATGTGAAAAATCTTGTTATTTTGGCCTGTAGGAGCAAAATCGCTCCTGTCCCTCAGTGAAGGACGGGAGCTCAATTTCAAATATCTCATCATCCTTGCAGAGTCCAGACAAATTTTACGTTTGAAGTGATGGAGAACGGCGAGATCTTTCCATTGAATATAAATTGAAGATTTTCATGAGCACAGAAAGGCCTCCAGGAAGAAAATCGCTCCTGTCCCTCAGTGAAGGACCGGAGCTACGATTTAAATTTCGTTTTGTCCTTGCAAGATTTTGATAACTTAACAATTTGAGGACGCCCGAAGGAAGATGCTTTGCCAAATGAATATAATTTGAGATGCAAAAACGAAGGAAAATGACCTATATTGACTAAATCGCTCCTGTCCCTCTCCAAGGGACCAGGGCGAGGTACCTTGTAGCTCTCGTCCCTCTCCCAGGGACTAGAGCGATTTCCTCCATTTTGCAAAATCCAGACAAGGGTCAAGGCAAGTTTACGTTCAAAAACAAAGGAGAACATGAGATGAACGCATTGAATATAAATTGAAGATTTTTGGGACGTCCATACCAGTGTTAAATGCCTAGTTCGCTCCTGTCCCTCAGGAAGGGACCAGAGCGATTTTTGATATAATTGCTTTTCTTGCAAAGTTACAAACAATGTAAAGGCATGGGCGGATAGAGTGAAGAAGGACGACTCCGTTGAATATAAACTTGGAACCTGGCAAAGTAAGATGAAGGCCACAAAGGGAGGATCGCTCCTGTCCCTCTCCAAGGGACCAGGGCGATACAATGGTGATGATACGTCCCTCCAAAGTTCAAGGTCGTCCCTCCAAGGTTCAAGGCCGATCCAAGTCAAGACGAAGGGTGGCGAAGACATCTCAAGGCATTTCCATCAAGCGCAACGTTGCAAAGGTCATCACATGGAAGGGTTTGCACTCTATAACCCAGATCGCTCCTGTCCTTCAGGAAGGGACCAGAGCGATACCTACATAATGGCGTAGATTTCAAAAGACAAAAAAGTTTCGAGTTACCAAGAGGGTCGAAAGGACATCATTCCACGCAATGAAGATAATTGCAAGTTGGTAAAAACAAGAACAAGCACATAATAATGAACTTCGCTCCTGTCCTTCAGGAAGGGACCAGAGCGATATTAGATGTATTGATCATTTCATGCAAAATTCACATAAGGACAATATATTGCAATGTTCTGGAGGGTCCATGGTATGATAACAAGGTGATAGACAAGAGTTTTGAACGTCCAAACATCGCCAAATGGTGTAAAGGCCTCACATCACTCCTGTCCTTTGGACAAGGACCAGGGCGATCCTATCAAAGGCGCTCATATTCCTCCAAAATCGAACCAAGGCGAGGTTAAGCAAGACAAGGGACGGCGTTTGGAAAACATCACAATGAAGGATCGAAGGTCAAAAATGCATATTGAACGTAAAAAAATCAAGATCGCTCCTGTCCTTTGGACAAGGACCAAGGCGATCCTATCAAAACACTCACGTTCCTTCAAAGATCAAGGCGAAATGAGGATAGGAAATGCGAAGGACATCGTCGGGGAGACATTGCAAAGGAGATCGAAGTTTAAAAGTCGCCAAGATCAAGCAAAAAAACTTAGGATCGCTCCTGTCCCTCTCCAAGGGACCAGGGCGATAATCATCATAAGATACATTTGCTCGCACAAGAGAGGCATTCAAATTCGAAGGACCACCAGATGATCGATTTGGGAGGTGAAAATGAAGGAGTTGAACGTTAAAAACGCAAGAATCTAGACCAAAATCATGGATCGCTCCTGTCCCTCTCCAAGGGACCAGAAGCGATGAGGTACGTCCTTTTATTTTCATATCTTTGGCGCCAAATTTAAACAATTCGAATTTCATTAAATGCTAAATCGATTTAAAAAATTGAAAATCTTATTTTTTATTGGCATTTAATATGGCGTTAAACATTTATTAATTATTTTGCCTTTATTAAAATCGAAATTTGCAAATTAAAAAACGCAAGGCATTAAATAATTAATTAATTAATTAATAAAAAATCGATTTGAGCGCTCATATGTGGAGGTCGGCCTTGTCATTTCATTACAAATCATTTAAAAAATGGTTTTATTTTTTATTAAGTCGGCCTAAGGGGTAAAGGATGCAAGCGCTATATAAGGGGGGTAAAAGTTATCATTTCTACATTATTATTTTACCTTCTCTACATGCGAATTAAGGGAGGCGAATATAGTGCGAAGTGTGTTCAAGGGTGTTGCGAGTTTCATCTAACTGATCCTTTTTGCAGATCTTCAGCAGTTAGAGACTATTTTCTCAAGAGAGGATAAGATGCCTGTCGGTATTTTATTCTGTGTATGATTGTGTACAAAATACACGTCAACAGAATTGGCGCTAGAAGGAGGGCTCTTTAGTTTCCGAAGTTCGAAGTCCGAAGATTTTGAAAAGAGAAAAACATTGCAAACATGATCATGAAGTACGATGGTGTTGCCGAATGAAGGACTGAATCAAGTGGTGCAACCCAATTTGCAAGTAGGCAATACCCAAGAAGACATCATTTCCCAATTGAATCAAGTAGCTTGGAACGCAAGGAGAAGCCAAGTCGAATATAACAGAGTCAGAATCATCTTAGAGCAAGAGGAAGATATAGCCGAAGAACATCAAAGGGTCATAGCTAGGAATCTTCGCAATCAAAGGAACCCACAATAATCCTTGCAGAGGCTTCACGCTGGATTGCATTGGTTCATTCTCGCCCGAGAAACATCAAAGGATGTTGAGGTCCACACCAGGCATCAAAGATCTAAGTGAACTTCAGTTTACTTCCAAAGCAAAGCGAGTTAAGAGAGAGGACACTCCCAAAGAGTTCGAACTAAGATTAAAAGGATCTCCTGAGTCATCACAAGTTCTTCAAGAACAAGTACAAGCGGCGATCCAATCTAGTATCCAGGCAATTTCACAAACAAAGAGCCAAGCTAGTTCATCAAGTTCAGTTTCAAACAGTACAATGGCTCATCGTGCTCCACCTCCACCTCCTCCTCCTCATGTACTTAATGGTGCGACGTGGCTAGTCAACAATCCATCACCATTGGAATTTGCAGTTTATCATGATATGCCGAAGAATCCAGAACACTTTTGTTCCAAGTTCAATGTTAGTGATTTCCATCGCACAGCAGAAGATCACATCAAGATGTTCGAGGACCTTCTTCGTAACAGACAAATTGAATATGGAGACGTGGCATGTAGGCTTTTTCCCTACTCATTGGGAGAAGAGGCATACTTTTGGTTTATTCACTTGCCTACAGGGTCCATCAGGACTTGGGACGCGATGAAAGACGCATTCATTGCCAAATTTGGCATCCCAACTACACCAGCAGAGTTATATAGACAATTTGTTGAGGTTCGAAGGAGAGAACATGAACCTATTACTTCCTTTAACGACAGATTTCACCGAGCATACACAATGTTACGTCCTCCTTATCTTATTGCAGATCCAAGGGAAATTTACTATGGAGCCTTAGATCATCTCACAGCTATGTTCGTAAGGACACATCCAACTCCGAATGATCTAAATGCGGCCTATACAAGAGCCATTGAAGTGAGTAAGCACATGGGACAAAACATCACTGGACCACTACTACATATGGGATCCGTCGCAGCACCTAACCAGATGCAGGCAGTTGGCACGGCTTTGGCCAACCATACTCCAGTCATGAACCCAATTCCGCAAGCGACCTATCCAAGCGTACAGCCGGCAAATCAGTTGGTCCTTCACCCAGGAGCTCCAATCTCTCAAGCCCCACCCGCTCAACCTGTGTACCTGCAAAATGCTACAAATTCGTCAAGGACACAAGAAGAGAAAGACGAAATGAAAGAGCTAATTGAGCAAGTCAAAAGGCTATCGACCGAGGTAACTCACTTGAGGAATCAGAATAATCAACTCCAGAGCATGCAGAGGGCCAACCATGGCCAACATACGAACAATCAGAATTTCCAAGGGAATAATAATCAAGGATTTAGAAACAATTATCAAGGAAATAATAATCAAGGTTTCCAAAGAAGACCATGGAACACGGCTCCAAACAATGGAAATGTGGTGACACCCTTGGACAATCCACCAAATGCGCAAAGTCAAGAGAACCCCTCTTCGAGCAAAGTGTTTTTAGCCGAAGCAGCCTTGTCCAGTTGGTGCAGACTCCACAACACGAACCAGCATTCCGAGTTACAGTGCCCTGAATTTAAGATTGCGGCCGATATTTTCCAACAAGAGATGCGTACTACCAATCCACCTGAAAATCCTCCCACCACAGGGTACGAAATTGTTCCAACCACGCAGTATGGTCAAGCCATGATCGTTGAAACCTGCAGATATTCACAAGAAGAAATTAATCAAGTACAAAATGGGAGATTTCCTCCAGAATCGACCAATGGACCGATGGTACCACCAGGATCTCAGTTTCCGCCAGCATCTGCAAATGGACCTGTAGAGGATTCAGAAACTATTTCCCACCATTAAACGACAGTGTCTTAGTAGAGGGAATAAAGGAAGTGTTTCACCAATCATCAGGAGGAGTCAACCAAAGAGTTTACCACAGGAATCAGAGGAATCCTGAACCTTTAACAACATCGATTCCCCCAAACAATTTTTCAACTCCGCCAGATCCCCAAGCCAGCAATGTTCCAGAGTACCCGCAAAACACCCAAGAATACAGACAAAGAAATATTTCACCTCCCGCGGGAAATGAAATGAAAAGATTGGCCGCCTTGGTGTTAGATGAACTTAAGAAAGTCAAGGTAAGTTTACCGCTCTATGAGTTGCTCAAAGTGTCGGAAATTAAAGAGGCAGTGATCAATAGTTTGAATGAACCTAGTACAACAAGGTCAAATGTTCAAGCCACTATCAATATGACTCAAGAGGAGGTCGATTCTCAAGAACAACCCGAACAAAATGAGTGCATGGTCCAAACTATAACCTTCCCAGCTAAAAAGGAAGATATGTTGGAAGGAAAAGTATTACTCAAAAGAGGCGAGACCAAGAAAGCTCAGCCTACAGTCAAAGAGAACCCCACCACTAACTTGGTTCTGCCCGAAAAAGAAGTTACAATCAAGAAAGATGTGGTTAAAAAAGGAAAATCTACAAGCCAAGCCAGTCACTCGAAAGAGGAGAGCCCAGCAAAGGAGGATCATTCAAAGATTAATCAAGTTAAACATCAAGAATCAAGTGAAGAAATTTCAGCTCCTTCCCAAGGAAAGGACGAACCGGCCCCGTTCTTGCTATCAGTCAGAATATTTGGAAAACTATTACACAATTGCCTTTATGATTCCGGAGCCTCAAGCAACGTGATGCCTTTGGCCGTTTGTCAAAGACTTGGAATAATTCCCGCACCTACCAAGAGAAAAGTCACTCAGCTTGACAAGACGGAAGTTCCAGTCATGGGGGAATTGAACAACATTCACATGCAGTTGGCCGCGGACCCGAGAGTCCAAAACTTTATAGATATATCAGTAGTGGATATTCCAGATTCATATGGAATGCTCCTAAGTCGAGATTGGTCCCGAAAATTGAATGGATATGTATCGACCGATTTCGCACACATGTGGCTACCATGGAGAGGAGTCCCGAACCAGATTAAAATTGATAGCACCCCAAGGTTGAGGTTGATGATAACTGAATATGGGGAAGACAATGAAGTCCTATTTTTAGAGTCCGACCTAGGAACATATAAACCCAAAGTGGAGGAAATCTTGATGATACAAGATATACAAGATGAAAATACCCAGCAGGAGGTCATGGAATCAACAGAGATCGTCATTGAAAGCGATCAAGGATCCGACCAAGAGGACGAAGGGATGTTTGAAAACTTCAGAAGGTTTGTACAAAGAAACATCCAGCAAAGTGTACAACTTGGCAATCTAGCATCCGTCCGAGATTTGCTTCTTCCGAATTGGTGTAGAATTCACAATGCCGTCCACTCAGAATTATCTTGTGCTTTATGCCAGACCGCATTGGAACAAGTATATAAAAGGGTCCCACAGACACTAATTATAGAAGAAACTCAAGATTCAGAGAATGAAAGCTCTACAGATACCGAGAGTTCTGTGGAAGACGAAGTCTTATCCAATACAACAGATGAAAGTCATGAAAGTCCAGAAACAGACAATCAAGAAAATCAAATATGGACATTAAGGTTCGACGGATCTAAGTCCAAACAAGGATCCGGAGCCGGATATGAATTAATTAGTCCTAAGGGAGAAACATACCTTGCCGCTCACAGATTGCAGTTCCCTTGCACCAACAACGTAGCAGAATATGAATCTTTGGTTCATGGATTATTATTAGCCATCCAAAAGGGGGTGAAGATACTGCAAGTATATGGAGACTCAGAAATCGCAATAAGGCAAATCAGGAAGCAATATGTTTGCCATGACAAAAGGCTAACTAAGTATAGGAATCGAGTTTGGGATCTAATTGAAAGTTTTGATGCTTTCAATATCAATTCAATTTATAGACATCAAAATCAAGTGGCCAATTCACTTGCACAGGCCGCGAGCTCATTGATTCCATTAGCGATGGAAGGGTTAAAGAAGTTTACCATCGAGTTAATATCAGTCCCTTCAATCCCAGATAACATCACCGATTTCCAAGTTTTCGAAGACGACAAGCACATTCTAGACTTCCTAACCAGCACGGACGTCTTCTTAACACAGATCATAGATGAAGATGAAGTGGGTGAAGCTGAGTTCGATGCCGAAGGAGTCCTGAACTTAAAGACAAACACTATTCCAAAAGGAATGGTTGAATTAGAAAGGATTTTTGATCCTGACAAGTTGAAAGAAAAGAAGAATCACAGTGTAGAAGGCAATATGTGTGACACGATCAATCTAGGTGACGAGACACAAGTTAAGAATGTTTTCATTGGAAAGTCCTGCACAGCGAGTGAAAAGGACGGAATCCTAAAGAACATGAGGGACTTCCCAGATGTCATTGCATGGAGCTATGAAGATCTCAAGACCTACGACACTGCAATTATCACTCACACAATCCCGTTGAAGCCAGGAAGCAAGCCATTCAGGCAAAGACAAAGACCCGTCAATCCTTTGTTGGAACCATTGATATACCAAGAAGTGAAGAAGTTACTCACAGCTAAAATCATCTTCCCAGTAAGACACTCGACGTGGGTCGCCAACCTGGTACCTGTTAGAAAGAAAAATGGAGAGATCAGATTGTGTGTGGATTTTAGAAATCTTAATAGAGCGTCAGAGAAAGATAACTATCCGCTCCCATCATTAGATGAAGTATTGCAGATCGTCAATGGATCGCAGATGATGTCCTTCCTAGACGGATATTCAGGATACAATCAAGTCCTAGTCGAACCTGAAGATCGAATAAAGACTGCTTTCACCACCAAATGGGGAACATTTGCCTATAAGAGAATGCCTTTTGGACTCATAAACGCCGGGGCCACATTCCAGAGAGCTATGGATATCGCTTTCAGAGATTTAATTGGTAAAAGCATTATTATATATATGGATGACATCACAGTTTTTTCCAGACAGAGAGAAGATCATATGGACGATTTGAGAAAAGTCTTCCAAAGATGTAGAAGGTACGGTGTCTCCCTTAATCCGAAGAAATGCATATTTGGAGTCACAGAAGGAAAGCTTTTAGGACATGTCATTTCAGAGAAAGGAATATCTATCGATCCTGAAAGGGTGAAGGCCATATCTACTATCAATTTGCCAGCAAGCAAGAAAGAGCTCAAATCATTTTTCGGCAAGATCAACTTTGTCCGAAAATTCATTACCGGATTTGCCGAGATTGTCAGACCACTGAATGAAATGTTAAAGAAAGATGCAAAGGTCGAATGGACTCCACAAGCTAGAAGGGCATTTGAAGAAATAAAGACCGCCATCATGGAAGCACCAGTTTTGATTAGTCCTGATTATCTCAAACCATTTTATTTATATTCCTTCGCTTCTGATTACACTTGTGCCGCCATTCTCACCCAAAGAAGTGAAGAGAGGGATGAAAATCCCATTGCTTTCATGAGCACCCCGTTGAAAGATGCAGAATTGAGATATCCAAACGTTGAAAAGCAAGCATACGCATTAGTAAAGGCAGTTAAGAAATTTAGACATTACCTCCTGAGAGCCAAGATTTATGCAATAGTGCCTGATGCGGCAGTCAAGACTCTTCTCATGCAAAATGAATTAGGAGAGAGAAGAGGAAAGTGGGTCGCCATTATTCAAGAATTTGATATTGAGATACAGCCCATGAAGCTGGTCCGAGGACAAGCTTTGGCGCAGACATTGGCAATAGATGGGCCAGGATTAGTCCAACAAATTTATGAATTAGAGGATGTCACGCCTGATGAATGGTACAAAGACATTATGACATATTTGCTTAATCACAGATGTCCTGCTACACAGAAAAGAGCATTAAGATTAAAGTGTCAACATTACGTGCTTCAAGGATCTGTCCTATACCGTAAAAACTATGAAGGAGTGTACCTGAGATGTGTTGGCAAAGACGAAGCAAAGCAGATAATTGAACATTTCCATTCCAAGTTTGGAACCGGACATGGAGCCAACCTCGCCACAGCTCACCAGATCCTAAGAGCAGGATATTACTGGCCTACGCTTTTTAAAGATACGTTCAATCACATTAAGACTTGCCACACATGTCAAGTCGCAGCTATTAGAGAGAGAAATCCTGCCATGCCACTAAATCCCGTGATTGAAGCCAGACCATTTGCTAAATGGGGAATGGACTTTATTGGTGTCATCAACCCCGCATCCTCAGCACAACACAAGTACATCATTACAGCTACAGATTATTGTACCAGATGGTCAGAGGCACAGGCACTTAAGGTTTGTTCTACTGAAGTCGTAATCAAGTTTCTAGAGGAGAACATAATCACAAGGTTTGGATGCCCTTATGCGTTGGTTTGCGACAATGGATCGGCATTCACATCATTGAGATTCTCAAATTGGGCTTTTGAGTACGGAGTAACCCTCAAGTTCTCATCGAACTATTATCCTCAGGGTAATGGATTAGCAGAATCTACAAACAAAAATTTGCTCAGTGTTATCAAGAAATTATTAGAGAGAAGCCCCAGAGAATGGCATACCCAGTTGAGATTTGCTTTATGGGCAGACAGAATTAGAACAAAGAACGCATTAGGCATTTCGCCTTATTTTCTAGTTTATGGCCAAGACCCAGTCTTCCCCATGCAACTCAGGATTCCTACCTTGAGATTCATTCAGGAGTATATGGAAGACACAGATGCAGTGCAAGCCAGATTGACACAGTTGATGAACTTAGAAGAGAAAAGAGATCAAGCACTAGAGAACTTTGCTAAACACCAAGGAGTGGTGAAGAGATGGTTTGATCGACAAGCAAGAGTCAAGGCGTTCCGAATTTCAGATTTCGTCCTGTATTGGGACAAAGCGCATGAGAAAAGAGGAGAACATGATAAGTTTGATAAGCTTTGGAAAGGTCCTTATCAAATTTCAGAGATATTGGGAGAAAACGCATTTAGGTTGCAGACTTTAACTGGAGAAGACATCCCGTTGCCTGTCAATGGGAGATATCTCAAACATTATTTCCAATCCTAAAATGCCAAGGCCTTCCCATGTACATAGTTAGTTTAGTTTTCTTTCGTTGTTTTCCGTTTGTTTGTTTTTCCCGTTTTGCTTTTGCCCTTTCGTTTTTCTTAGTTTAGGTGTTTTTGTTTTAGGTTAGTTGTTTTGTCCTGAGGGGTATCCATTTGACATTGGGTGATTTTGTTATATAACGCTCTGACTTCCTGCTGGATTGTTGGATGCATTTGGAAAATCATGAGGTCTTTTGGAATTACTAAGGGAGTTTCTTTTAATGAAGCTTTGAGTCAGGACGTATTTGCATTGAAGTAGGTTAGCTTATTGAACTCACGTATTTTTGTCCTTCAGTTATTATATTTTCACACACTTATAATCTCCGAGTCATTATGGTTTACAGGCGAAGCTGTGATCAGTGAAAAATCTAAAGTTTAGCTTCAGCGCCACCGCAATCCTCAAACCCTAGTGAGTTTCACTACTCACGAGCCAAAGAAAGCAGTATCAAAAGGAAAAGATGAAAAAATGAGAAAAAAATCAAAAGAAAAGAAATGAGCTAAAAGGAAATATCAAAATTGGCTAAAGGGAATATGCGAGTAACTCCATCGGGGCTATAGACGCCTGACTGGCAATGGAGCAATATTCGTGGAGCTTGCGGCAATAACCTCGTCGGGACTATAGACGTCTGACTGGCAGCGAGGCTCTATCCAGGATGCT